>NC_134852.1:138756835-139087252 GCF_049852395.1 Peromyscus maniculatus bairdii | reverse complement strand
CACATAAACAAGACAACCACACATGTGTAGACCTTCTGCATGGAGGATCAAAGTTCAGCAGGCATTAACTTCAATTTGGCCAGTGCTGATAAAAGCCAACACTATTTTTATGTATAATTCAGCTATTATTTGGCTTAAAAGGGCTCACTGGGAAATGTTATCATTTTTACTATTTTCTACAGAGAAAATATTTTCCAGTTTCAAATAACCCTGGACTTTTGAATTATAACCTGTTTTTATGTTCAAGCTATCTGTGTATTATTTCTCCTGCAGTAATACATAAAATGTTTTTACATTTTAAAAAAAGGACAAATACTATATAATTGTATTACATGAAATATATAGAATATGCAAATTTATAGAGACAGAAAGAGTGTCTCAAGATGGAGAAGAAAGTAATATAGAGCAATAATTTTCTAAGTACAGATTTTGTTTTGTGTGATGGAAAAGCCCCACAAATGGACAGAGGTATCAGGACATAATATCATTAATATAATAAATCAATATAATTAATGTAATTAATGAATCATAAATATAGTTATTGAATGAAAAAATAAAGATAACCTTCTTTGTTTAAAAAATGGTTTAGGCATAAAACTTTTTACTTATCACCAAGATAGGATAGATAATATAGTACTTTCTTCAAATTTGCCAAATAGGTATGGACTGGACATTGTGAATATAATTCTTACTTGAAAATTGTTCTTATATATAGTTTCATTGTTACAGTTAAAAACCTTTTCTTTTTATTTACACAAAAGGGGGGGGGAATGTTGTGGAACAACCTTTTTGTACACTATGAAGATGTATCTTTGCCAAGACGCCTTCTGACTGGTTTAATAAAGAGTCAAAAAAAAAGCCAACTTGGGGTGGTCTGCCAACACCACTCCCTGCTTCTCTGATTGCTCCCTCATTTAGGAAAGTGGCCTGTGATGCACTTTGAACTAGGTGACTTTGAAGGTCCATGGCCAAGCAGGACCAATAAACCTCTTCTCTAGACATGTGAACCAGGCTCCCTACCCAGTCTTTTTGATGGCTGGTCAGTCTCCACTGGCTACAGGGAACCTCAGAGTGGGCTTAAAAGACGAGAATGCCATCTTTTGAGCAGAATCCTTTTTCTAATATAAATAGGGTCTAGGGCTGGAGCTTGGCTGGCAGAGTGCTTGCCTAATATGAACGAGGCCTGGGTTCAATCCCCAGCACCCCTGAACTCCTCCCCAGCACCCCTGAACTCCTCCCCAGCACCACCCGACTCCTCCCCAGCACCCCTGAACTCCTCCCCAGCACCCCTGAACTCCTCCCCAGCACCCCTGAACTCCTCCCCTGCACCCCTGAACTCCTCCCCAGCACCCCTGAACTCCTCCCCAGCACCCCTGAACTCCTCCCCAGCACCCCTGAACTCCTCCCCAGCACCACCCGACTCCTCCCCTGCACCCCTGAACTCCCCAGCACCACCCGACTCCTCCCCAGCACCCCTGAACTTGGTATAGTGGTGCACACCTGTCATCTCATCTCTCAGGAGGGAGGTAGGAAGATCAAACGTTCAAGGTTATCCTTGGCTACATAGGAAGTTTGAGGCCAGCCTGGGCTACATGAGACCTCCATCTCCAAAAAGGGAAAAAAAATCAAAGAGAAATAGGCGAAGGAGATATGCAAAGAGAAATGTTGGTGAGAGATCTCAGATCCCATGTAACGTCCGCATTCGGTTCAGAATGCTGGGTTCTTATAAAAAGTGTTCTTGCACAAGCTGATAGATTTTTCCCTTTAACGTAAGCTGACAGAGTTGTATAAGGAAAAGAGTCTTGATAAAAGAGCCTATCTCACTCGAGACTCACAATACCCAAACACATAATGAGGCAAATCCCTCTGACTCTTGCTTTACAGCTGAAGAAGTAAGGCCCTTGACCTGGGGATTTATCTTCTTGGCTTCCAGGCGCTCCCTGAAAAGATGTCCCCACTATTCAGGAGAAAGACGAGGACTCCAGAATAGAAAGGAGGATCCCAGAAGAGAGGCCCTGTGAGATGAGAGCCACCGGGAGAAGCAGAAAGGCTACATGAAGGCAGTGTGGTAACTCAGGCGAACGCTGCTGCCGGTCTACCCAGAGGGCCGACGAGAGGCACAGCAATGAATATCATCAGCACGAAGGATCCTGGGGGACTGTGCACTGTTGCTGTCTTAAACCAATCAGCCAGCCTTTAGGACGGCTGACTGCACCACAGACAGTGAAGCAGATGCTAGAGTTCTCTAATAAATAATAATAAAAATATTAACAAACGGAGCTTGACTCCCGGTCTCCTGACTGATTTCAGCAATTCATTCACTGCTCTGAGATGTGACTGAAATTGGAGAAAAATAATTCAGAAGTTTCATACATGTCATTTACATAATAGAAAATGAATTTTAGCTCAGAACATGCAGCTGTGAAATTATCTTGTCAGTATGTAAATGAATTAGAGATATATGTATGTAAATGTGGACAGGTAGGAGAGTGTTATTAAAATACTTAGCATGGTTACATAATGACTAAATGCTCTTCTCTGTGCTGAAGGACATTTCTAAAGCCTACCAAAAGCAGAATACACAACAAAACTCAGAGCAATATTATTTCTAACAGGGGAAAAAAAAAGAAAGGAAGGAAGACTAAATAACCCGGTGAGGGGAAGACAGACAAATCATGAATATTCAAATAAAGGAAGAACAAGGAACTCTAGATTCACCTATCAGCATAGGTAAATCTCAAAACATCAACAATAAAAAGAAGAGGTGGCCGGCATGATGGCACATGCATGTAATCCTGACCCTCAGGAGGAGGAGGAGGGAGAACATAAGTTCAAGGTCACCCTTGGGTACACAGCAAGTTTGAAGCCCACGTGGGATATATGAGACCTCATCTTTAAAAATCAGTAATAAGCCAGGTGGTGGTGGTGCACCCCTTTAATCCCAGCACTCAGGAGGCAGAGCCAGGCGCATCTCTGTGTGTTCAAGGCCAGCCTGGGCTACCAAGTGAGCTCCAGGAAAGGCGCAAAGCTACACAGAGAAACCCTGTCTGGAAAAAACAAAATAAATAAATAAATTTTAAAAATTAAAAAAAATAATCTGAATTTACTACTGGGGGCTGGAGAGATGGCTCAGAGGTTAAGAGCACTGGTTGCTCTTCCAGAGGTCCTGAGTTCAATTCCCAGCAACTACATGGTGGCTTACAACCATCTGTAACAAGATCTGATGCCTTCTTCTGGCCTGCAGTCATACATGCTGTATACATAATAAATAAATAAATCTTTAAAAAACAAATCAATAATAAATAAAATTACCAGGCATGCTAGTGCATGCCTTTAATCCCAGCACTTGAAAGGCAAAGGCAGGTGGATCTCTAAATTTTCGGCCAGGCTAGCCTGGTTCACACAGTGAATTCCAGACTAGCCAGCATCACATAGTTTGACCCTATCTCAAAATAATAATAATAATAATAATAATAATAATACAAAGAAGAAAAAGTTCCAAGTATAGTGTCTCACGCCTTTAATCCCAGCACTCAGGATGCAGAGGCCCGCAGATCCCTGAGTTCTAGATCAGTCTGATCTACAGAGCACATTCCAAGCCAGTCAGGGATACATTGGAAGACCATGTCTCAAGAAAAACAGAAGAAAAGATTTAAAAATAAGAGATTAGCTGTTCAGGAGTAACTTGCCAAAGAATGTAAGAGATATTTTCACAATGTGATCACCCCGGAACATGGGTGAGGGAGATAGCTCATCAGTTACGTGCCTGAGTTTAAATCGCCAGCACTCACGCAAGAGCCAGGAGTAATGTAGCTGTGATTCCCGCTCTTGGGGGGCAGGACAAGAGGCTCTTGGAGCCCACGGGCCAGTCAGCCCAGCTGACTCCATCAGCTCCAGGTTCAGCTCCCTGTCCCCAAAAATAGAGTGAGAAACACATGGGAGATACCCAACATTGACCTCTGGCCTCTAAACACCCATGCACATGCATGCACACACCCCCACATAAACACACACACACACAAATGAGAGAGAGAGAGAGAGAGAGAGAGAGGGAGAGAGAGAGAGAGAGAGAGAGAGAGAGAGAGAGAGAGAGAGAGAGAGAACACAAATAATTTAATGAAATTTAACTAAAAATCTCCAAAATACAAATCTTAGCAGCATACTGTTTAGGAATTTATACCTAAGAAAAGCAATAATTTTCAAGGGAGTAGCAAAACTGGAGCCAATTCCCTTCAAGGGAAGGACATGCTTGGAGAAAATGGCAAAGATACCTCTGAAGTCACTGGTCATGTTTCACTTCTTAATCTGGACAGGAGATAAAAATGTACACTTTAGAATACCTTATACTATTTAGCTGTAATAAGCAGTCTCATAAAAATTCATAACTTATTAACACTATTTAAAATATAATCAAAGAATCTAGCAAAAGAAAATTACAAATTTTCTCCACCAATATGTAACTCTAGTTACAAATATGTTTTTGTAATTCACAAAAATCAACCTAGTGCCTAAATGCTCAATAATCATATTTTAAACTTAAAAAGAAAAACAACCAGCTGGGCAGTGGTGGCGCACGCCTTTAATCCCAGCACCCAGGAGGCAGAGTCAGGTAGATCTCTGTGAGTTCAAGGCTAGCCTGGGCTACAGAGCGAGATCCAGAACAGCCACAGCTACACAGAGAAACCCTGTCTCAAAAAACATATGTGTGTGTTAGTGGCTTATACCTATAATCCCAGCATCTGGGAGGCTATGGCAGGAGAATCATCCTGAGTTCAAAATAAACCTGGGCTACAAAATGAGATCCTGTCCTACAAAGAAAAGAACAGCACGAGGGCTCAGTAAACACAAGTCCAAAGACCAGAGATCTACCCTGAAGCCACAGCGGGAAGAGGAACCAACCTCCAAAAGAGCACGATGGCACACAGGCACCAACAGTCTCTCTCTCTCTCTCTCTCTCTCTCTCTCTCTCTCTCTCTCTCTCTCTCTCTCTCTCTCTCTCAGACCCACACACACACACACACATATCACACACACGTGTACACACACAATACTCATAAGAGAGAAGAAGGAGAGCAGATAAACAAAAGCCACAGCAGGCATATTGCAGAGATTAACTGACTTCAGAGGCAAGTTAGACAGCAATAATGCCCGAGTCTCCCACAGTTCATAAGTCATACTAAGTCATATCAAAGGAGGCCGGCATAATGGTCCATGCCTGAAAACAGTCCTTCAGCAGGCACAGGCAGAGGGTGTCAAGCCCCCGGCCAGCCTGGGCTACAGTGAGACCCTGTCTCTGAAAATCAAATGAAGGAGCCGGAAAAATGGCTTAGTGGTTGAGAATGCTTCCTGCTCTCCCAGTTCCCAGCACCCACACGGGCCTGCTCACAACTGCCTGAACTCCAGCTACAGGAGGATCAAAGACACTCTCTTCTGGCCGCTTGAGGTACCCATACACATGCAGCATGCATACTCATATATACCTGGGAGAAGAGGTGTCTGCTCTCCCAGGTGGGAGCCAGGTGAATGACTTAGACTTTCCATCCATTCGGCTGCCTTGGACAGAGGTCCCAGACAGTACCACACAACATACTAAAGGACCCTTCCTTCCCTGGCAGGAGTGACTGACTCCGGACTAGGCAGCTGACCCAAAGCCAGCCAATCATGTTGCCACCTGTCCACCTTCCCAGCTCTGCTCCAGCACCTTCCACTCATGTCCGTGAACTTGCTGTGCCATTCCTTAACAGAATGCACGTCCATGCCCAAGGACTACACATGTACCATGCAGTCATGCATTCTGTCTTTTCTTCTAACTCTGAGCTCTGGGGGGTAGAGGGGTCAGTGTGGGCTCACAATTGTGCTAAGCCTGTTAGCACAATCCCTGGCACCAAGTAGGGATTTTGTGAGAATTGTTTTTAACAAAAGAGCCAAATCAACTGTAATACCATGTCTTCTTTTTTCAAAAGCTTTATTTTTATTTCATTAAACTTAAATAGAAATATACTTGCTTTAAGAAAGCCCCAAATGATGACAGAAGAACCAATGTCATAATAGAACACAACCTCCAGAAGGACAATGTCACAGAAAATCATGTTAAATTTTACAAGTGTAAGGAGCTTATGAAAACATACCTGAATGAAGTTGAATTTTCCCAATAACTCCTTCTACCAAGCCCAAACAAATGGGGTTCCAGGCAAGAAGCAGATCTGTGGCTAAAATAAAGTAAGAAGCAATCGTGAGATCGTATTCACCAGAAAATGTTAAACTATCTTTTTGCAGCATATTTTAAAAGGATCAACATCCCCCAAAAAGCAGTTCTAATCATCCCCCACAGAATATATTGCCATAAAGGACTTTGTGGTAGAGCGCTAACTGCGGCCTCTGGATACCAGGGCAGTTACGGGGTAAGAAGGGTTGAGGGACTCCGCGGAGGGGGCAGTGCCCTGGTGCCCTGCAGGGGAGGAAACAGGCACAACAAAGAGGGTGGTGGAAGGACCCACCCGGGCCCACAGACGAGGCCTGAAGATGGCCATGGAGCTGTCCACTTCCTCCCAAAGGGTCACCCAGTGGGCAAAGGAGTCCAGAAAGCCACTTTCCTTACCCATGACCTCTAGGGCTGCTTATTTTCTGTGTACCACTGCGTGGGTGGCCCGCATCTGAACCACGCAACAGCTACAGTGATTTGCGTGTAAACTAATACCATCCTAGACATCCCAAAGAGAAGCAGATCTAAGGATAGAGGGGCTAATTTAGCTCTTCTCCAACCCGGGTTGTGAGCGACCACTGCAAGCACCGTGACAGATGTGGCGCTTCTGAGAGCTCAACCGCTGGAAAAGGGGCAAGAACCAATAGTCTGCGGGTTTAGGCAGCTCAGAGAGAGGAAGTGTTTGCCCCGGAAGCGTGACCAATGGTGGAAGGCCAGGGGCAACTCCCCAAAGCCGCCCTCTGACCTCCACATGTGTGCTGAGGCAAGTTGCTAATAAGAAGTGAAAATTTAAAATGTTTCTGCTGGCAAAATTACATTTTAATTATTAGCACTTAAATTTTATTTTACTGAAATATTATCTGTTACTAGTAGGATAATTTTACACTAAGAGTTTAGTTTTCAAATTCATTTACATTTTGATTTTTTTATTATGTATTAATTTCTTGAGTTAGGGTCTTCCTATATAGCCATGGCTAGCCTCGAACTCGTAGTGATACTCCAGCTTCAGCTCCATAGCTGGACTGTTATTTCTTAAATGTCTTTGCTATTGAATTTTCACTAGAAAGCAAAAGCAATAGATTTCGTTGGTTGGTTGTAGCTATTCTGCAGAGCCAGGGGTAGAACCCAGGGTTTCACACAGGCCGGGCAAGCTGCTACCACCAAGTTATAATCACCCCAACTTCATTGTTTTTATTGTAAAAATTAACAACAACAACATAAAGATTTTAAAGGCTCCTATATAATATCATTTCTAACCTTTTTTATTTTATTTGTTTTGTATGTGTGTGAAAGGGGGGCACAAATGCCATGGCACACGTGTGGAGGTCAGAGAATAACTCATGGGAGTCGGGTCTCTCCTTCCACCATGTGGGTTCCAGGGATCAAACTCAGGCTGCCAGGTGTTTGAGGCAAGGGCCTTTACCCACTGAGACATCTTGCCGGCCCTCCAAGGTTGACATCAGGAGTCTAATTTTACAAGTGAAAGAAAAATGCTTAGAAAAGTAACAGTCAAATCAGCCACAGGACAGGAGGCAGGGCTGCAATCAAAAGAGAAGTCTAGCAAAGCTCTGAGTCAAAAACTTCTATTAAGTCCAAAACAGGTGAGAGTTTGAGTCCAATCTGGTCTATGAAGTGAGTTCCAGGACAGCCAGGGCTGTTACAGAGAAACCCTGTCTCAAGGGGAAAAACAAAACAAACAAAAAACACAAACAAATAAGTATAGTGGCACACTCCTTTAAACAACACTTGGGAGGCAAAGGCAGGCAGATCTCTGTGAGCTCAAGGCCAGCCTGGTCTACAGAGTGAGTTCCAGGCCAGCCAGGACAATAGAGTTGTGAGATTGTGACTCAAAATTTTAAAAAATAGCCGGGCGGTGGTGGCGCACGCCTTTAATCCCAGCACTCGGGAGGCAGAGGCAGGCGGATCTCTGTGAGTTCGAGGCCAGCCTGGTCTCCAAAGTGAGTTCCAGGAAAGGCACAAAGCTACACAGAGAAACCCTGTCTTAAAAAAAAAAATTAAAAAAATAAAATAAGTAAATAAAAGTGTACAGCCAGGAATGGTGATGTGTGCCTGTAATCTCAGCATTCAAGCTAAGTCAAGAGGATCTTCAGTTCTAGGCCAACATGGGATACACAGTAAATTTGAGGCCAGCCTGGGCTAATGGACAGCCTGTGTTCTCCACAGAAAAAACCAAAGAGGTCTGCCAATCTGACTCTGGTTATACACCTCAGCAACCTGCCATAACACCTCCCTCAGAAACTACACAGGGAGCCACTGAAACAGGAAGTCTTAAATGCCATGTGTGATTACTAAGTAACACTACCAAGCCAAGGGGGAACGGACCACAGAGGTAAGGTGCTTCTGTTTCATTTCATTTCAGGCCTCTGTCTGCACATTAACTGAACGCCACACAGAACCACGTATTCTTAAAAGCAACATTTCCTGAGAACAAATTTTTTTGTTTGAAGTCTTTTTCGAGGGCTGGAGAGATGGTGTGGTGGAAGCCAGGCTGGCTCTAGCTTTCCCTGAGACCCTGAAGTATGGAAAAGGAACCTGCTGGGGAAGGCCAGTAATGGACTGGGGCCAGGACCTTGGGGTAGCATAAGCTTTGGATCCTGAGAACCCAATTCTTCTCTCTAGAGCAATGATTCTCAAGCCTCCTAAAGCCGAAACCCTTTTATTCACTTTCCCATGTTGTGGTGACCCCAACCATAAAATTATTTGCAGTGCTACAACATAACTGAAATTTTGCAACTGGTATGAATTGTAATGTAAATATCTGTGGTTTTTTTTAAATATGTATTTATGTATACAGCGTTCTGTCTGCATGTAACACTGCACCAGAAGAGGGCGCTACATCTCATTATAGATGGTTGTGAGCCACCATGTGGTTGCTGGGAATTGAACTCAGGACCTTTGGAAGAGCAACCAGTGCTCTTAACCTCTGAGCCATCTCTCCAGCGCCCAATATCAGTGTTTTCTAATGGTCTTAGGCAACCCACATGTTGAGAACCACTAAACTAAAGGGTTATGGACACTGTATGCTTGGTCTGTGTTCTCTTGTGCGACATTGCTTGATTAGCACCTGGCTGGCTTTGACCCACTGTGCGATTGTCCCCCTTCCCCTGCAAACTGTAAGTATGTGTAACGCTGCACTTCTTAATAAACTTGTGAGGATAAGACACAGCTTGTGAGACCCCTCCTGGGTCTCAACTTTCCCGTCTTCTCTATCTTCTGATCTCCTGGTCCCTCCTTTCAGGAACCTATCCCTGAAGAATGACCTGTTGGTCCAAGTCAACGGTGAAACTGTTAAGAGCACTTGCTGCTCATACAGAGGACCAGGGTTCAGTTCCCAGACCCCACACGATGGAACTAAGGCATCTGACACACAGGTACTGCACACTATGGTGTACTTGCTTACATACATGCAAGCAAAACACTTAAGACACAGAAACTAAAAATAAATCTTTTTAAAAATTTTTTTAAAGAAATAAAACATTCTTAAAATCATGACTTCATGGTGGCATAATTTTCCATTTAAGTAAGTACTTCCTCACTGAAACATCAAACTTTATTCTATTATAAAAACACTGTGATACAAATGATGAGTTTTATATAAATATTTCATCTGTCTCCATCCTTAATAGCTTTAGGATAGATGCCTTGGAATGAAATTAGTAGTCATAACATTTAAAAAATTAAGGCTCTCAAGCATATCAAATTACTTCTATAAATATTATATCACATTAGATATATTTCCCACGTTAACAATGGTGAATATCATGATGCAGAGTACTCTGTATGGTTCCACAATGGATGGTTTGAAAATGGAAGAATTAAATAAAGGGATAACCAACTTAGCTGGGATTGACATAATGTTGATTATAATTATTAACAGTTTGGTAATTCATATTTTATCCTTAAAAAAGTGACTTGATATCTGCAACAAATATGAAAAATTGACTTAGAAAGACCTACTAATGAAACCAAGAAAAATATTCACACACAGAGGAATTTAGAGCAGAACCTACTGTACCATTGCATGATGAAACTAAAGAGGCCCAAGGTTATTAGAACACCAACCTTAGTTTATCCAGATACTATACAAGAACAACCAGCAGACAACGGGCATCCCCAAAGTTATTCATAAATTAATTGAACTCTTGTAAAAATGTTAGAGTTGAGGAGATTTAAGGAAGCAGTCATTTCATATCGTATGCATTCACCCTATGTGAAGCAAACAACTCAGAACAGAATCATCACTCAAGACTGGAAAGATATACTACAGCAATATGGGAAGCTGGTCCTCAGTTACAACCAGTTACAATGGAGAACATGATGGAAAGAGAAAGCTAGGGCCGTAGAACAATGAAATAGGGCTAGAGGGATTGATATTTCCCAAGGCCAGTTTTTCGGTAAAGGTCAGTATGCTGATTTGCAAAGACAATTTGGATTTGATGATCACACCTTGGCTCTATGCCATACAGCAGATTTGAAAGCTTGGGATAAGGTTGAAGAATCAGGAAAGAGGACTGAGTCATTTACTAAAAATGTACAAGGCCCAAAAGAAGCCTTCACTGTATTTTTGCAAAGATTGACTTCTGCTGTAAATAGAATAATATCAGATCCAGAAGTTAGACAATATTAATTGAATTTTTGAAATGCTAATTCATAATGTAAAAGGATGATTAGGCCTTTAAAGGTAAGACCAGTACCAACTGATGAATACAGCTGATATTGGATCTCATGCTTATGATGCTACTTTGATAGGAGAAGTAATTTCTAGAAATTTTAAGAAAAATTAAATGTCAGATGTTTTAATTGTGGTAAACAAGGTCATCTGAAAAGGGATTGTAAGCGAGGCATTCCAAGGAACAATCTTTTTTCTAGAGATAATCCAAACAGGCCTTCTGGGGATGGCATTGGACCAATGATGCAGATCAACATCAGGAAATACCTTAGGGGCTTCTCAAAGGCCCAGATATCAAATGTGGTTCAACCATTCCCTGTTAGCATTGGAGAAACTCATCCAGAGAGCAATTAAAAGACTTAATGCCTATTGTTTAAAACCATACTGCTCTGGATGACAGAACAGCTTCATTAGATAAAACAAAATTTTCAGGAAAGACCACAAAAATCCATATTTTGGGAAACTTTTATAAATGATCAAAGACTAAAGTTAAAGATATGAATAAATGGCATTGTAATTAAAGATTTGGTTGAGACAGGGGCAGATATAACAATAATTTCACCAAAATCTTGGCATCCAGATTGGCCTCTTCAGGAGGTAAATATTCAACTTCTAGGGATTGGAATTTTATCTCAGGTAAAACAAAGTATAGGTATCTCAGGTAAACATCCAGGTAAAACAACGTTGAATGTTTAGGGCCAGAAGGACAAGTAGGAAATTAAAGCCATATGTGGCTAACATAGCAATGAATTTATGGGGACAGGATTTGTTACAACTGTGGAGAACACAGATTAACATTCCTCCAATCTCAGAAACAAACGTTAAAATAAAGAATTCTTCTAAGATAAACATTAAAAGGTATTATCAAGAACAGTCACCGACCATTCAGGTTGTACATAACCAAGGCACAACAGCTGTTGATCTTGGTACCAACAGCCTTACCTTTAAAATGGTTAACTGGCAAACCTGTCTAGGTGGAACAATAATCTTTTGACATCAGAAAAATTACAGGCACTAGAACAGTTGTCACAGAAACAGCTAAACACTCAACATATTGAATAATCAACCAGTCCTTGGAATTCTCCTATATTTGTCATTAAAAAGAAATTTGGAAAATGGAGAATGGCAACAGATCCAAGAGCTGTTAATAAGGTGATCCAGCCAATGGGCTCTTTACAGCCTGGAATTCCCTTACCTTCTTTATTACCTTAAGGATGGTCTATTATAGTGATTGATTTAAAAGACTGCTTTTTTACTATATCCTTACAAAAACAGGATAGAGAAAACTTTGCCTTCACAGTAGTAATTTCCAGCCTGTTAAAAGGTGTCAGTGAGCCGGGCGTGGTGGCGCACGCCTTTAATCCCAGCACTCGGGAGGCAGAGGCAGGCGGATCTTTGTGAGTTCGAGGCCAGCCTGGGCTACCAAGTGAGCTCCAGGAAAGGCGCAAAGCTACACAGAGAAACCCTGTCTCGAAAAAACCAAAAAAAAAAAAAAAGGTGTCAGTGAAAAGTTCTTCCACAAAGAATGCCACACAGCCCTACCTTGTGCCAATTATTTTGTACAACAGCCATTGGAAATAATTAATAATCAGTTTCCTCAATCTATAATTTACCATTACATGGATAATATCTTACTAGCTGATTCAGACACAGATACCTTAGAAAAAAATGTTTGATGAAATAAAGAAAATTTTGCCTTGTTGGGGATTACAAATTGCTCCTGAAAAAAGACAAAGAGGAGATTCTATTAATTACCTAGGAAATAAGGTAGGTTTACAGAAAATTAAACCACAGGAAGTGTAAATCAGAAGAGATCAATTCTGAACTCTTAATGATTTTCAAAAGTTACTGGGAGATATTAACTGGCTATGGCCCACAAGTGGATTAACAACTCAAGAACTAAGTAATTTATTTCAAACCTTACAAGGTGATAAGAACTTAAATAGTCCACAAAAATTATCAGCTAAGGCTTAGAGAGAATTGGTTTTGGTTGAAGAGAAATTACAGGATGCACATATGGATTGCTTGGATTCAGATCATACTAAATTGTACCCTGGTCATACCACCTTCTGTACATGCTCCTATAGGAATTCTTATGCAGAAAGAAGATAATATTTTAGAATGGATATTTTTACTTCACAAAAAGAGTAAAAAATTAAAGACGTATGTAGAAAAGGTTTCTGAACTGATTTAAAAGGCAAATTAAATTAAGACTTCGTCGATTAGCAGGAATAGACCCAACAGAAATTGTAGGACCTTTTATTAATGCTTGAAATTGCCTCATTTTAGGCAGAAAATGAGCACTGGCAAAGAGCTTGCAGTAATTTCTTGGGAGAGATTAGCAACAAATATACAAAAGCAAGAGACTTCAGTTTATAAAAAGAACTAGTTGGGTCCTTCCTCACATTGTATGGGGAACATCATTTTCTGGAGCCCCTACATTCTATACTGATATAAAAAAATCAGGAAAGGCAGGTTATAACTCAGGAAATTAAAAAAAAAGTGGCTCAAAGCTCTTATGACTCTGTTTAAAAGTCAGAATTATATGCTATTCTCATGGTATTATTAGATTTTCCAGAACCTCTTAATATAGTTACTGACTCTCAATATTCAGGAAGAGTTGTTTTACATATTGAAACTGCTGAACTTATTCTAGATGATTCAGAATTAACTTTGTTATTTATTCAATTACAATAAATAATCAGAAATAGAAATCATCCCTTGTATATAACACTTATCAGATCCCATATTGGTTTACCAGGCCCTCTAGCACAAGGTAATGATAAAAATTGATCAGCTATTGGTAGGAAATGTGCTAGAAGCCTCAGAATTTCATAAGAAACACCATGTTAATAGAAAGGTTTAAAGAAAGATTTTTCTATCACTTGGCAACAAGCAAAGGAAATTATAAGGAAATGTCCTACTTGTTCCTTGTATAACCAAACTCTACTACCTACAGGAAATAACCCAAAGGGTACTCAAAGAAATGAAATTTGGCAAATGGATGTGTTTCATTTTGCAGAGTTTGGAAAATTAACGTATGTGCATCATACCATAGATACATATTTAGGATTTCAATGGGTAACTGTTTTGAGTTCTGAAAAGGCTAATTCTGTAATCATACATTTATTCAAAGTTATGGTCATTATGGGAATACCTGTACAAATTAAGACTGATTATGCTCCATCATATGTCTTCAGTAAAATGAAACAGTTTTTTTTTTGCATATTATAACACAAAGTATGTTACAGGTATACCACACAATCCTACAGGACAAGTAGTTATGGAAAGATCTAATTGCACTTTAAGATATATTTAATAAACAAAAAAAGGGTAATAAAGACCCCCCAGAGATTGGTTACACAATGCTTTATCAACTTTAAAATTTTTAAATGCTAATGAGAAAGGATGACAGCTGTGGAGAGACATTGGGTAGTAGAAAAAAACTTCTGAATATTAAATCAGCTTGTGTACTTTAAAGACGTGTTGACCTCAGAAAGGAAACCAGGATATGTGTTATGTTGGAGAAGAGGTTTTGCTTTTGTTTCCACAAGAGAAGAAAAGCTATGGATACCATCAAGATTGACAAAGATTATATTTGAACAGGAGAAGACCTCTTGATTAAGAGAGGCAATAGTTCATCAAACAGCATGGCCATTCAATCTAAACTAATCTAAATTTGTATAAGACTAACAAATACCTTTCATTTGATCAGATATAATCTGCCATAAAAGGGAACTCCCCAAAGTTAGAGTTGGGGCAGGTTTATGGCCATGTTAGATATGTTTTCAAGGTCAAACAGAGATATATTTTAGATAGATAGATGGTCATCAAACACTTCAGAGACCTACAGAATATAATATTTATGATGTTTTAATACTATATAGCTTTTCATGACAGTGAGACACATCTGCTCCTGGAAGCACCAATTTACTTCAAAAAAGGATGATGGGCATCAAAGAACCTCCACATGGAGTTTGCTTTGTTGTCACAAAGTTAGCCACTGGGTAAAGAAACTACCCTTGCCTCGACTGCTGACAGAATGCTGTCCAAATGGACAAGCAGGACATAAAAGAAGGCAACTGCTGAACTCTGCCAAGACAAAGTAGGACAGTCCTTCAAAATTTGTGCTTCACTGAAAAGTCTGTCAGATAGTCTAGGCCTGTAGGCCAAAGATGCATGCCCCAACATTGCAGAGGAACCTTGGGTGACTATCCAGGCAGTCAGATGTCTCTGTTGTTTCTATAATTTTGGAATTTATTTGCTCTGTACTTCCTGTTTACTCAGGTAATACTATATCCTTCTCGGGTCTCTGATGGGGCTGAAGACTAGATAGAGTTTTCCTTGTTACCAAATTCAGAAAAGAAACTCACAAAAAAATTGTAAAGTGTATAAGGTTGAGAGACACAAAAGCTTAAGTTATTTATCTAAGAAAACGTTTTAAGGTCTAAAAAGGTTATTTCTAGGTTGGTATTACAAGTTATGATAGAAAGTGAATTTGGCACAAAACTTTAGACTCATCAAGATAGAACAGATAATAGAGTATTTTCTGAACTTGCCAAATACAAATGGACTGGACATTGTAAATGTAATCCTTATTTGATAATTGTTCATATTGTGTATAGTTTTACTGTGTTAGAGTTAAAAACCTTTCCTTTTTACTTAGAAAAAAAAAAAGAGGAAATGTTGTGGGATATTTGTTTACATTGATACTCTAAGACTGCCAATAATGTTTACCTGGAATCAAAGGGCAGAACCAGCAATTGACTGGCCAGAATTAGCCAGAGGTTTTGGAGGACTCAGATAGGAGGGCACAGGAAGATATAGGGAGGGGCTTGGAGAGATTCACTTTCTTTTCAATCCAGGAACCGTGAAGAGTTAGAATCAGCTGATCGCTCCTCCACTGCTCTTTGGATCAATCAGGTTTTTACCCCAATATCTGACTCTTGAGTTTTTATTGGTATTAGAATAACTTAGATAAATGCATCACATATATATGTATGTGTGTGTGTGTGTGTGTGTATACACACACACATATGTATATACACACACATACAGACAAACACACACACACTTTTTTTTTTTTTTTGAGACAAGATTTCTCTATATATTCCAGGCTGTCCTGGAGCTCACTATGTAGTCCAGGCTAGATTCAAACTCACAGAGATCCATCTCCCTCTGCCTCCTAAATGCTGAGATTAAAAGTGTGCACATTTATGCCTGTCTTAAATTACCAGCATTTTTACATCTTGTTAATTTGATGGCATTCATTGCAAAAAATTAGCTTATTTTCTTTGTTGGTAAGATTAAATATTTAACTATAAAAGTACCTACTTGTGTTTCTTTTTCTATGATGATTTTCTTGTTTATACCATCTCTACCTTGTCCTTCTTGTTATATCTTTATCTAATTTTTCCTGCCTAGCAAATGTGAAGTCCTATATTTCTTGTTGAATTACAAGTTCTTTGCCTATTTAGGACTTCAAATCTTTGATATGTTTTGCAGATACTTTGTTTTTAACTTTTATACAAATCTACTGTTTTCATTATCTTTGGACTTAAAAACTCATTCCTTAACCAGTATCAATTAAGGATTAATTGCTTTCATCTCTGTTACTTTTAAATGCTTAACCTTTACTCCAATACTGAGCTTGTCAACCCTATATTAGACATGTCGAGTCTCACATAGATGTTCCTGCTGAAGAAACAGCAACAGTTTCCCTAACCCAGCCACTCTGACCTCCAAAGGTCCTAACTATAATGAGCTTTATGGACAGGAAATGAAACTATCTAAAATGTGTTCTGGAATCTGTCCCATTGTTAGGGAAATACTTATCAAATACTTGCAAGGACTCAGGCTCAGAAGATACAAAAATAAAGAATTAGGGCAGGGGATTATCATTCACAGGTAGAGTATTTGCCTAGGTTCAAACAGGGGCAGGAGGGATCACTAGGTGGTTAAGAGTGCTTGCAGCCGTTCATCTCCTGTTTCCTCTGTGTCTGGCTGGCAACTCCTGTGACTCAGCCCGTCTTCTTCCCAGCATCCTCTCAGTTTAGCTCTCTTGCCTAACCTCTTCCTGCCTATTGGCTAGTCAGCTCTTTATCAAACCAGTGAGAGTAATACATATTCGGTGGACAAAAAGGATTGTTCTGTAGCAGGCACTGAAGCAGTTACTCTGCATAGGTGAAATTTTACACCAAGATACATTCGATGGTGTAGCACTTGGCAGTTAACTTCTTTGTTGTCAATACCAAATTATCATGTACTAAGCACTTACTTGAATCATTGTCTTTTATTTATTTTTATTTACTGTATTTTTGAGGTAGGATTTCTTTATGTAGCCCTGGCTGTCCTGAAGCTCACTATATAGACCAGTCTGGCCTTTCACAGAGATCCTCTGTCTCCCAAGTACTGGGATTAATGGTGTGTGCCAGTATGCCTGGCTGAATCATTGTCTTTTATTAAGTAATTTTAGCTGTTGAGTTAAGGGCTAGACTCCTTTGCTCTAATGAGCAAAACCTGACTGCTTTCAAGTATTAGAACAAAATAAATAAGTATTGAAAAAATTTTCCCTATTCATTAACTGCTTTATCACTCAACATTTTTTCTGCCTCGTAGTCTTCATGGCTATCTAGAATTCATACTTCTGAAAGACTTGTCATTTTGCTCTAAAATTTGTCTTTGTTTTGGTTGCTTCAATTGAAATCAACTGGTCAATGCTTAATGTCTGGTATATATATATATATATATATATATATATATATATATATATATATATATATATATATAAATTAAGGTCATATTTAAGTCAAAAAAAAAAAGAGTGCTTGCTGCTCAATCATGAAGTCTACAGTTTGAATCCTAGGACCCACATAACAAGCTGGGTGTTCAGCCTCCAATTCAGGGGTAGAGGTGGAGACAGAAGAATCTATAGGGTTTGCTGGCTCCCAGTCTAGCTAAGAAAACACAGCCCAGGTTCAGGGAGAGACCCTGACCCAATGAAATAAGTCAACCAAAAAAGAGGGATACATCAAAGGCCCCCTCTGGTCTCTACATGCAACCGCCCCCCACAAGTGCACACAGACAGACTCAAACAACACATAAATTAAAAATAAATATTTAAAACAACAACAATAGAGTAATATTTAGGTAACGTAAGACCAGTGGGTTTAGTGGAAATGTGAATAGGACTGGGAGTAAAGTGAGGTCACCTAAAGAGAGACTTAAATAAAGGACAATGAGTTAGAACTTCCTGGAGTCTATGGCAGGCAGATAATGACAGAAGTGAAATAATATTACAGCCGTGGACTTTATCTCAGTTGACATAATGGATGCTCACCCAAAAGTTAAATAGTGCTTTCAACTGTTTGAGGTCCACAGTGAACAATACTGTTCACACCATGACTTGATGAACACATTCAAATATGCAAGTGTCAGAAACACAGCCTCATGAATGGAGACTGGGAACAGAGTCACTGTCCATCAGGTTACTGCAAAATTGTGACTTGAAATGGCAAATGAGCTCGGGAAGTGGGTTGGCAGTGGACTTGAAACCTGTCTCAAAAAACCAAAAAAAAAAAAAAAAAAGGAAATGATAAATAACACATCAAAGGACACTGTGGAAGGACAGGAAAGAGTAATGGTTGTACATTCAAGATTGTATTGAGGTCTGGGGACCCAGCTCGGTTGGAAGAGTGTCTGTCTAGCACGTACAAGGCCCTGGGTTCATCCTTAGCAGGGCATCGAATAGGCATGCCTATGATCTCAGCATTCAAGAGGTAGCAGTGAGTTCAGGACCCTGCCTCAAAAATAAAAAAGCAGTGAGAGGACACAATAAAGGGAAAAAGGAATGTAGAAAATGATGATATCCAAAGTACAGGTAGAAAAGTTAACCTTGAGAAGGAAGAGAGATGTTTTTCTGGAAAAAAAAAAAAAAAGATGAACGGCTAAATATAGAAAGAGAAAAGCCAATGCGTGAATCAAACGCACTGACTTAGTGAAAACGGGAATCCAAGTCCTCTTTGCTTCAGCGAGGGCAGCATGAAAGCAGGAGGAAGATCAGCACAGGGCACAGGGCAGCCCGTTTGTAAATGTTCTAGGTGAGCTTATGTGCATGCATGTTCTAAGACTAGTTTTAGTATTTATTTAAATTATCTATGCACAAGCAGAAGAGTGCCCACTGATCCAGAAGAGGGCTCTGGATCCTCTGGAGATGGAGTTACAGAAGGCTGTGAGCCACACAATGCGAGTGCTGGAAACTGAACCCAGTTTCCTCTATAAAAGCAAAATGCCCTCAACCGCTGCACTCTCTCTCCAGACCTACATGTTTTTTAATTCAGTGTTTTGAAGAAAAAATGGTGTCGATCCACCAATAAATCATGCAATCAATTGTGTGTAGTGAAATAAACACTAACAGCAGTGAAACAGAATAGAACAGGGAAAAAAGCACTACATAAAGAGAAATACCAGGAGCCAGGCATGGTGGCACAGACCTGAATCTCAGCCCTCGGGAGGTGGAAACAGAATTAATGTAAGTTCAAAATCAGACTAAGCTCTACAGAGAGGAACCAGGTTATCCGGGGCTACATAGCAAGGCCCTTTCTTAAAAACAAGAGCAAGGGGAGGGGTACAGAGATGTCACTCATTAAGCTTGTTTCTGGTAAACACACACATATCTGTATAGAGTCACCAGATCATGACATCAGAAGGTACCACTTGGGCTGGGGATATGGCTGAGTGACAGAGTGGGTGCCTGGAATATACAGGACACAGTACAGCCAATGCTAAGGGTGTCTGAAAAAAGCCACATGAATCGTGTTATTTACCTAAAATTACGTTCAATACATATAAGACTGTGTGTATACATATATGGTCTAAATGAAGTTGTCCCACTTGGGCTAACAATGCTCCCCACAAGAGCCAAAAACTAACAAAAACCCCATACCAGACATGTGAAAACCCCTTTCATATTGTTGGTCAGGGGAGTCCAAGAGACTCCTCAAACAGTGTGGTTTTGGCTGTTGCCCATAGTTACCTCCCAGAGACCGAAGGGAAGTCCTGCTGCTGCAGACACCATGCACTTTAGACACAAGACCTGGAGGACTTGGGCTGGCTCTAACTTCAAAGTCTCCTCCCTGAGGACTAGCTTTCACAGTACCAGAAGGTGCCGTGCAAGCCTCCAAAGGGAGGAGCAACCAGTCTTAGCCAGCTGGAATACCTATGGCCCACAGTGGGCAGTATGCACCTAAGGGTGCCATAGTGGCATTCATATCTTCGCAGGAACCACCAGCTGGACTTAGGGCACGCTCAACAGGAGGGATACATGCCTGGTACTGGCTAACTAGTCAACTACACAGAGCTAGTAAGTCATGGATCTTAGAATGTACTAAATCAGCCTAATTCCTGACTGCATTCTAACTATGTGTCCCAAACAGTACAACAACAATAGACACTAACACATACGGACGAGGGAACTGTCACGGGGTCCCATCCACAGAAAAGGAACTACAGGCAACTCAGGGATGCCAAGAGTGGGAGGAGCAGCCTTCTCAGGGATGAGTCTAACTCCTAATTGGTTACCCAGTAATACCAAGTGGTCTGTCCTGAAATCATACGCATGTAAGCAACACTAACTGGACTAGGCAAGTTGTAAATCTATTTTTACACACACACACACACACACACACACACACACACACACACTACAACAAAACAAAAAAAGAGGCCATCATTTCAAGAGGGAACAAAGCAGTTATGAGGTACATGGGAGGAAAATGTAATTATATTTTAATTAAAAAATTATAAAAGAGTTATTTGGGGGATTAAAAAAGTACTTTTCACCACGTACCTCAAACAACTGGAAACATCTAATGCTTTTGCATGAAGGGTCATTATATCAACCCTGTAAGTTATTTTGCTCAAATCTATATAGTTACTAAATGTTTTGACCAATTAATTACTGAGGTCTTTTTTTAATCGCATGCTTTGTATGCTTGCTCCTTCATAATTTTTGCTTTATATGACTTTTTTGTTGTTGTTGTTGTTTGTTTGTTTTTTTGAGACAGGGTTTTTCTGTGTAGCTTTGTGCCTGTCCTGGAACTCGCTCTGTAGACCAGGCTGGCCTCAAACTCACAGGGATCTGCCTGGCTCTGCCTCCCAAGTGCTGGGATTAAAGGTGTGCGCCACCACCGCCTGGCTGCTTTATATGATTTTTAAAGCTTTATTGATTTCATTTTATGTATATGAGTACTTGCCTGCATGTATGTATGTTTACCACATGTGTGCCTGGTGCCCACAGAGGTCTGAAGAGGGAGTCCAATTCCCTGAAACTGAAGTTATAGACAGTTGTGCTATAACATGCAGGTGCTATTCGCCAAACTCAGATCTTCTGCAATAACAGCCAGTGCTCTTAACTGCTGAGCCTTCTCTGCAGCCTCGTTGCTCTATAGTTTTGAGACATGCAGATATATAGAAATTTGGGGTTATTCTATCTCCTAGTAAACTTCTGTTTATCAAAATGTACTGCTTACATCAAATAAATTGTTTGCCTAGTTTAACATTAATGTGAAAGAAACATATTAGGCATTAAAAAGGATAAATACAAACACTGCTAACCCAATCATATTACTTCTACACTCCACATCCTTGGAAATAAAGTCCAAATTCCTTAGAGAGGCGTTTAAGTACATGGCGGGGGGGGGGGGGGGGGGGGGGGGGGGGGTAGGGGTTATGGGCTTGGTGGCACATTTTAATCTCAGGATTCGAGGCAGAGGAAAGGAAATCTCTGTTGAGCCCCAAACCAGCCTGGTCTACAGAGTGAATTCCAGAACAGCCAGGGCTACATACAGAAACCCTGCCTCAAAATAAATAAATAATCATTATTAGAAGGAAGACTTTCAAGCCCTCTCCACTCCCGGCATCCAGGCCTGATGTCACTCCCCACCTCTTTCAGGATGGGTCTGGAATGCTCCCCACCCACTGCGGCCTGCTCTTCATTCTGGCCTTGGAACAAGGGTCACGGGTCCTCAGGACCCATTCCTCACTCCTCCCACTCTAAGAACTGGTCATACTTTGTGTAACAAATTTCTACCTCAGCACCTTGCTTTGGTTTAATGTATCTAATTATTGACTTGGCTAAGTCCTTGACTGCACAGGAACTCATGAAAAACAGGAAGCTCGCTGAGACCTTTGCAGGTTCAGTTCTG
Source organism: Peromyscus maniculatus bairdii (assembly GCF_049852395.1). Lineage (NCBI taxonomy): Eukaryota > Metazoa > Chordata > Mammalia > Rodentia > Cricetidae > Peromyscus > Peromyscus maniculatus. The sequence continues at coordinate 139,065,156 of NC_134852.1, read as the reverse complement.
TGTTCCCAGTGCATGGCACAGTAGTTCCAGAACTAGACAGGTGACCTCAATATGGAAAGGAGTGAACTGCGGTCAGATAATATTTAAGTAACCACACTGGAAAGGCTCACTATTTAAACTGACAGAAACTGGATTCATGTGGTCTGTGTCAGCTAGAACCATCAAGGCTGACAGGTCAAGTGACTGCCACCATCATCCAGCTGGTTAACATCAGAACACGGTTTCCCATTCTCAGTCCATCGGAGCTCTAACACATCTCCAACAGCGCAGGTCTCTGTACCAAACACTCCCTGATGTAACACTCTCATATTTGCACGGGGTGTGCCTCACTATCAGCATTCCAGCTGCCTACGCCAGAACCTACAAGGCATCCAGAATGCCTTTGGTTCTCATCAAGACCTACCGATTCTCTTCCTTCCAATTCTGATCATCACTACACATCTCTGCATACCCAATGCCACATCCTTGTCTAGGGTCAAGCCCTTCACCCTGTGGATCCTAGAAAGAGCTGTTATCAGGACTGGAGAGATGGCTCAGCAGTTAAGAGCACTTACTGGCACTGTCTTGCAGAGGACTGAAACTCAGTCCCCAGCATCCACACCAAACAGCTCACAACTTCCAACTCCTAGGGAATCCTATGTCCCTGGCCTCCACAGGCACCTGCACGCACAAGCACACGCACACGCACACGCACACGCACGGGCACACATGTGTGCTCATGGGCACACACTTAAAGATAAATAAACAAAATAAAATTTAAAATCGCTTGTCAGCCTCCAAAGAACTGAATCTTGTCTGTCTATCCATCTGTCTCTCTTTTCTTTCTTTTTGAAAGTCAAACAAAACCTAAGTTTATTCAAGGAAGGTCATTTTATTAGAGTTTAAAAGAAAACCCCCAGGCAGACAAGTTGCTAATCTCAGCAGCTACCTGGCTGAGGAAAATGGAGAAGGGAAGGAAAAAAGCCATGCCATTTGAGTTAACCAGCATGGAGGTCAGCTGCAAGGAGCTAAGTTTTAGAGAGAGGAAGGAAGACCGAAGTACCGGGAAAGACATACTTGGGTTCTGGCCAGCCTCTGAAAGGGACAGGAAAAGGAAAGGTGCATCTTTCAGAGTCAGATGGGCAGACCCAACAGAAGCTCACAGAAGCTTGTAGGGCCTGCACTACCCAGTGGGTTGGGAGGGAAAAATGATTCATTCAGCCTGTCTCCGTAGCATCACTTAAAGTGGGCCTACCGTCCTAGCACTGGTCCCTGCGGTTGGCCAGTCTGACTAGATTAACTCTTTTATGTTTCGGTAGCATGGAATGCTAGACCAGCAAGTTTCCTAATAAATACCAAGTACTGAATGTACTGAATGTACAGAAGACATTTAAGAACTGTTGGGCCAGAAGGCGGAAAGCCGAGGTCAAGTTAGGCAACTGCAGGCAGGAAATTCAGGAGTTGTTTTTCCTCTGAGCAGATTTTCCTCTGTAGCTGAGATAGAATGCTAGGACAAGAATGTAGACGACACACAAGAGAGCAAGCTTGAAATCAGAGACCCAGGTGACCCAGGAACGTACCAAGGTGACTTGGGGCTGACTCTAACATTCAAAAGCTGGACAGTCGAGATATGTGGATGTGGCATGGCCACAGTTACATGATGTGCCGTATTCCAGGTAAAGGATCCTAGCTCAACCACAGCCTCGGAGCACCTTTCAACTCCATTGTTTGTTTCTGTTCCTTTGTTTGTTTGATTTGTTTTGAGTGGGATTCTTTCTAACTTACGAGGCTTCCATGAGGATTAAATGAATTATGTAAAAGTGCTCAAGGGTCTGTCACATAATATAGTCAATAACTTTCAGCTCAAGCTGGGAACTGTATACATATTTAAGACTCCAGGATTTCATCGCTCGATAATTTGCCTGTACATTTTAACTTTACAAACCTACAAAAGGCTTTTTAGAAAGCAGGTAGAGGAGGGGTACACACCTGTAATCTTAGCACTTGGGAAGCAGAGGCAAGAGGACCCCCACAAGTTTAAGGCCAGTCTGATCCATACAGTGAGTTCCAGGAATACATGGCAAGACCCTGTCTAAAAACAACAACAACCAAAGAACTATATAAGAAAAAAGTTTTAATTTTAAAACTTTTATATTTTTAAATCTTAGGGTAAGGCCAAAATTTCTAAAGCCTTCTTAGAGTGCTATTTTGTGGCGCTATCATAATGCCTAGATTTATCCCAGAATTCTATTTCCTCGGCATATGAAACACTGAGCTGTGGTTCTGACGCAGGCGACAATTGGACATCCAGCTCAGGCTCAGCAAGCCAACTGGGAGCCAAACAGCAAACCAAGCGTGACTGCCAGCTTCCTCTCTCTCCTCCATGGGAGCAAGGGAGCATCCAGAAACACAGCCTAAAAAGAGGGGAAGCTGTGTAAGGGAGAGAGACATGGAGATCGGTGATGTTAGTTACATACGTCAAAATAAATACTGGGTCCTAGTTTGAGAAAACCTCAAAGAAATGTGAATAGAATCTGCAGGGGTTGTTTTGTTTGGTTTCTTTTTCAAAACAGGGTCTCACTAGGCTGGCCTCAAACTCAGAGATCCACCGGCCTCTGTGTCTGAGTGCTGGAATTGAAGGCATGTACTACCACCCCCCTATGATTTTGTTTGTTTGTTTCTAGGGGGTGCTGGGATCGAACCAGGGCCTTGAGCAAGCTAGGCAAGCACCCTACCACTAAAATACATTCTTGGCCTAGGGTTCTACTCTGTAGCTCTGACTGACCTATTCTCCTACCATATTTGACCTTAGGATATGGTATTTTAAATCTATTTTTAAAAAATCTGATGTAGAGGCCAGGCATGGTAGCTCAGGCCTTTAATCCCAGCACTCAGGAGGCAGAGGAAGGCAGATCTCAAGGCTAGCCTGGTCTACAGAGCGAGTTCCAGGGCAGCCAGTGCTACACAGAGAGAAACACTCTTTTCAAAACTAAACAAAAAAGGCAAAATCTTGTGTGGAGGTCAGAGGACAACTTGCAGGAGCCAGTTCTTTCCTATCACTCTAAGGATGAAAATGAGGTCATCAGTCTTGGCCACAAGCACCTTTATCCAATGAACCACCCCGACACCCACAAAGTGTCACTTTTAGTCAGCAACAGAAAGATACCTGACAACATCTGAGCTACCCAATGAGAGACGGAGAAAACACCAGGGAGGGAAAAGAACACGATACACTAAAGGCATCAGAGGCAGAAACAGCACATTAATAGTTGTGATAAACATACACACTTTCAGCTAACCAAATGAAAGGCTACTGAATCGCAAATCCTATGTTGTTTACCTGTGTGAACCTGGGACCTGCGACAGTACTCTGGGACAGAGGCGGTCACTCAACATTACTCAACTAAATGAATAAATAAAAAAGATACAAAGGATAAAAATGGATTTCTCCTAACAATTGGTTATTTCCATCAACTACCAGCAAAACTAACATTTTGAGGGTGTTTGTTTGTTTTGCACAGTGCTGGGGAGCAGACCCAGGACTTCATATACACTACACAAATACTGTAACCCTGAACTACTGCCCCAGCCCAAGGTTCTATTATTTTTAAGGACAAATCAAAACACCAGTCTTTGCTATACCAGCACTTTCAAAAATAAATCACTGAGGGGCTGGAGAGATGGCTCAGCATCAAGAGCATTTGCTGCTCTTGCAGGGTGCCCAGGTTTGGTTCCTAACACCCAAAGGGCAACTTACAACCATACTGAACTCCAGTTCCAGGGAATCAGGCAACCTCTTCTCGCTTCCAAGGGCACCATGCATGTACATGGAACATACACATACATGCAAACAAAGCACTCATACACATAAAATAAAAATAATAAAACTTTAAGAAACAGTAAGAAACAAATTTATAAAAGCATTTAGTCAGACAAGGAGGTGCACACCTTTAATCTCAGTACTCAGGAGGCAGAGGCAGGAGGATCTCTGAGAATTCCAGGCCAGCCAGGGCTACCTTATGAGACTTTTTCTCAAAAAAAAAATAAAAATAAAGAGAAAAGAAAGAAAAAGTATTGATCTATCAATAAAAATAATAATTAATGATGAGATGTGATCAGCATTATGCTAAAAACTCTAAGCAAAAACAGAATCTTAAAATCCCTAGCAAGTGCACCTAACTTCTCAAATCAATGGCCCAAGGGACAGGAAAACAGTAAACCTGAACAGACTCTATAATTGACCAGGGAATGGAGGATCCATGGGTTTTTGGAGCTGCTGGAATTTATTGTTTAGTACAGTATGTAACTGACAAAATGTATGTGTGTGTGAATGTGTGCATACATATGCACATATTAGGTAAACATGAAATACATTATAATCGTATTCTTCACTCAGGAAATAAAACAAGTTGGTATCAGCAAAGCCTAATGTATAATGTGTGTAGATGGTATTAGTCTGGGCATATCCAACAACGAAGGACTTGACACTGTTGACATTTTTAATGGCTAGGCTGGGAACAGCAAGGATTAGAAGGGCAGAGAAAGCTGTCCTGCCTTGTGCTATTCCTCCACAAAGAACCCACGGAACTGAACTGCTCCAACCAGAGTTAACCTGTCCTCCAACTAGTGGCAAACAAATCCAAAGAGAGACATCTTAAATTCACAAATAAGTTTTAAAACTTAATACTATCAAAGTTACATAAGAAGAGGAGCTGTTTAGAAATTACACAAGTATAGCATTTTAGAAATAATGTCAAATTTTAATTTGTGAAATAATAAAGTACCATACAGCCAAATCCTGTAATTGAAATAAGCTCAGCTATTCACCCATTAAGTCAACCTTTCCACTAATTTCAAGTCCATCTGGCAGTAGCACCCAGCTTCTATTTTCATATGCCCTTCTCTTCCTGGTACACAGAAAACAAGTGATTAAGCACTGTGTGCCAGCAGAGAGCATGAGTCACTCATTCCAAGGTCCCAGAGTGAAGGCACTCCCTCAAACCAAGAGACCACAGGTTTTATACAGCAAATTTCATCTGTGTCTTTAAAAGGGGGGCAGAGAGTTTCTGCATATCTAATCAGACCCCAGTTTCATTTCCTGCTAAAGACAAAGGCTATTATTCCTCTGACAGTCACCAAAGCAAAGCCAAACCGATGAAGAAAAGAGCTTTAGGAAGAGGAACTGAAAGCTCCAATTGTTAGCATGTCATGCCTTAATTCTCAGAATTTAATGAGGCAGGAAAACAGGTTAAGTAATAACTTCATTCAGGTACCATCTTAAAGTTCAAACTCTGAGCCACATTTCTTAAACCTCCATAATGGTAAGGATTTCTCTACCAGGCAGCAAGCTGAAGAATTCATCCAGTTCAGAAGTTCTGGCAGCTGGTGATTTCCCAGGGTAGAACCAAGCTCAACAGCTATCAAGCCAGGCTGCTCATTAATATCATCAAGGCCCCTTGTAGACTACTGATGGCTGGGCTCACCTCGGAGAGATGTGCTTAACCGGCCAAGGTTGGGGCCCAGCACAGATATAATTTTTAATCTCCTCTAGGTGATTCTAACATATAGGCAGGTTTAGAATTAGCTTGCCTAAGTGATTACAGATCCCTGGGAAGAATCCATTTGAGAGGCTTAGTTTTATACTATCAGTGTGATTCACGAATGATGCATGGGACATGTAACACATGAAAATTGTAAAGGTCAAACCGCACAGGTATTACCTAATATAGTGAGTTGGCATAAAAGCTGGTCTAAGGAAGGTACCAAAGGAAGCAGACATCCAAAAACAAGGCATGGGGATGTAGGCCAGTAGGTAGAGAATTTGCCTAGCACCCATGAAGCCCTGGATTCAATACTCAGTGCTATATAACCCAAACAAGGTGAAGTACTCCTGTAACTCCAGTACTCGGGAGGTGGAGACAGGTTATCAAAGGTCAGAGTTATACCTGGCTATACAGTGAGTTCAAGGCCAGCTGAAGGAAGGGAGGCCAGCTGAAGGAAGGGAGGCCAGTTGGAGGGAGGGAGGGAGGGAGGGAGAACTCTAAGAGATAAATCAAAATATAGATGAACACTGGTTATTTTCCTTTTCTCATTTTAGACAGAGCTATTAAAGATACATAAAGCTAGCCGGGCGTTGGTGGCGCACGCCTTTAATCCCAGCACTCGGGAGGCAGAGGCAGGCGGATCTTTGTGAGTTCGAGGCCAGCCTGGGCTACCAAGTGAGTTCCAGGAAAGGCGCAAAGCTACACAGAGAAACCCTGTCTCGAAAAAACCAAAAAAAAAAAAAAAAAAAAAAAAGATACATAAAGCTAGCTAGCACTTCTAACATTAAATGGATGAAAACTTTCTCTCAGCTGGTTTTTAAATAACTGCATCTTCTTCCCTGAAAATTTTATTTAAAACTAATTTACTCTTTTGTATCTTGTTCTAGGATTTCATGTATAGTGTATACTGCTGTGAGCCCTCACACAAAGCTCTGTCTTCAAACCCACCAAACCCACCATCATTGTCTTGAATTCACTGTTTCACCTGCCCTCAGGTGAAGAATGGCTTCCAATTAAAAAAGAAGAAGAAGGAGGAGGAAGAGGAGGAGGAGGAGGAGGAGGAGGAGGAGGAGGAGGAGGAGGAGGAGGAGGAGGAGGAGGAGAAGAAGAAGAAGAAGAAGAAGAAGAAGAAGAAGAAGAAGAAGAAGAAGAAGAAGAAGAAGAGGAAAGCAGTACGCCACCATCTTACAGTCAGGCCAGTCAGACCCTGTTTGCTCTCCTAGGCCCCCCATCCATCCTCAGACCCTGTTTGCTCTCCTCGGCCCCCCATCCATCCTCAGACCCTGTTTGCTCTCCTAGGCTCCCCCATCCATCCTCTTTTATATCCCACTAGAATGAAGGAATTATACCTAAAAAGTGTTATTTCAGCTGGACATGGTGGTGCACGCCTTTGACCCCAGAACTTGGGAAGCACATTTCTGTGAGTCAAAGACCAGTCTGGTCTACACAGGGAGTTCCAGGCCAGCCAGGGCTACCTAAATAGAGCCTATCACAAGAAACAAAAACAAGATATTATTTTGGTAAGTTAAATTCCCACAGCTCACAAGGCTAGTGCCTTCAAAAGGCGTTTTTCGTTTTTATAGGGTGATATGATCTTGGCTTTTTATACCTGAAGGGGCCTCGGAGTTAGCCAAGGAACACCTTCCTTCCTGTTTAATTAGAAAGGAAACAGATTTTCACATGGGAGGGGTAAGAACTACTTAGACCTCAAACCTCAAGTCTCAGATTAATGAGGCAAGCATAGTGTTCCCAGCACTCCATTTTACATCAACCCTAGCACTGGGAAGGTAGTGACAAGGGGACCAGAAAGTCCTCTGCCACCTACTGAGTTCAAGGACAGCTAGGGCCCATGACACCCTGTCTCAAAACAGAAAGACCCAGCTCAAATTTTGCACATAATTTTGTGTCCAGGCTTTATGCTAGTATCTGTCTCTAGAACCCCTGTGTGCCTCCTCCACTGGACCACACATCCTGCTAGTCTGGTAGCAGGGTTATCCATCTTTTTACTTTTGCACATTCTAGGTAGACAGTCTCCAATCAATACTTGCTTTTGTTTAGTTTGAGATAAGGTTTCATGTCATCCACAAACTCCTTAGGTAATTGTGGTGGTTTGAATAGGTATGGCCCCCATACACTCATGTGTTTGAATGCTTGGCCCATAGGGAGTTGCACCATTAGGAGGTGTGGCCTTGTTGGAGGGGGTGTGGCCTTGTTGGAGGGGGTGTGGCCTTGTTGGAGGAGGTGTGGCCTTGTTGGAGGAAGTATGGCATTGTTGGAGGTGTGGCCTTGTTGGAGGAGGTGTGGCCTTGTTGGAGGAGGTGTGGCATTGTTGGAGGAAGTGTGGCATTGTTGGAGGAAGTGTGGCATTGTTGGAGGAAGGTGTGTTGCTGTGGGGGTGGGCTTTTGAGGTCTCATATGCTCACACTACACCTAGCGTGGCAGTCTTCTTTTGCTGCCTGTGTAGTAAGATGTAGAACTCTCATCTCCTTCTCCAGCACCCACCACATCTGCCTGCATGCTGCCATGTCTCCTGCCATACAATAGTGGACTAAACTTCTGACACTATAAGCCAGCCCCAATTAGATGTTTTCCTTTATATGAATTGCCATTGTCATGTTGTCTCTTCACACAATAGAAACCCTAACTAAGAGAGAATGACTTTGAATTCCTGATCCTCCTGCCTCTACCTCCCAAGTTCTGGGACTTCAGGCACCACCATTTTACACTGGGTTTTATGCAGTACTGAGGACAGAACCCAGGGTTCTGTGCATGCTAGACACAAACGCTCCCAACTGAGCTACATACATCGCCAGCCCCTAACTGGTATTTTTTCTTTTTTGAAAGACTAAATGACTTCACTATGTAAGTCAAAAGACCAAAGAAATACAATGCTAAATTAAATGGGAGGGCACTTCTTCAAGAAATGAGAGTACTTGAAAGTTAGGAAAATGCCACAGCTCTAGAAATGAGCCTGAGAAGACAGGCTAGCATACTACCATCCTCAGAAACTCTTAGTGTGTCCACCAAGGCCTTTGTGGGCAAAGATGGGTCCCCTGAGCTCACAGTAGGGTGAAGAATGTTTGTATCAGGCATAAAATCAAATGTTTAATAATGTGAAACATCGCCGGGTGGTGGTGGCGCACGCCTTTAATCCCAGCACTCGGGAGGCAGAGCCAGGCGGATCTCTGTGAGTTCGAGGCCAGCCTGGGCTACCAAGTGAGTTCCAGGAAAGGCGCAAAGCTACACAAGAGAAACCCTGTCTCAAAAAACCAAAAAAAAAAAAATAATGTGAAACATCAGGAATCTTATAGTCACAAAAAAAGGGAAAAAACATAATGTTACAGTTAGATGTTATAACTGTCTAAATGAGATATGTCAGTATTGCATAAATTATGAAATTTAAAGCTGAGTATTACTTACAAGAAAGTGAAATGCTGTTTGAAAAGAATGAGATTCCTTAAACAAATTAGTATATCTTGATGTATCTTACTATTAAGTTAAGGAAATGTAAGAGTAAATCTGAAAAAAAAAAAAAACTAAAACCAAAATAAGCTTTGGGTTTTGTTTTCGTTTTTTTTAAATATCTCACACATATGCATATGTGTGTATGAAAGACAGGATCTCACTATGTAGCCCTGGCTGGCCTGGATCTCAGAGATCTGCCTCCCAAGTGCTAGGATTAAAGGAGTATGTCACTATACTCATCTTTTTTTTTTTTTTTTAAAGATTTATTTATTTATTATGTATACAGAAGAGGGTGCCATGTGGTTGCTGGGAATTGAACTGAGGACCTCTGGAAGAGCAGTCAGTGCTCTTAACCTATGAGCCATCACTCCAGCCCATCACTATACTCATCTTAATATATATATATATTTGGAGGGGGATTCAAGACAGGGTCTCCTTGTGTAGCCCTGGTTGTCCTAGAACTTGTTCTGTAGACTCTTGCGGGCCGAGAGAATATATTACAGAGATTCAGTTGTGTATTAAAGCTGTACTTTGACCGACCAAGGATCTGTCAAATGGGAATCCATTTATCACAGAATATTTGGTGTTATACAGCTTTAAGCTGTGCCTTGCTATGGATTTCTTGTGGGCCCGTATACTACTAGACCATTTGGCAAACAGTTCAGTTCTTACCTGTTGATCCTCTAGGTAACTAACTCCCCCACTGAGCCTAGGAGACAAGCAGGCTGTAGATGCATAGCTTTGCCTCTTGTACACATGAAGCTCAGATCATCCCTTGCCTTCAGGCCTAGTGGCTTTCCAAAGCAATTGACTGAGAACAAAGGAGGTTTTCGCATAACCAGGTGCAGTAAGGACTGAAGCAGAATTCCAGAGGCAGACATAGAACCGCATGGCCAGAGAGAAGAGAGGAAGACAGAGATTCTGTAGAGGGTTAAGCAGATCTCTTGCAGAATTTATCAGGGCCAGGGGAAGGAGCCAGGAAGGATAGATGGAGGATGAAAGAACAGAGGACAAAAATGAGACCAAAAACAGAAGGGTTTAGTTATTACCAGGGCTATGAGGGGACAGAAAAAGTGGGTACAGAGAGGAACTGAGACTCAGGATAAAAGTGAAGCTGTATAGATAGAGTTTTGTCATAAAGGAATAAAGTAAACGGACAAGAGTGTGGTGTATGTAGATTCCTTTCCCTTAGATACCCCACGCCAGACATAGTGTCTTCCCCAGGACTCTGGGAAGAATTTTCTCAGGGCTGGAACTTGGGAAAATTCCATTAGTAGACCAGGCTGGCCTCCAACTCACAGCAATCCATCTGTCTCTGTCTCTTGAGTGCTGGGATTAAAGGCATATGCCATCACCACCCAGCTATAATTTTATTAATTCTTTACGAGTTTAATAAAATGTATTTTGATCATAATCATCCTCCACTCGATGATTTGGTGTTTTCAGACAGGATTTCATGTAGCTGAAGATAACCTTGAACTTTTAACATTCCTGCCTCCACCTCCCAAATTCTAGGTTTAAGGCATGTGGAGAAAAAAAAAAATTCAAGGGAACACCGACCTAAAATCCACCTATATTTCTCAATGAGCTTTACCAAAAAAAGCATGGCTGGTTTTTTATTTTATTTTGTATGAATGGAAGCAGTTCCCTTAAGGATCTCTCAATATCTGCAAAATGAGCCATCCTATAGAACATGAAACTGAATTAAGACACTACCAGTGTGTGCTGAGTACTGTAATGCTGGATGCTCAATGTTTAACCTCACTTTTAAAACACCATGTGTACATTATTACTTATATATCACCACCAGCCAGAAATAACGACATTTCCCACTATTTTGATAAACAGACTTTGATTCAAGTGTTCTCAGCTCACTTATGGCCAGCTGACACACGATGACTGTAACTTAGAACAGCTAACAAGTCATGATTTATCGAAGCTCTGTGATGTCACTGTCAACTTTCAGGCTTGTATATGCAAAGCCAGATTTCAGAGCTATGTTTTAAAACATCTGAGCAGAAACAGAACAGTCTATAAAAAAGACACACAGAGATAGCAACGCAGTTTGTAAAGACCTAATACGTTGAAACCCCCATAAAGTCAAACCAAAATGAGAACATATTGAATCAACAATACAGCTGAACTGGTTTGATTTTTCCAATAGTCTAGTATCTGTGTGCAAAGACATAAGCTTACTGCATCATAAAGTCCAAAGAGAAAATTAGCAAGAGCAACCTTTTGGTAGAAAAATAAAGATGTCTATGTGTCCCACTTATTTTCATTTAAAAAGAAAACAGATCTACTGAACTCCACAGGTTTTTAAGATAGATTTCCCCCTTGACTGGAAAAGAAGGTCAACAAGAAACAAGTACAGCACCAGAGGCAATGTTCTACAATGTTCTACAGTGTTCTGGTCTTTGGTCCTTCTAGCCTCTATTTAATCCTCCCAACAAGTCTTTGATGCTCAAACTTTACAAGATGAACAGAGGACAATAATTATTTCAATACAGCTCTGGCAGATGACCTTCTGAGGGCCATATACCAGAGGTCTGGAGACAAACGTATTCTTCCTCCATGCTAGCTAGAGCTGTGCTAGCTGAGAGGTCCAGTGATGCCGGGCACCTTGGAGCGCTCTCATACAGCCAAGTTCCTGAAAAACCACACCGAGGTCACCGAGCTCTGGCACCTGGCAGCTCTATCCTGCCAATCTTTCACCGTATGCCACTCCTCCCTCAATGTGCTGGCTTGATGGGTCTCCTTTGGTAGACCCAGCCAGAACACAAGTATATAGGAATCAGGCATTTAAAAAAAAAAATCCTCCCATTTTTGAAGGCGAATGCCTTAAAAGTTTTTTTCTCTTCCATTCTCTCTCTGCTCTGTGTGCTCTGAAAAGTTGCCCTGAAATGGGATCTAGGATTCTTGCAAAGCTAGACTAAGAGGGGTTTCGGGTTGCTCATCACTGGAGGAAACAGTTTCCATCAGTACATATCAAGATTACCCCAGGATCCATCCCCCGCCTTTCTACAGATGCTCTAAAAACCCAAGAAGAAAGACCTGAAAAACTGACGCTGGCCAGAAAGACTATTTGTCAGTTTATCACATAACATTATGGAGTTCCTTAGAGCTACATAAACAAATTTTTCAGGAAATGAGGCAAGACAGACACAGGGACAAAAAACAAATGAGAAGCCCCCATGACCAGCCTGGGCAGCCTGCACTGACCTTTCCTGAGTGCACTGACTTTACATGTGAGGGGCCTCTCATTCTCCTATAGGTTACAATGCTCTAGATGCCCATGAAACAAAAATCTTACAACCTTGTAGTCAACAAGGTAGAGGGGTTTATTTTATTTCGTTTTATTTGTTTCTTCAAGACAGGGTTTCTCTGTATTGCCCTGGCTGTTCCTAGAGCTCACTCTGTAGACCAGGCTGACCTCAAACTCACAGAGATTCACCTGCCTCTGCCTCCCAAGTGCTGGGATTAAAGGTGTACACCACCACGGCTTGGCACTAGAGAGGTTTATAAAACAATACTGTCAGTACTGAAGAATATGGCTGTGGAGCCATATACTGGAGTAGAAGCCTTGGATCTCCCTCTTTCTCCAGGAATTTGGACAAATTATTCCTCCTTGCTTCAACTTCCTCATCTGTAATAGAAGACTAATAACAAAATTATCCTCCAGAGTGATACTGTGGGAAGAAAACGGAATAATAGATACAGACAATTAGAACACTGTCTGGCTCAGAAATGCTCCACAAGTGCACGCTGCTCCTGTAAGTTGGTATTAATCTTGGGTGACGGCGCAGGTAACACACTGAATGTAAAGACTCGTCCAGCCCAGCTGCTACTGTGTTAACACTGCACTAGACAGGGTAACAAAAACAGTACAGAATATAAAACTAGTACTTTTTTCAAAAAAATTAAGGACTAAAGACACTAGTAAACCTGGTTACAAACAATAATAAAAACAGGAAGCCAGGCATGGTGGTTCATGCCTGTGATCTCAGAACTCATGAAGCTGAGGCAGGAGGATTAGGGATTCAGGGCCAGATTGCGCTAAATGAGATCCTGCCTCAAAAATAATAATTAATAATAATAACAATAAGTAAAACAACAGGACACAAAATACTAAATAAACTGAATACAGTTTCACACAACAGTCCTCCAGAGGTGAGTCTTCTATGTGGATCTCAATTCTGTAATTTCTCATTTTAAAAAGTCAACTTCATTTGACAGTGAAAAATAATCTCCGGCTGGCAAAATGATCCAGGTGCTTGTCACTAAGCCTGACAACTAAGTTTGACTCCTAGGATCCAGATGGGAGAGAAAAGAATGGACCTATAAGTTGTCCTCTGATCTCCACAAGTACAAAGCAACATATAAAAGCCCCTTCCCTCTGAAAAGAAAAATAACCAGATTGTCAAAATCATAAGAAGGGCAGGGAAATTGGGTGTGAGCTCTGATAGCTAGTATCCCCTCAAAATAAGAAAAATAATCGTTCACTACTGTTTATCATTTAAAGTACCATTTTGCTGTATACGGACTATATGCCTATAAATGCTCTGTGTATGGCGCTTGCTTTGGGATTTTTCACAGTCACTCAGTCTCAGAATAGAATGAGGTCACGCATAGAAATAAACTGTATAACACTGCCCTACCACACAAAGCCGAAGGAGTAGAAGCAATTTTAAACAGAAAAAAACTGCCTAACTTTTCCCAAAAGTGGACTGTATATTACATTTTAATTTCTTAAACTATAATCCTTTAATACACACACACACACACACACACACACACACACACACACACACTTACTTTTTAATTAACATACACAGTATTGGATTTTCTGTGGGCTTTTGGTTTTTTGTTTTGTTTTGTTTTACAGCATTTTCAAGTAAAATATGTTTCTCTTGATTCTCCTCCTCCCTCATCTCCTCCATGCCCTGGTCTTGTACCCCCTAACCCACCCCCATAACATCTTTGCTATTTTCTGTCTCTGGTGTCCCATTACCCTCCCCCTTCTTGTCCCCCTCTTTTCCCTTCTCCTGGTTTCCTTTCGATTAAACTGTAATTCTTAGTGTCAGACATTAAACTCTACTCTCTGGAGATTACTGAATATTTACACAGCACTTTCCTGGGAGATGTTAAAACAACCTAAATGCTTTTTTCCTGGTGGCCATTAACTTGCAATAGTGATGAGCATCTTTTAAAAAAAAACAAAAAACAAAACAAAACATAAAACCAAGACTAGAGAGTTGGCTCAGTGGTTAGAAGCACTGGATGTTCTTCCAGAGGACCCGGGTTCAATCAGCAACCACATGGCAGCTCACAGCTGTCTGTAACTCCAGTTCCAGGGGATCTGACACCCTCACACAGACATCAGTGTGTGTGCACATAAAATAAATAAAACCAAGGACTTAACAAAATTATAGCCTACTCACTACCGTTAGGAAAATAAAAACAGACAAATATTTATACTCAAATTTTTAGCTGGAAAAAATTCAAACTGTCAAAAAAAATAAGGAATCATATCACACACACAAAAGTCACAAGTGTAAGTTCTCACACTTCTCAATGAACTGGACAAAGATTTTCCACCCAATTACATAAATCTTTTTTTGTTTGTTTTGGTTTTGTTTGTTTTTTAAGACAGGGTCTCTCTATCACATAGTTCTGTCTGTCTTGCCACTCAATATGTAGACCAGGCTAGCCCGGACCTTACAGAGATCCACCTGCCTCTGCCTCCCGAATGCTGAGATTAGAGGTGGTCACCACCACTCTCAGCCTATAAATCCTTCAAAAAGAGAGTCACTCAACTAGGTATCAAAAATCACACCTGTAATCCCAAAACCCAGGAGGAGGCAGAGGCAAAAGAGAGTTTGAGATCAGCTACACAGTGAGTTTCAGGCTAGCCTAGGCTACATAGCAAGATTGGGGGGGGAGGGTTCGAAATGCCGCCTAACATGAACATAAGAAATCATCTTATTTTTACGGCAATGATTTAAATGTGAGGAAACTTGAAGTTATATTTAATTCAGGTTAACTCAATCATAAAGTATGTCCTGGACTACAAACACTCTTAAGCCCAGAGACACCAAGATTATTAGTAAAGCAAAGCCTTGTGTTGAGGAAATAGTGCCCACTGGAGAAGACACAGGTATATGTAGAAAGGGAGGATTATAATAGCAGTATCTACAAAGTATGGAAAACATCAAGCAACAAAACAGATGTGACCAGTAACTCTGCCCCATGGATTAGGGCCAGGCTAGGATGGGGTGGGCAGCTTGAATGTAAGTCTCACACAGTGTACCAGGCAGGGAGGGACTCACAGTAACAGGGATTTCAAGCTATGGAAAAGGTCATTCTAACCGTAAATACCATTATCACTTATTTTTCTGATGACTCCAAGAAAAAGAAAACTTTTTGTTTCTGGTTGTTCAGTGGTCACATTTTTTTTTAAAGGGTGGGAGGGCTGGAGAGATGGCTCAGCAGTTAAGAGCACAGGCTGCTCTTCCAGAGGACCCGGGTTCAATTCCCAGCACCCACATGGTGGCTCACAACCGCCTGTAACTCCAGTTCTAGGGGATCTGACACCCTCACACCAATGCACATAAAATAAAGTTAAGTAAATTATTTTTTTAAAAAGTCGAAATTCCCAGCACTGTTTGGTCCTATGATACCACCTGTGGTAAAAACAAACAAACAAACTTGGTCGGCAGTCTGTTCGGTTGTTGAATAACCAAGGTGGAAAATTAAAGATTTTTAAGTCCTGTCTCGTCAAACAGCATCGAGACTGGCCATAAAAACAGAGAAAAGAATGCTCAATAGAACACACAGGATTTGAACTCACTCTGTACAGGTAAAAACACCTGAAGAGCATTCAGGCCAATTAAATATTATTACTAAAATAGCTGTAAAATCTTGAATAGTGGACAGATTAAACTGCTCAGTAACTACAAGGATGCTCACGTGCTCACCTTGAACACCTAAGGCTCACAACAGCCTCTTAATTCTGAAATGCAATGGCATCTGCCTTCCTCTAGATTTGTGGTCTGTTTGTGGGTATTGTGCCATGTATCTAATAAATAAGATAAACTTAATTGCAAGGGCTATAACAAACTTTTTATTATGGGGAAAGTTTTAAGTTTGCTTTCTGATATGGACTTTGGACAGAGTAACCCAAACCACATGGCTTATTCCAAAAAAGGCCCGGGTTAAGCTTTCTGGTTGAGGAAACTGGCGACGTGCAGGAAATTTTGTCCTCTCCGGTGACCTGATAAGGACTTCAAGTTCCATCCATTTATGCATTCCAGCTCCTAGAAATTGGCTCTTGGGAATTTTACAGTCTAATTTTCCTTGCTCTAAACCTCACAAGGGCAGCAGGGTAGGAGACTAGTCAAATTAGGACCCAGAAGAAAACAAGAGACAAGCCGAAACTAGCCTACCTACATCATCTATCCCAAGGTCACCAAACTATCCCAAAGTCACCAAAAGTCTTATTGTGGACACGGTAGTGTCTCCGTTCTGAAAAGAGGAAATAAAATACAGTGTCAAGAAAATACAACCAGAACCATATTTCTGGAGGCGAAAAAAAAGTTCTTCACCACTGGAGCAGAGCAACTTAGCAGGCCTTCGTGAGGACACAGTAGATTCGGCCGAAAAGTGTTCCTCGGGAGGTCACAGAACTGCCCTTCCTGTGGGTGTTCCAACTCCACTGTCTGAGATCTCACACCTCTCTGCTCACCTGAAAGGAAGATCCCGACCCTCCTCCTACAGCTGCCGTAGCGATTGGGACTCACACACTACAGGACCTGTCCCAGGAAACCATCCCATAAGTGGTAACAGGAGGACCGGAAAAGCTCCTTTGGAGCTGTTACACTAGACGCACTCCAGGAACACGGGTAAACTTCCAATTTGGTGGCTCTTTCAGGGAGTCCCAGTCCCACTTTCCTAAAGTAAAACAACTCTAGAGTGGTTAAGAAAAAGTAATGGCCAACTAAGGAGAAGTTACCCGAACTCCCCAGAGAGATAAGGACACGGCAGCTGTCTGAGGACAGGTGCCGCTGCTTAACCCAACTGCAAACAAACTTTCCTAAAGCAAGTGACAACTGGAGACTTTGACCTCTCCTAACCGACTAAGTGACATCCAACACAGTTTCTTCTCGAAAAATGGCAAGTCACACACGGAGTTTTCGGTCAAGTGCTGGGAGGTAACCCTCATGAAGTCACTTTTTAATAAGGGACCCGGGGACAACACAAGGATGTCAACAGGACGTCCCGTCAAGGGTTCAACTGAACTACTTGGAATTCGAACCCAGAACTTCCCACGCTAGACAGGACGAAACCGCTGCAGGTGGAGGCCTGCGGGGGGCTTTATGGGGGACCCGGTCCCCACTCCCCAGGCCCCAGATACTGGAGGAGGAGCACTCAAGGGGGAGACCGGCCCTTCCCGCCGCACAGGAGGCGGCCCTCAGGACCAGCGCTGACATCTCCCAGCGGCCGGCCCAGCCTCCCGATCGCTGCTCCGGGGAGGGGGAGCCGGGCCGCGCCCCCCCGCGCTCCAGCTGGCCCGCGCGCCCCACCCAGCCCGCGCAGCGCGCCTCACCCGGTCGGAGCTGCAGGCCGCCGTCGCGCCGGCTGCACCACAGTGCGCGCTCGCCCTGCTGCAGGATGTAGTGGTCCTTGGCTTGGAAGAGCTCCATGCCGGCCCCACGCGCTCCGGGAGGCGGCGGTCCCCACCCCCGGCCCGGTACCCCAGCAGCAGCCCGCGGGGGAGCGATGCAGGAGTCCTCCCCCACCGCGACCACCGGAGTCCGCGCCTTGGGGAGAGGCCGAGAACCCACGGCCCGGAGGAACTGGGAGGGGAAGCACCCCGGGGGCCTGACCCGCCGGTAGAGATCACGCTTGGGAGGCCGCGGCCCTAGAGGCCTCTCCCCCTCCCCCCCCGCAGCTCCCCTACTCAGGCCCCGCCCCCCGCCCTGAGGCTCCACCTCCTATAGTTCATCCTGGCTTCCCTAGACTCCACCTCCTCCCAGGTTCCTCCCCCTTGCCCGTGCAACTCCGCCTCCAATAGTTCCTCCCCTCTCCCCTAAGCACCACCCTTGCCCAGGCTCCGCCCCCGGCCCGCCGACTCCACCTCCTGTAGTCTGTCCGGGCTTCTCCCTAGGCTCCGCCCCTTAAGTTCCTTTTCCCCGACCCGCCGACTCCGCCTCCCTCTGTAGTTCTCCGAAAGGCGCCTAGGCCCCGCCCTGGTCCCGCCCACGGGTATCTGGTTCCGCCCCCTCGCCATCTGCATCTCTAGCCTTTCTTCTTTCAAGCTCGGCTGGGGCGGCTCCTCCCTCTCAATCTCCCGCCTCTGCTTCTCCGCCTCTCCCACGGGCCCCTCCTGTGTCCTGCGGGCATCCTACCCACTGTGACCTCGGGCGGACGCTGGGCTAGACTAAGTCTGGTTAGACTGGCTAGTCACCCTCTGTGCAGCCCTTGGGCTAGAGGCCCATTTCTCGAATTTTCCCTGACATGCAAACCGGTCCTTCCTTCCATTAGCTCCTAGAAAAGCCTAGACAAGTCCCACCTGACATTCCCTTCTCCTCTGGGAACATTTCCTCCCAGTCTGAGCATAAACAAAATCGAGCTCAGAAGTGCAACCCAACAGGCTGGGTCCTGGACTCCATCCCAAGTGGGCCCTCCGCTGAGCAGAGGCCGCTTCTGTTTGGGCGATTCCTATTAGAACTTGGACACCAACAATCATTCAGTAAATACACATCAGTGGTGGTGCATGTTAGTTTTTTGTCTGCGTTGTGTTCTTACCCTTTGCAAGGAAACGTCACGAAACACGACAGAATCCGCTTATAGAGTTGATTGGAAACAAAGGACAGAAAGTGCAGGCCTGTGGGAGAAACACGTGCGTGCGTGGAGAAGAGAAATGGGGAATATCGCGGGGGACTTTTAAAACCGGCTGGGGGCGTGGCCAGGTCACGTCACTACATGGTCATGCTGCGCGCTTCACACGAGACCCCTTGGCCCGGAACTTGCTAGGCGGAGATATCCGGGCTCACCGGGTATCCTAGCTACGAAAGACGCTTTTTTTGATGCGGAAATGGCTAGGCGGAAGTGTCCGCCCAGTAAATGTGGCCTGGCCGCGTTGTGAACCCTTCAGTGCATGTATCAACAGAAAATACACCAGAGTTAGCAGGACTGGTGAGGAGAAGTACAGGACAGCCTGAGAAGCCTGACTACAGGAAGTCCGTTCATGAAGTCAAAGAAAAGGGACATCGCTCAGAGATGGTAAAATGGCCAGGTGGCCATCTCAATCAGAAAGGATTTGGGGATAAAGCTTGTAGACCTCCCAGTCTTCGGACCGTCTTCGGGTCTGTCCTGGTGTGTGATCTTGGGAAGATTTTAGTCTCAAGTAGTGGTTGAGTTCGTGACCTTAAATTACACTCTGAGGCTCCCAATTATGTACGGCAATGCGTCTTCTTCCTCTCCTATCTTCTTTAATGTTTTAAAAGCAATTTTTTAAAAAGAGGCCTTAGGGGCTGGAGAGATGGTTCGGGGGTCAAGAGTACTTGTTGCTCTTGCAGAGGACCTGGGTTCAGTTTCCAGCACTCCCAGGGCAGCTCACAACCATCTGTGTGGTTGGACACCTCTTCTGACGTCTCCACAGGCTCCTGTATGCACGTGGTACACAGGCACATAAATATGCAATAAATGTATTTTTAGAAAGAAGCCTCCGGTACTACAAAGGATGTAATACTTTTAACCTTTTGCTCAAATGAAACAGGAAGGAGTTCTCGTTACTAATTATTGCGAAGCCCACACTGATTTCATTGTTGAATTTCCACAGACCGACAGAAGTCTCATGACAATAAGATGTCCTGCGGTCTTTCCCCATAAGCTCAGTGCCTGATGGGCTGCCCCAGACAACACAACAGAAGGGCCAAAGGGGATTGGGATTCGTTGTGATGTGACTTGGACAAAGGTAAAGACAGTAAAATGTTTCAACAGAAACTTAGATAAATTAAATCAACTGCAGATTCGCCATTGAATTCAGGCATATATTGACAAAGACAAGTACTGAGAAAATTCTATGAAGACAGTAGGCCCTGAAAATAATTTCATTATTTATTAAAGAATCACATTAAAAAATCCTGTTTAAAATTGACTCAAGCCCTACATGATGCATGCCTGTAACTCCAGCACTCGGGAAATGAAGGCGAAGAGGATCAGAAGTTCAGAGCTAGCCTAGGCTACACGAGACCATGTCTCAAGAAAAAAAAATTAGTTGATTAAACTTTTCCAAATGTTTTAAACCAGTGGTTCCAACCCTGTGGCTCTCTACTAGAATCAGCTGAGAAGTTTCTAAATCAGATCAATGCCTAGACCTCAGACTTCAATAGTGTAGGGGTTGGCACCGGTACATTTTCCAAACTCCACCAAATGAGCCTAATGTGCCCCTAATGTTAAATAGCACTGTTTTGAATAAAATAAATTAGAAAATTGCCTTGACAGGCTGGTTAAAAACAGCAGCCACTCTTTAACACCATCATATGAGGTTGCTTACCTATAAATCCAGACTTCACCCTCACTAAGAGAGAGGAAATGCTCGAGAAATGATACTCCTGTTATCTGTCTGGCTCAAAAGCATGCTGTCCTCTCCTTCCGGCTCCAAATCCATGCGGTCCCTGGGTGGGCAGAGCTCTCGCCAGGCAAAGCAGAGTGAGTGAACAGAGAAAGTGTCTGTTTCTGGGGCAGGCCTCGGCAAGTCTCCGGCCACAGCTCACTTCCCTTCACCCTACTTTGGACGTGGTGCACCTTGGATCCTGCAGTGTCCCCAGCCCCCGGCTGACCTGCCCGTTCTTGGCCCATGGCTACTTTCCTACCTCCATCGTTCTTCCAACTGATTCAGCTTCCTCCTGCCCTGCTTGTCACCCAGGTCACACAAGAGAAAGTCCTGCTGCTGTTCTAGGTTTTGAACAATGATGGACATTCTATGTTAGTCATCTTTTTTTACATGTATGTTTATATTTTATTTATTCATTTATTTATTTTGGTGGGGTTTTGTTTGTTTGTTTGTTTGCTTGCTTTTTGAGACAGGGTTTCTCTACACAGCCTTGGCTGTCCTGGATCTCGTTCTGTAAACCAGGCTGGCCTCAAACTCAGAGATCCTCCTGCCTCTGCCTCCTGAGTGCTGGGATTAAAGGTGTGCGCCACCACCACCCAGCTTCTTTTGAGACAGGGTCTCACTATATTATAGTCTTAGCTGTCCTAGAACTCAATACCTAGACCAGGCTTGGCCTTGAACTCACAGAGATTCACCTATGCCTCTATGCCTGCCTCTGCCTCCTGAATGCTGAGACTCAAGGCAGGTACCACCATGCCCTGCCTTCTATTTTTATTTTTAACTTTGTACCTGTGTGTGTGGCGCAGGGAGGAGGGGGGTGTGCATCTGAGTCCAGTGCCCACAGAGGCCAAGAAAGGGTTTCAGATCCCCAAAAGCTGGAGCTGGAGTGGTAATGAGTACCCCTCCCCCAATGTGGGTACTCAGGACCAAATTCATATCCTCTGCAAGAGCGGTATGTGCTCATAAATGCTGAACCATCTCTCCAG
Source organism: Peromyscus maniculatus bairdii (assembly GCF_049852395.1). Taxonomy (NCBI): domain Eukaryota; kingdom Metazoa; phylum Chordata; class Mammalia; order Rodentia; family Cricetidae; genus Peromyscus; species Peromyscus maniculatus. Next base: position 139,043,563 of record NC_134852.1, on the reverse strand, counting down.
TCCCCCATTTTCTAATTTAAAAAGACCCTCCCTAGAGAGTCCCTGCAGCACTGAAATCAACAAATGTACACAAATGTATGCACATGCTTAATCCTACCCAAGTGAAATGGTAAATTACCCAACTCTACTGAGAATTTTGACCTTCGATGTCAGGTCCTTTTGTTTGTTTTGTTTTGTGGTAAAGAGAATCAAACCCTAGGCCTCTTTCACACATTAACAGATCAGAACTCCACCCATGGACTACAAACCCAGCTTCTCAATATGAGTTATTATTTGGCACTGAGGTTTTTGAAGTCTGATTAGTCTTTGGTATCCTCTGGTGAAATTTGACTTTAGCATCATTTCCTACCTTTTGTCTACACTGGTCCAGATGTGTCTATGAGAGCTCTCTTTTGTCTACACTGGTTCAGGTGTGTCTATGAGAGCTCTCTTTTGTTCTCACTGGTCCAGGTGTGTCTATGAGAGCTCTCTTTTGTCTACACTGGTCCAGATGTGTCTATGAGAGCTCTCTTTTGTCTACACTGGTTCAGGTGTGTCTATGAGAGCTCTCTTTTGTTCTCACTGGTCCAGGTGTGTCTATGAGAGCTCTCTTTTGTCTACACTGGTTCAGGTGTGTCTATGAGAGCTCTCTTATGTCTTCTCTCTCTATGTAAGAAATAGCCTAGTGGAGAGATTGGTTTTGTTTGGTTGTTTGGTTTGGGTTTTGAGACAGTGTCTTACTCTCTAGGCCAGGCTGCCCTGGAATTCATTATATTCCTCAAGTGCCTCACATTTACAGCAGTCCCCCTGCCTCAGCCTCCTAAGTGCTAAGATTACAGGGGTGAGATGCCACACCTGGCAAGAATTTGTTTTGTTTTTGTTTTTTTGTTTTTGTTTTTTACAAGAATTTTTCCACTTACAGGAGGCTAATTTTTTAGATCAGCAGCTAATTTTTTAGATCAGCGGCCTGATGATTTCTCTCTTTCTTGTTTGTTTGTTTGCGATGGGGCTTTATGTAGCTGTGACTGGATGAAAATTTGCAGCAATCCTTAACCTCTGAGTGCTAGAATTAAACTTATATGCCTAGATAAGCAGTCAGAGTAGATGAAGTTCAGGGTTAAGGGCCCAAGACAACTGCGATGGATGATTGCAGCTTTGAGGTGGTGTGACGGTGTTTTCTATTCCTAGAGAAGTTGTCCTCTTCAGTGCACATGATTGTATCTAATTCACTGGGGGCTGAGTCAGGACCAGAAAGTCAGAGGCAGAGTGTAGGGAGTGGAGGAATCCCTGAGTGAATGTATATGATTGATATGTGCCCAGCCATGTCAAGGACCCCAATGCCTCAGACCCATGGAAATGACTGTGTCAGTGTCAGAGGTATAGCAAAACTCCTCTAGTCCAAGTAAGAGCATGTATGCTATGAAAGATTGACCAGTATATAGTTATTATTGGCCACAGCTTCCTCTTCCCAGATGTGTGTAGCCTGAGACTGCTCTCCCTGGGAGGCCTCCCACTGAGACTAGTTAGCACCTCTCCTAGTATTCACCTGTGTCTGTGTGAATGTCTGTCACATGTATGTGGTGCCCTTGAAATCAAGAAAAGAGAGTCAGATTCCTTAGAACTGGAGTTACAGATGGTTCTGAGCTGCCTGACATGGGTTCTGGGAACTGAACTCAGGTCCTCTGGAAATGCTCTTAACCACTGAGCTGTCTTTAGCCCCAAATATTTTTATATATCTATTTGAGACAAGGTGTCACTAGGTAGCTCTGGCTGGGCTAAAACTTGCTATGTAGACTGGGCTAGCCTTGCACTCACAGAGATCCCCTACCTCTGTCTCCTGAGTGCTAGGATTAAAGGCAAGTGCCGCCACGTCTGGAGTTATATATATATTTTCTGAATACTATTGGTTCTGTTTCTCCACACAAATCAAAACCCACATGAATAAAGCCTGGCAGAGGGGAGCACTAGGGAGATACTTGAGGTTTTCTGGCCGGCAAGTTTAGCCGAATCAGTAAGGTCCAAGTTTGGTGAGAGATCCTACCTCAGAAAATTAAAGCATAAAGCAATGAAGGAAAATCTGCCTCTGGCCTACACGTGTAAGGACAGACACACGTACAAACAGACAGACACACAAGGCTGCCCTAATCTACTGCTATTTCAGTCAGCACATGTGGCTCCCAAGTTACTGGCCTGCTTCTCTGGCAGTTGTCCAGAGCTCAGGCCGGGGCCTGGTGGGAATTCTGTTCCCGAAGGCACCCGCTATGCCACTACTGCCAAATACGGCTTTCAATTAAATCTCTATCATTCCATGTCTCAGTAAGACCCGGGAGTCAAAGGCTGGGGTGAAAACCTGCTAACTCAGAGAGGCTGAGTAGCAACTAGCTGGCCTTGTCTCTTTGCCGGAGTCTCAGAAAGAGAGCATCCTTCCTTCCGATTCACCAAAACAACAACAACAAAAACCCCATGCCACTCAAAAAGCCTCCCTTCTACTTCCTGTGAGTCTCTCTAGTGTCTTCTAGATGCCCTCTGACTCTCTATGATGACGTTCTGTCAACTAGTTGCTGGCTCCACCTCCTGACCCAAGGTTAATTTTATTTAATTAACGCAAATGCAAAATTGGGAATCTCAGTATGATTGAATATCCCACAACATTTCCCCTTTTTGTCTAAATAAAAAGGAAAGGTTTTAACTCTAACAAAATAAAACCATATACAGTTAGAACAATTACCAAGTAAGGATTACATTCAGAATGTTCAGTCCATTTGTATTTGGCAAATTTGGAGAAACTACTCTATTATCTATCCTATCTTGATGAGTCCAAAGTTTTATACCTAAACCACTTTCTGTCATAACTTGTATTACCAACCTAAAAATATCTTTTTAGACCTTAAAACATTTTTAGATAAACAACTGAAGCTTTTATATCTCTCAACCTTTATAAACTTTATATCTCTTTTGTAAGTTTCTTTTTTGAATTTGATAACAAAGAAAACTGTAAAACTATAACTATTCTTCAACTGCATCAGAGACCTGAGAAGGATAAAATATTACCTGACTAAACAGGAAGTGTAGAGCAAGCAAATTTCAAAACTATAAAAGCAACAGAGACATCTGGCTGCCTGGACAGTCACCCAAGGTTCCTCTGCAATGTTGAGGCATCCATCTTTGGCCTACAGGCCTAGAATATCTGATAGACTTCTCTGTGAAGCAGAACTGTTGAAGGATTGTCCTACCTTGTCTTGGCAAAGTTTATCATGCACCTTCTTTTGTGTCCTGCTTGTCCAATTTGGACAGTATACTGTCAGCAGTTGAGGCAAGGGCAGTTTCTTTACCCAGTAGCTAACTTTGCCACAAAGAAAGCAAATTCTATATGGAGGTTCTTCAATGCCCATCATCTTCTCTGTAATAGATTGGTGCATCCAAGAGCAGATGTGTTGCACTGTCATAAAAAGCCTTATGTTATTAAAACCTCTTAAATGCCATATTCTGTAGGTCTCTGAAGTGTTTGAAGATCACCTATCTATCTAAAATATATCTCTATTTGATCTTGAAAGCATACCTAGTTGGCCACAAATTTGATTGTTAGATGACTAACTACTAACCTGTATTTCTTAATTATCCTAATTAGTTTGTAAGAATAACTTTCAAGGACTAGAAATGTACATTACATTGCTAAATGAGCTACATAGGTACAATACCTTAAACAAGAGTAGAAACACATATACAGTGTAACAGAAATAACCTTAAATTTGTATTAATATATAAAAATACATACCAATGTAAAATATTTAAGATTAATAGTTGCTTTTTTAGTTTAAAAGTAGATTTGATAATCTACCCTTTTATCCTATCATTCCTTTATCTCCCCTTTTTCTCTTCAGAAAGAGATCCTTGAATCTAATCTCTCTTGCTTAGTTTCCTCCCTGACCATGACCAATAACAACTTTCAACCAAAACCCCTAAATTATGATAAACATCCATAACCCACTGACTCACCAAAACTGCCCACCCCACCTCTTGAGAATACAGGTGTCATGTTCTTAATATTACTTCCTGTTGTCTAGGGGTGACAGCATCTTTACAAGACCCTAAGAAAATTGAGATAATGTTCAAGTCCTAGGAGAGCTAGCTGTTGTCCTGTCTCAGTGTGGGAAAGTACAGGGCTTATATGAAGTCCTGGCTAGAGTAATCTGTGAGGCTGGAACATCTCAGCTAGCAGCTTTGACGTTATTCTGGATGTAAAATTTTGAGAAAACTGCAACAGAGGCATTTTGAGAGGTTGGATCACCTGGGCTACTTGTCTTCATTGATGTCTGGTCTTTTTTTTCCCCCTGAAAAACAAAACTTTTAAACATAACATACATATCTGCATTAACACAAGTGTAGTGTGCACAAATCAGCTAAAGATGTTCTTTTTCTGTTCTATGTATGACTAGGTAAAAGGCATCTGTCAACTTTACAAGTTTGTTTGGACTGCATAACCAAACTGTAATATAACTCTCCATCCATGCCATATGAAAGGATGGCATGTAATAATAAGTCATGAGGACTCTGTAGCCAACAAGATTTATCATGTCTCATCCAGTCTCAGCGCTGTTCCCACAGTAGAGGAGTCGGCAAATACATCACCTTTCTTGTAGTTTTTCTTGATTTCTTCCTTCATGTTTGCAGCCAAGATTTTCAAGAATCTTGGTGTGAATGTATCCAATCAAATCTTATCTTTATTAAATTTGAAGAAATCCATAGCTTTTTGTTTCCTTTGGAAACAAAGGCATAACCTCTCCCCCAATGCAACATATTTCCTGACTTCCATTTTGAAGTTAAGAAATTCTTAAAATACATAGGTTGGTTTAATTTAGCATTTTTTTCTACAATCCAGTCTCTCAGCAGCATTTGTCCTTTGTTCATTGACATTTGAAAAATTCACAGTCAACAAAGCACCATATGGGATTCAGTCTCTCTGTGTATTTCCTATCCTTACATGTACCGCTTCCTGGCAGACCACCCCCAGCAGTGCAGGGCTCAAAGGGAAACCCACAGAGATGACTTTTTTATCTGAGAGGGGAAAGGGGAAAGACACACACACTCTCTCTTGATGATCTCCTTCTTTATTCTTCTGTATTCTTCTTTCTGTGTTCTATATTCTCTTTTCTTATCTCTACCCAGAAATGTCTCTTCTCTCTTGATGTTTTCCTTCTCCTTCTAATTCTCTTGATGTTCTCCTCCTAACTCTCTTTCTTGATGTTTTTCTTCTAAGCCATTTTAACTCTATCTTTATTCTTTCCCTACAGCTTATATACCCCAGCAAAATCTTTCAGGCAATATAAAAATTACAATGTGTTTACATTCTGTTTTTCAAGTGAATGATTACAATGAATACAAGTAAAAAAACAGCATGCTTTCCATATCCCTTACATGATTAAACATTTTACGTATTATAGGCGAAAAAACAAATTATCACAAGAACCCATTGCATTCATACCCAAGCAACTTATTATAGATTAACTGTGTAGGCAAGCAAGATCTTCTCAGTCAGGTCTTTTACTGGCAGGCTGCATTTTGCAGTTACCTATTTGAAAGATAATCTTATAAGGAGTCTTAAAGGAATCACAAACCTAAACTTTTATATATGAAGAAGAATCAGTCAGCTCTACTTTAAATCTTTAAGGTGCATACCCACTCATCAATAGTTTCTTATATCAGGAGATTGAGGGCAGAAATGAATATAAGGAATTAATTAATCCTCACCTTTGGTCACCAACCAATCCTAGCAAGAAGTATGTCAGCTAATAATAATTGTGCTGCTTTGTTCTTGTTCCCTGACCTTAACAAGTTCCTGATTCAACTATGTGCTTTTCTAAAACTTTAGATTATTTTCTTAGGTTTTCACCTCAAATCTATTTAACAAAAACTTTTACTTAACAAATAACTTTGAGTTATTTTCAAAGCTTTGTTTCAGCTATGTTGCACCCTGAAACCTGTGAACACATCTCCCAACATTAATACTAGAATTTAAACTAGCTGAGCTACTGTGATCCAATTATTTTTCTGGTTTTTTTTTTTCTTTTTTTTTTTTCTTTCCTCCCGCCCCCTCTTTGGCTCCAGCTGTTAAAGGCTAGGCTCACAACCAATTATTTTCCTGAATCATTAACCTAAGCCATAGTCTCTATGTCTCCTCAATAAAAACTCGTATGTTCTAGCTGTGTGACACTTCCTTGTTTTATTTTTTATCACCAAAACTCCATTTAAAATATTATTATTATTATTATTATTATCAATTAGACAGTACAGCTTAGGAAGGAATCATCTTCATAATAATCCACAGGTACAAATGCCCAGTAGAACGAGATGTTTCCATGAGATAAACACACTACATTACAGGCTGTGGGGATCTCCCCATATCCAATTAGACCATGCCAAATACCAGAGAAAGACGGCAGCAGCAAACATGTAAAGACACAGCAAAAGCAAAAGACACTCTGGGGTCTGGGGTCTTGGGGTCTTACCTAACTGAGATTGACCCACCAGGGATTTTCCTCCTGGTGGGCTGATACCCTAAAATGGCCACCGGCATACATGGCTTATACTTCACTCATTTTTTGTTTTTTTAAAAGACTTTACTATTTTTAAAATCTTTATTTATCTCATTTATTTTTTAATGACTGTCTGTACCCATTTTTTTCTTTCCTCAGCAACAATTGTGTGTGTGTGTGTGTGTGTGTGTGTGTGTGTGTGTGTGTGTGTGTGTGTGTATCTGCTGCATTTCTCTGGCCTCCAAGAGACTGCCCTCTTTGGCCTAACCATCCCAGAGGCTCCCAGCCGCTCCGAACCGTCCCAGCTCCGGGAAGCTGCTATGTCCTTGGTGCAGCAGCCATTTAACCTGCACGCCAGTTGCCCCACCGCAGGGCCTTTTAAAGGAGCTGCCTCTGTTCACCGCCAGCACCAAAAGACCGCATCACCAAGAAGCCGCATCTGACTCTGTGTTCAGAACTTTTTATTTTCAGCTTTCTCAGGCCCTCTGTGGATTTACATGACACATGTTGGGCACCAAATGTAGTGAGTCTTTCTTCGTACCGCCAACTCCCAAATATCCATATAGAGACTTCTTATTAATTATGAAAACTTGGCCTTTAGCTTAGGCTCGTCCCCAGTTTAAGTTAATCTGCATCTGTTAATCTCCATTTTGCCATGTGTCTTTTTTTTTTTTTTAACCTCTACTCCATTCTGTATGTCCGACTTGGTCCAAGTCTCCATAGCATCTCTGTGCACCTAGATTGTTCTCCTCTTTTCTCTCTCCGGAAGTCCTGCCTTATCCTCTCCTGCTTAGCTACTGGCCATTCAGGTCTTTATGAAACCAATCAGAAGGTGCCTTGGCACAAACACATCTTCACAGTGTACAAAAAGATTATCCCACAACACATAACCTCCTGAAGGACAGTACGAAATTGTTAAGGGCCATTCTGTAGCCCTCTGGTATATATAGAATTGTCCAGAAAGCATATATGGCTGGAAAGGTGGTTCAGCAGCTAAGAAGATTCACTGCTCCTCTGGGGGACTGGAGTTCAGTTCCCAGGCCCCACATTAGGCAGCTCACACTTTCCTGTAGTTCCAGCTCCAGAGGGAACCAAGGCTTCTGGCCTCCGCAGGCACCTGTACATGCACACACTACACCACACACACACACACACACACACACACACACACACACACACACACACACACAGACAGAGAGACAGAGAGACAGAGACAGAGAGAGTCTTAAAAGTAAAATTTTTAAAAAGTAAAATAAAAACTTGAAAAAATAGACCAAAAGGAGAATGTCTTTCATGAAGAGACTGCCATATTGGTTTTTGAAAGGGGGGTTATCACCTTGTTTAACATAAAAGGCTATCTTTTCTTCTCTTTCCTTATCTGTCCTTCAGGTATAACTACTGGCTTTTCTATTGTATGGCCTGATAAAATTATTAAGTTATTTCAGCCAGCTTCATAGTTTACTTTTTTAAATTTTATTTTGTTGTGGGGTATCCACCAGAAAAGACTGCTCAGACACAGATTTAAGCTAATACAAAGTCTTTATTAGCTGGCCAGTGACTGCATTGGGTGTTCAGAATCCCAGTGGACTTTCCCAGAACTATGGACTTTGATGGACCACGTCTTTGTTCTCATTTTGGAAGGTGGGGTTGTTTGTGTGCAGAGTTTTATGGCCTGAATGGTACTTCCAGCATGGAGTCAATTGTGCTAAGGCCTAAGGGCCTACTAAGGTCTGGGACCCTGTTACAATTTTATTTTACACACATGGGCATATGGATGTTTTGCCTGCATGTATGTCTGTGAACCACATGTGTTCCTGGCATCCTTCAAGCCAGAGAGGATGTCAGGTCTCCTAGAACTGGAGGTACAGTTGTTGTAAGCCACTGTTTTAGGGTTACTATTGCTGTGATGAACCGACATGACCAACGTGGGGAAGAGAAGGTTTATTTGGCTCACATTTCCACATCACTGTTCATCATCAAAGGAAGTCAGGACAGGAACTCAAACAGGGCAGGAAACAGGAGGCAGGAGATGCTGCCTGCCGGCTTGTTCAATCTGCTTTCTTACAGAGTTCAGGATTAAGCCAAGCATGGTTGTACCTGCCTTTAATCCCAGTACTCGGGAAGCAGAGGTAGGCAGATCTCTGTGAGTTGAAGGCCAGGGTCTGCAAACCGAGTTCCAGGACAGCTAGGACTATTACACAGAGAAACCCTGTCTTGAAAACACACACACACACCCCAAAAGCAAAAACAAAAACAAACAAAAAAATAAGTCAGAACTACCAGCCCAGGCGTGGCCCCACCCACAATGGGCTGGGCCCTCTCCACATGAATCAGTAATTAAGAAAATGTCCAACAGGATTGCTGACACCCTGATCTTATGGCGGCGTTTTTTTTCAATTGAGATTTCCTCCTCTCAGATAACTCTAGCTTGTGTCAACTTGGTATAAAACTAACCAGAGCTGGACGGCAATGGCACACACCTTTGATCCCAGCATTGGGAGGCAGAGCCAGGCGGATCTCTGTGAGTTGGAGGCCAGCCTGGTCTACAGAGCGAGATCCAGGACAGGCACCAAAGCTACACAGAGAAACCCTGTCTCGGAAACAAAAACAAAAACAAAAACACCAAAACCTAACCAGTACAGCCACCATGTGGGTGCTGAGAATCAAACTCAGGTCTCTGGAAGAGCAGCCAGTGCTTTTTTTTTTTTTTTTTTTTTTTTTTTCTTTTGAGACAGAGTTTCTCTATGTACTCCCAGCTGTCCTGGAACTCACTCTGTAGACCAGGCTGGCCTAGAGCTCACAGAGATCCGCCAGTCTCTGCCTCCCGAGTGCTGGGGTTAAAGGTGAGCACACTCAAGGCCGGCATGGCCAGTGCTCTTGACAGCTGACCCATTCCCACCTCCCCACCCCTCACCCCGTAACATTTTTATTGTGTGTTTGTGTGCTCGTGCGTGTGCATATGTGGAAGACAAAGAACAGCTCTTCGTCTATCCTGTGGGTCCCAGGGATGGAATTTAGGTCATCAGGCTTAGGGACAAGCACCTTCATCTGCTGAACCATTTTGCCAGCCCCAGCTTCACAATGTGTGTGTGTGTGTGTGTGTGTGTGTGTGTGCACAAGAGAAACAGATTTTCCTGAGTTTATTATTGTTCCTCTCTCATTACAAAGAAAAGATAGCATCTTTTTTCAAAAACGATGTGTTTATTTTTTATTTGTTATTTTTTTCAACACAGGGATTCTCTCTCTGTATTACCGCCCTAGCTGTCCTGAAACTTGCTTTTGTAGACCAGGCTAGTCTTGAACTCACAGAGATCCGCCTGCCTCTGCCTCCTGAGTGCTGAGATTAAAGGCATGCGCCACCATGCCCAACTGACTTAAATTAGTTTTAAGATGTATTTTTTTTTGTATGAGTCTTTGCTTGCATGTATGTATATGCCCCATGTACATGCATGGCCTGTGGAGATCAGAAGAAGGTGTTGGATTCACTGGAACTGGAGTTACAGACAGGTGTGAGCTGCCATGTGGGTGCTGGGAACCAAACCCTGGGCCTCTGCAAGATCAGCCGGTGCTCCTAACTGTTGAGCCATCTCTCCAGTCCCTTTATTTTTATTTACATATATGTGCGAGTGTGTGAATATATGACTATATATGCCCATGAAGGCCCTGACAAGGGTATTGGATCTCCTGGAGCTGGAGTTATGGATGGTTGTGACTCCAGCCTTCTGGAAGAACATCACGTGCTCTGGACTGATCACCTACCTCTCCAGCTGCTAATTAGCTTTTACGGGAATTATTTCAGATTTGTCTAAATTAGACAGATGATTCTTACTTCTTTTTTGTTATATATTTACTTTTTTGTGGTTTAGGGGTTTCTTGTGCCATGGTTGACTTGGGGCCTCATTAGCCCAGGCTAGCCTCAAATTGACTGTTGCCGAAGCAGGTCTTCAATTCCTGACCCTTCTGCCTCCATCTGCCCAATGCTGGAATTAAAGATTATATGTGCATACCCGATTTTAAGTGGTGCTAGTGGTCAAACCTTGATCCTTGTGTGGAAAGACAAACACTGTACCAACTGCCAGACCCCTAGCCAGCATTTTTTTTATTTTTGAACCACGGGCTTTTTAACCCTGTAAGTGAAAACGAGGGGTTAGGGGTTAGGAAATCAGTTCAGGGGTAGAGAGCCCTTTGCCTAGCAAATACAAGGCTCCGGCTTCAGTCTTCAGCACGGGCTCAATTTTTTTTTTTTTTCAAAGAAACACACCCCTCCCTAGTTAAGTACATATGTGTATCATTTCCCTGGCACACACAAAGACATATTCTTACTGAGTGTCTCACCTAAGGCTTTAGAACCATTTGCCTTTGCAGACGGGGAATTGAAGGACATAGCTCTTTTTATTCATTCCTCACAATGCTTGAGAGCTACAGCTCCTTCTAAGCTGTACACAAAGCTTTTAAATGGAATAGATGGAGCAGAGCCTCCCTCCCTCCCCCCGTCCCCCCTCAGCTAGAGATTGCACGGTTTCCTCTGCCTCTGCTGGCTGTAATTCTCACATACTGATGGCCTGTCAGGGCCGGTACCATCCCAAGTCGATAACAGCTGTCAAAATGCCTTCTGCGGGCCCAGGGTTTGTTTTTTTTTTTTTTTTTCCAACAATACTTTGCAGTGCTCAGGAAGCAGCAGGGGTGGGGGGGATGACTCTGGTTAGGGAGCTCTGTACATCCTCGGAAAAGCTGTGCTGCGGATTGATTTTGAACCTGTTGTTTCTTCTGCTTCAGGAAAACAATAACATCTCACAATGCGCGGCCATCTTGTGAGAGCAGCTCTTAGAAAGGCCCCGGTTCTCCTGCTTCTGCCCAGTCTTTCCCCGGGCGATGTGACAGCCATCCTGCCATGAACCCGATGCGCACTGAAGCAGTTGGGGTGGGATAAGCCTGTGCTGGAGCCGGGTGTTTGCACAGCTCTGGCCGAAGGATCAAAGGCTTGGGGGGTGGGCTGCTAATGCGGACGGCAAAGAACAAAATGTGACTTGCCAGGTTTCCAAGGCGGCGTTTTTTAACTGTGAGGGGGAAACCAGGGAGCCGCTGAAAAGCTCGACGAATAGACTTGTCTTTCCTGCCTTTCTTTTCTCTGCTTGAGACAGGATCTCACTGTGTAGTCCTGGCTGGCCTGGAACTCACTATATAGACCAGGCAGACCTGGAGCTCCACCGGCTTTACCTCCCCGGGGCTGGGACCAAAGGCGCATGCGCCATTTTGCCTGTGTGGCTTGTGTGGATATGATGTCTATAAAGCTCCAGTGGAAGGGATTCAGTCCAGGCTGGGTAAAAACAACCAAAAAGCTACCTTCTACATCATTAAAAATAATTTAAAGAAAATGAGTATAATTCTTAAATTCTGTAAAGTCCTGTCTGCATAGTTTCTTTACATCTTTTTTCGTATGTTTGTTTTCTTGTTAACCATTGTCTTTCTCCTGCTCTCTGTTATAAAACCTAACGTGTCCGTACTGCAGAGAAAGGAAAGGCTGGGAGGGCCGCTCGGCCCTTAACCAGATCTCTCTTCTCTTCAGCACAGACACGCTGAGGGAAGGATTGGTAAGGGCTCAGGAAGGTATTTCCATTCTGAACAGGAACACAATGTGAACTGTAAACCATTTAATTTGGATCCTTATAATAAAGGCTGCAGACCAGTGTCTGGACTTTCCTCCCCTGTGATTTTCTGGCTGCAGCACAGCTCAGTTCCTAAAAGAACAGCTAAAAAGGGTGTTTTTCTGGCTGTCTCAGGAGCTGGGAGCCATCTACAGAGATGGACAAGACCCAGCTCGGAAGCAGCTCCCCAGGGTTTCACCCATCCTTGTTTATTGCTGATTCCCATCTATTTGGAGCAAATTACTTTCTGTTCTGCTGCCGAGGAGTGGAACTGAATAACAGGGGAGGAAGGGAGAGGGGCAGCTGAGGTGAAGGCATCAAGGAGCTCTGCCCTGTTCTCCACCCTCCCCTCTGGCCAGTCTGGGGAAGTAGATGTGCGTGCCCACTGCAGTTCCCCTCTGTCAGCGCAGACACCTGAGTCCCAGTCCACCTCTCTCTCTAGTTAGCCAGCCCAGATGTGCTTATACACACCTCACCAAGGCCAGTTTCTCCTCTGTCAGTTGAGAATAAAATATAATTCACGCCGGGCGGTGGTGGCATACGCCTTATCTCTGTGAGTTCGAGGCCAGCCTGGGCTACAGAGTGAGTTCCAGGAAAGGCACAAAGATACACAGAGAAAGCCTGTCTCGAAGAAAAAAAGAAAAGAAAAAAAATACAGTTCACACAGAGAAAGTGTTCTTGTTGGGATTAAATGAAGTAAAATCTTTGAAGGAGCTTCTTCAACTATAATGTTACAAAAATGTACTTTTTAATGGTTGCTGATGGTACACTGGGATTGTTTGTTTGGTTGGTTGGTTGGTTTGGTTTGTTTTCCAAGACAGGGTCTGATGTTTCTCACGCTGGCCTCCAGCTTGAAAATGACTTTAAATTTCGGATCCTCCTACCTGTATCTCCCGTTGCTGAGTTTCTAGATGTGTGCCTGCCTACCTGAACCCCAGGCTTCAAGTGTGGGAGCATGGTAGACAAGCACTCTGTCAACACCTGCCCACCTGAACCCCAGACTTCAAGTGTGGGAGCATGGTAGACCAGCATCTTATCAATGGAGCAATAAGGTAGGCCCTCAATAAACATTCTTATTCTCAAAGAGAAAAATTTAATTTTATAGTTTTCTTTGGGAGGGGGGGGTGGTAGTGGTTTTGAGACAGGGTTTCTCTGTGTAGCCCTGGCTGTCCTGGAACTCACTCTGTAGACCAGGCTGGCCTCACACTCAGAGATCTGCCTGCCTCTGCCTCCCAAGTGCATGCACTACCACCTGGCTTTGTGTGTGTGTGTGTGTGTGTGTGTGTGTGTGTGTGTGTGTGTGTGTGTTTAATAATTTGTTTTTATGTTCAGTGGTGTTTTGCCTGCCTATATGTCTGTGTGAGTGTGCCAAAAGATCTGGAACTGAAGTAACAGACAGTTGTGAACTGCCATGCAGGTGCTGGGAATTGAACCCGGTTCCTCTGGAAGAACAACCAGTGCTCCTAACCACTGAGCTGTCTCTCCAGCCCCTATAGTTTTGTTTTGTTTTGTTTTTTTATCTACTTTATGTAGAGGCTGAAGAGATGTCTCAGAGACTAAGGGTATGCTGCTCTTCTAGAGGACCTGAATTTGAGTCCCAGCACTGAAGTCAGAAGCGCGCACACACACACACACACACACACACACACACACACACACACACACACAAATAAATAAATAAATAAATAAGTATAAATCTTACAAAACAAAACCCCAGCACTGAGGAGGAAGAGGCAAGTGGATCTCTGTGAACTCAAGGTCAGATTGGTCTATTCAGAGAGTTCTAGGCCAGGCAAGGGTACATAGTAAGATCTTGTCTCTAATATATACATATTTATACATAGTTTTATACATAACATATATATATATGATATATGTTTAAAATTTCTTCTTCATGATTCATCTTTTGAGAGATCTCTAACATTTTAACTATGAACAGAAATCCCCATGAACAGCTTCTCTGTGTTGAAGGTGTTACAAGGCTGATTGATTAAAGTTTTAGTGATTATGGTAATCTGGAATGTAAGGGATGAGTCAGATTACCTTGGGCCATCTATTCTCCCTCCTGACTAATAGTTAATTGACCACCTTTGTGTTCAACATAGCATCCATCCATCCTTGTGACTATCTGGCGTGCGGTTATGTGTGCATACACATACACACGTAGCTATGCATATCTGACTTAAACGTGTCAGTTCAGAACGCGCCATTGGGAAATGGAAAGAGCAAACTTGACATTCATCTACCAGGTGTATTATCAGAGCCTTGATTCCCAGAGATAGGGATGTGCCCCGTGAAGAATAAAGCTAAAGCTTTGAAATGTCTCTATTTCATCCGGTTCTATGTTTATTGTTTTGTGCTATCACTATTACTCCCCATTTGAAAGAGCTGGGCACCACAAACCTGGTCCCAGCCCGAACAATTTTCTGTGCTTTTGGCCCTAGAAGGCCTTTGTGCCTGCTCAATGTCTCCTCCTCTCTTTAATCATTCTCCTGTATCATTTTAGCCCCTCCCCTTTTCTGTGTTCAGACTTACCCGGCAGTTAGCTAATGCACTAATAATTATATAGCTGGGTGAACACACACACACACACACACACACACACACACACACACACACACACAAGTTCTATTAGGAGATAAATTTAGAGGTCGGAAACTGCGTGTTCCAGGACGGCAGCACTTATCCCAATGATTCAGACATAGCTATTTCCGGTTTGTGTGGAGCCCTGATAGTGAAAACAGAGCTAGGAAGAATATTTGATTCAATAATGCTAGGGTTATGGGTGGATTCAAGAGCACTATTAAGAGGAGGAAAGTATTTTCATGTGTGATGTTGGACTAGGTTGCCTTAGGAGGAAATGAAATACTCTGGAAAGGTGAGCTTGTCCTTGGGTGAGTCAGGAGCCTGGTGACAGCTATGGAGGGCAAAGCATGTCTGGAAGCAGCGTGGTATCACTGTCCTCCTCCAGCAGTGGGGTCCAAGGCCTGAAGCAGCATGGTATCACTGTCCTCCTGCTCCTCCAGCAGTGGGGTCCAAGGCCTGAAGCAGCATGATGTCACTCTCCTCCTCCTCCAACAGTGAGGTCCAAGGTCACTCTGTTCATCCCCAGGACAGAGCAAATGGTGAAGAAGCCTGAAGTGGTAGGCATCTAAAGAGTATAGGAGGGCTGGCCAGATGGCTCAGCGGTGAAGGCACTTGCCTTGCAAACCTAGTGACTTGAGTTCAAGCTCCCAGGGCTCACACAACACTGGAAGGCAAGAACCACCTTGATATATGCACCCATAGACACACTAACAAGTAAACGGCAAGACCAGCTCTACAAAGCTGGGTCTTGAACTCGATATATGCACCCATAGACGCACTAATAAATAAAAATTTAAAAATAATAGTGTAAAGATTGCAGGATACTTGGGGAAACAAAGATCAAGTCCCCACCTGTGGGAAAGGGTATTTCCAAGGTAGGGATTAGGAAAAGCCTCACCAGGAGGAGGATTAAAGAAGGGTAGGAAATAGAATTCAGGTAACAAGTAGTTCCCATTCAGAATGTCGTTTGAAAAATTAAACTGTAAGGCCAGCCCCAGCAATGCTAAGTTATATGAGGAAAAGAACCAATTAGATGAAAGTTCTGTGTCCAGTCCCATTACTGAGTGGTTTAAAGTTGCTTATCTGATATTTCAATAAAGGTACCGTCAAAACCTCTGTAGTCAACTGAACCACCGTCATCCTCAAAGATGCTAAGAACTTGGGTTACTGTTATGGCTTGTTTTATTTATCAACTTGTCGCAATCTAGAATCACTGGAGAAGAGAATCTTAATCAGGAATTGTCTAGATCAGGTTGTCCTGTGAGCGAATCTGTAGGGAATTGCCTTGATTATTAGTTGATGTGGCATGATTAAGCCTGAAAGTGAGCAGCACCATTCCTTGGTTTTAGACACTGGACTACTTAAGAGTCAAGAAAGCTAGTTGAGCACTAAAGATGTATGCATTCATTTTTCTCTGCTCTTGACTGTGGATGTGATTTTGTTATAGGGAGCTGTCTTAGGGTTTCTATTGCTGTGAAGAGGCACCTTGACCATGGCAACTCTTACAAAGGAAAACATCTAATTGGGGTGGTTCACTTACAGTTCGGGGTTTAGTCCATTATCATCATGGTGGGAAGCAAGGCAGCATGCAGGCAGACATGGTGCTGGAGAAGGAGCTGAGAGTTCTTACGTCTTGACTCACAGGCAACAGGAAATGGTCTGAGACAGTGAGCATGGCTTGAGCATATATGAGACCTCAAAGCTCACCTCCACAGGGGCACACTTCCTCAACAAGGCCATACCTACTCCAAAAAAGCCACACCTCCTAATAGTGCTACTCCCTTTGGGGGCCACTTTCTTTCAAACCACCATGGGAGCCCGCCAAAGATGACCACTCAGACGCAGTGCATAGCTAATTGAAAGTCTTTATTCCAGCTGGCTGGGACCAGACCCAAGTGTTCAGGGACCAAGGTGTGGCCTCAGGTATCCAGAACACAGGTTTTTAAGAGCAGAGACCTCATTCGGGCATTTCCCTTGGCAGCTGCAGTCAGGGCTTCGCAGAGTATGCAGTTGGAAGCAAGAAGTTAGCTGGTGGTTAGCTAGCCTAGTGGTTAGCTAGCCGAGGAGGTTCCGCACAAACAGGCAGCTAAGGTGAATGGTTAGCTGGAGGAGGGTCCACACAAACAAACAGTTTAAACAAAGGCTAAGATAAGTTAGCTAGGACATCCTGACCTTTGGTCCCTAGAATTGAGTTGGGTAGTTTTCCATGGGATTCTCCATCAAGATTAGATTCGAGTTCAATGGAAGCGGCCTCAGCAGGAGCACTAGATGGAAGAACCCCTCTGCACTGTCTTGCCCCGTCACATTGTGACTAGCTGCTTCAGGTTCTTGCCTTGATTTCCCTGGAATGCTGAGCTGTAGCCTGGACAAAATAAGCACTTTCTCCCCGAATTTGTGTTTTGTCAGAGCATTTTTATCATGGCAGCAAAAATAAAATGGGGTCATATGGGACAGGAGTCTCTGTAGATGTGATTAGATATACCGCCCTGGACTATCCACATGGGTGTTACATGCATCCGCATACATCCACACGAGAAGCAGAAGGAGATGACACACAGAGAGAAAGTAATGTTCAGACAGAAGACATGGGCCTCGAAGACAGACATGGTATAGCCACAACCCAAGGAAAACTGACCATCACCTGAGCTGAAATCGGCAAGAACCGATTCTCCCTTACAGCCCGGACAAGGGTCCTTTCGTCACCTTGACCTTGGCTCAGTGAGACTGGTGGACTGTGACAGTAAGCCTGGACTTCTGTGCTTCAGAAGGAGTTGACACCACCAGGTGCGCAGTCATTGCTAGACCAGCCATAGGAAGGGCTATGACCTCTGTTAGATTCCAGATGTGCTGGACCTGGCTACGATAGTCAGTGGAGAGGATTACCTATGGGTGAGTATGGTAGAAAGACTCTGTGCCAGTGCCTTCCTTACTTGGAGGGACAATATTCATTTGCTAGGACTGCCATGAAGATGACTTGCAGTTTTGGGGGAGGGTGTTAAAACATAAATTTAGAGGTCAAGGAAATGGCTCAATAGGGAAACATGCTTGCCTCCAAGCCCAACTGCCTGAGTCTGAGTCTTGCAACCTACATGGTAGGAGAGGACACCTGTAAGTAGTTCTTTGACACGCCCTGCCCCCCCCCACTCAAGCCATTGATGAGACTAGGAGATAAAAATTGGCTAAGGTGCTGGGCGGTGGTGGCACATGCTTTTGACAGCTTTTCCTTGCCAGAAGCTAGAGATGACTGAAGTTTGTAAGTCACAACATCTTTGGTTCTGCTCTAGCCACAGGCCAGAGATGCCAGGAAGGGGAGTCTGGTTCTTCATTGTCTTCTCTTCTTTTCTTCTAAAGGAGGACCCATTTCCTGAAAACTATTCACAAGGACATGGTTAAAACTGAGAGGCACCAACACCTGGAATAAAAACTGGACTAACCAGCACCTTAAACTGGTCCATGCCTCCATCCAATAATGTCTTAGTCACTCAAAGGTAGTGGCCTTCAATGGGGTTACCACTCCCAGGGACTCCTCCTGCTGTATCAAGGCTCTGTCTTCTCTCCCTCTCTGTCTCTGTCTCTGTCTCTGTGTCTGTTTGTCTGTCTGTCTGTCTGTCTGTCTGTCTGTCTGTCTCTCTCTCTCTCTCTCTCTCAAGCTCCCTATAAAAAAATACTTCTTTCCAAAACTGGCTATGGTCCATGAATTTCATTCTTTGAGTTGAAGAGACAAGAACCCAAAGGCCATCAACTCATTGTAGGTTATTTGTCTATGAGCACCCAGCACCCTCAATTCTCAGTTAAAAGCCCACCCAAAATCTGAGAAAAGCTTTGTCAGTCTCAGAATCATCCCAATATTCTCCCCCTCCTCCACAAATAAATATATCAAAACAACAACAACAGCAACATACATTTATTCTCTCACAATTTTGAAGAGTCCAAAATGAGAAAATTGCCACCAGGTTGGCTCTCCCATGGAGGTCCCAAGAGAATACATTTGAGGCCAGTCTCCAAAGAATCCATTGGTTCCATGTACTCCCTAACCTGGATTGCTCCAGTCTGTGTCTTCATTCTCACATGAGCTTCCCATTGCCTTTCCTGTGTCTTTTTTCCCTCCATGTCCCTTATAAAGAAAAGTTCCTATTTTTATGTATTTTTTAAAAGTATGTGTATTTAGGGGAGGGGAAAGTATGTCCCTGTGGAGGCCAGAAGTTGTAGCTGGATTCTTTGTAGCAGTACTTTTTTGTTGGGACCGCCAGCTCACAGATAATGACACAGAGACTTATTCTTAATTATGAAAGCTCGGCCTATAGCTTAGGCTTGTCCCAGTAACTCTTATAACTTAAATTAACCCATTTATATTAATATATGTTTTACCATGTGGCGTTTTACCTTTCTCTCATTCTGTATTTCCAACTCCCTGTGTCTCAAGGGTGTCTCCTCATGCCTAGATTCCTTCTCCTCTTCATCTCTTCCTGGAAATCCCACCTAGCTCTACTGACTAGCTATTGGCCATTCAGCTCTCTATTAAACCAAACCCAGTGACACATCTTCACACAGTGAACAAATATCCCACGACAAACCCTCCCACGACAAACACTCCCATGACAAACCCTCGAGCTGAGGCTGAAGTCACAGACAGTTGACAGCCACCTTCTGTGGGTGCTGGGAGCAGAACGTGGTATAAGAGCAGGATACGCTTTGAACACCAGCCCTATCTCCAGCCCTCCTGCCCCGCCCCTTTTTAAGGACAGGGTCTCACTTTAGCTCTGGTTGGCCTAGAACTCAATATGTAGACCAAGCTGGTCTTGAATTCACAGAGAACTGCCTTCCTCTTCCTCCAGAATGTTAGGATGGTCAGTGTGTGTCACTGTGCCCAGCCCTATTTACCAATAAAGTGACATTCATAGGCCCCTTTTGGAGGATCCTATTCAACTCATTATGGGAACCGACTCCTCATTTGCCCTTTCCACAGGAGGAAGATAGAAAATTCCAGCAGTCATCTATATCTATGTAGCTTCATGAAGACCCAAGCAAGTTTTGGCCACCTGCCTGCCTCCAGGGAGTAAATCAGTGATGACATCAGACCTCCTAGAAACCTCAGAACATCTGATCCAGCCCACTTCCCACCACACCCCCAGCCTCCTGGTGAGCTCAGATTCTGAAAGATGCTGTTTCATTTACAATCAGCTATACATCTATCCTTTACTAAATCACGCCGTCCCTTTGTAAGAAAATACTGCATGCAGCATGCCACCACCAGACACAGAAACCAGGAAGTCATCCTTTATCTCTGAAAGATTTACAGGAACATGGCCAGGGATGGAGGGATGACACAGCAATAAAAAGGGCTTGCTCCTCCCACACTGTGTGGCTTGCAACCCGCTGGAACTCCAGCTCCAGGAGACCCAGCACATCTGGCTTCCTCGGGCACCTGGACACATTTGTACATGTACACAAACACACACAGGGGACGGGGGACGGGGGAGGACTCATACATAATTTATTTTTTTTTAAAAAGAAAACATTGCAGTTCCAATGCTTAGCTTCCTGTACTGTTATTAAATGATAATTCTGCCTCATAAAGGGAAATTTCTCAACAGTGAGCCTATTTACATGGCCAGGCAGCTATTAAGATGGCTGAGAACACTGTATAGAAGGTCCTGTGCACCAGAGGAAACGCAATCACCCCACAGTTGGGGACACACGCTGTAATTCTAAAGCTCTGTGTGTTATCTTTCTGTGCTGATGAATTCTCCCAAGAGCTCTCCTCCTGGGACCTCAGCCAGCAATTTCCATTTCCATGTGTATGAGAGAGTGAGACCGAGGGGGTGAGCTATTCCTGGGGGGCCTGTGCTAGACACCTTACATTTGCATAATCCACAGCACAGGTCTGACATTTTTGTGAATGTGCTGTACTGCCTCACCCCCCAGGAGCCAGCAACACTCCACTGGATCCTGGCCCAGTTCACTCCCTTATCAATGCCTTAGGGGTGTCAGGTAAAAAGCACTGTAAAAACCAGGTGGCTTAGGACAATAGGAACCTGTTCTTTCACCTTTCACAGTCCCCCTCCTCTCTCTCTTTGGTGGCTTCTCACAATCTGCTTCTGCCCCCTGACTGGCAGGTTTCTCACACCAGCCTTTGTTGTCCCGTGGCCTTTTCTCGTTGTCTTTTTTTGTTTGTTTGTTTTTGTTTTTTGTTTTCTCTTGTGTATAAGTGTTGCCCATACATGCATCACATGTGTGCTTGGTGCCTACCAAGGCCATCAGATCCTTGGGAACTGAAATTACACAGTTGTGAGCCACCATGTGGGTGCTGGGAACCAAACCCAGGCCCTTCTGTAAGAGCAGCCTGTGCTCCTAACTGCTAAGGCATCTCTCCGACCCTCTCACTGTCTGCTGACACAGATACTAGCCGTCCAATGGAGTGTCCCTTTCATTCTGCAAAAAGCCTATTTCTAAGTACGGTCACAGTCAGCTGTCCCTGGTTGACACAGTGGGGCGGACCCGCGGTGGGGCGGACCCGCGGTGGGGCGGACCCGCAAACGCAGAGCACTTCTCCAAGGGAGTTTTTCAACTTCTGTTTTAGATGGCTTTATTTTCTTTCACTTCCCTTACCCTTTGTAAAATTTGTTCATCTATTCATTATTTATTGATTTGAGACAGGATCACACTGTGTAGCTCTGGCTGGCCTAAAGTTTGCTATGTAGATCAGGCTGGCTTTGAACCCAAGGGGTCCTCCTGATAATGGCCCTAGAGGGCTGGGATTGAGGGTGTGCATCACCATGCATGGCTTTCTTACACCCTTTCAAATAAGTGAATGAGCTGTATTATTAATTATGTACATCATGAGTGATATGAGGGGATGGTCAAGCACATGCCATGTCGTACCGAGGCCAGAGAATGGCTTTAGGGAGTAGTTCCTTTCACTGTGGCTCTGGAAATCAAACTCAGCTACTAAGGCTGGCACAGCACTTTCACCTGCTAAGTTATCTCTTTGTATCCCTCCCTCCCCCTCCCCCGCCCCCTTTTTTTAAAAGACAAGGAAGATCTCATATAGCACAGGCTGGCTTCAAACTCACTATGTAACCAGAGGCTAGCCTTGAATTCACGATAATCCTGCTTCTCCCTCCCAACTGCTAGGATTACAGGGTGTGCCAGCATGCCTGGCTTATTATGGCTCCTTCTACAAACCTGTTTATTCCCAAGGTTTGTAGAGCATTTGTGAAGAGTAGAGCATCAGCACTCAGGGAGCAGAGTGTGTTGCAACCAAATTACCGGTATGTGAACACTTGCAACCTCCTCCCTCTGTCCCTACTGACGTGAATGGGCTCCTGTTATCTGCATCTCTCCTGTAAGTTGTCTTCCAACGGGCTTCCTTCTCCTTTAGCCAGCCTGCATCTGAGGACTCACTCAGATCTCTCAAAGCTCTACTCAGATGTCCAGACCAACAACTCTGCCCCTCTCCTGCCCTTCAAGCTGATCTCCAGGTGGCTGGGACCCCACTTCGTTAGCCTGCTGGCACTTCCATCACAAAGTACCACAGGCTGGGAGGCTGGGAGGCTGAGACAACAAAAATTCACTCCCTGGAAGTTCAGAAGCCCGGAAGGTCAAGATCAAGTTGTCTGTAGGGTTGATCTCTTTGGAGTCCACCCTCTCCAGCTTATAGCTGGGCCTTTCCCACTGTGGTCTCACCTGTTATGTGGGTCTTCATCTCCTATGCTTACAAGGACACGAATCATGTGGAATCAGGGTCCATCCCACTGACCTCATTTCATTTCAGCTAGCCTTTTCTGAGTCCCATCTCCAAATGCAGGCCCTTCAACAAGCAGATTTCAATAGTACACAATTCCCACGACCCCACCGTCAGCTCACCGCCAGCTTGCCTAATCTTTGCTTCTTCCCCATCAGCCCTGACTCATCCTTGTAGTTAGGGACAGCTAATCCTCCTTGTCCCTATGACTGAATTTGGAATTGCCTCTCAGACACCCTTCTGGATGTGCCTGTGACAGTGTTTCTGAAGAGGGGTAACTGAAGGGGGAAGACCCGCCTTGGATTTTGATGCCATGCCGTAGCCGAGGGTCCCAGACTCAGTAAGAAGGGAGGAGAGAAGGAAATCAGTAGCATTTGCTATCATGCATTGCTCTCTGCTTCCTGACTGTGGACTCCACGTAGCCAGCCAAGTCCTGCTCCTACAACAATACCTTCCCTGTTAGGAAGGATTATACCCCAACCGTGAGCCGGAATGAGCTCCTCTTTCCTTAACTTGCATTGACAAGTGCTTCCTCCCAACAATGGAAGAAGGAACTCATACAAAGCCCATTTAAACGGCCCCAGGAACTGTGATTCCTGTCTCCATACACAATAGGAAACATTTAAAGTCATATAGATACAGAGAAGCCAGCTACTTGCCAAAATGAATCCATGATTGATATACTGTATAGCGTTGTTGGACAGATGAGAATATTGTCTCAGAGACATCATGCAAATATTAAGTAAACAAATAGAAAAACATGGCTAAGAAACTGACTTAATTTCATAACCCTTTAGCACAAGATAAAGACTCTGAATGAGTGAGAAGAATCATGAGGTTTTTAAAATTCATAACCAACATCAATTGTGAGACCGTATTGCTCTTTTATTATTGTTTGATTGTGTTGCTTTTACTTTTGTTTTGAGACAGGGTCTCACTCTGAAGCCCTGTCTGGCCTCAAATTTAAAAAGCTCCTGTTTTAGGCTCCCCAGTGTTGGTATTAGTACAGGCATGCACCACTTGACAGCATAATTGTCACTTTAAAATGAGAAAAGAGCCTGGTGGTGGTGGTGCACACCCAGCACTTGGGAGGCAGAGGCAGGCAGAGCAGAGGCAGGTGAATCTCTGTGAGTTTGAGGCCAGCCTGGAATACAAAGCAAGTTCCAGGACAGACTCCAAAGCTACACAGAGAGACCCTGTCTCAGAAAAAAAAAAAAGAAAGAAAGAAAGAAAAAGAAAAATGAGAAAAGATGGGCTGGTGTATAGCTCTGTTAGCAGAATGTAGCTTAACATTCACAAAGCTCTAGATTCCATCTCTAGCACCAGATAAACTAGAAATGGTAGCACATGCCTAAAATCTCAGCACTCGGGAGGCGGGAAGATCAGAAGTTCAAAGTTATCCTTGACTACATAGAAACTTAAAGACCAACCTGATGTGCCTAAATGAAACCCAGAAACTCCAGAAAAAAAAAATAATGCAAAACAAATTAAACAAAATGTAAGACAAAAGGTTGTATACACACACACACACACACATACACTTAAAAAAATCAGACTATTCCTATTTTTCTTTATGACATGAAGAAAAAAAATAT
The DNA here is from genome assembly GCF_049852395.1 of Peromyscus maniculatus bairdii. Lineage (NCBI taxonomy): Eukaryota > Metazoa > Chordata > Mammalia > Rodentia > Cricetidae > Peromyscus > Peromyscus maniculatus. The sequence continues at coordinate 139,019,481 of NC_134852.1, read as the reverse complement.
GTACACTATTCCATTAAAGGGTTAACACTGAGCCCAGAAAGCAAGCATAGAAGCATCTCTAGCACCATGACAAATGAATCCTCTTTCAACCAGTGAAATAAGAGCTTTGTTGAGTCAGAAAGTAGGAGGCCACAGAAGGTCTGGTTAATGATGGTGCCATTAAGCTGTGGCTTTCTTTTTCAGGTCACCAGCCTATTGTCAGTTCTAGGTTCTATGTGACTCATAATCGTGGTGGGAGGTGTAAAAACACACAGGCCACAGGGTTGACGTCAATTTCACAAATTATCAAAAGAGCAAAGCAGGATGCATCCCATTTACAGTCATCTTTATAACTAACAAGAAAGGGATCCATTAAACAGAAATGTCCATCTCCTCCAAGCCCTTCAGTGGATTGAAAGGGATAATTGAGTTTCCGATAGAATGGGAAAAATAACACCTTTGCACCAATGAATCAGAACAGGATGTCCTGTCAGGTACTGAGCAGAAATGAAATGAATAACAGGTTTGGATAAGAGAGAGTCAGTTCAGATAGAAAGGGGATGAGAAGAAGGAGGCAACAATACTTTTAATTTCCGTGGCAGCCTCCACAGAGCTGAAAATACAGTCAAGATATACTTCACTCTGAGTGCACAGGAAGTCGTATAAAGTGTGGGTTTCAACACCAGAAGAATAAAAGGAAGACATGACTGATTAAAAGGTATAGTTGAGGGGAAAGTGTTTTTTTTTTTTAATTTTTATTTTTTTATTGTAGATATGAGGGAAGAGTATATCCAGAAGCATTTGGAAGAGTCTAGAACAGGAGGAGAAAGTAGTAGACTGAACATGGCCAGCAAGATGGACCAGGCCATGGGGGTGGAGGTGGGACCACGAGAGAGGGGCCAAGAGAGAGAGGGAGAGGGAGAGAGAGGGAGAGAGAGGGAGAGAGAGAGAGAGAGAGAGAGAGAGAGAGAGAGAGAGAGAGAGAGAGAGAGAGATCCCAGAGAAAGCATGGCTGAAATGGCAGGGTTGTGAAGGAACAGGAAACCGGAGGAAGGGAAGCCCATGAGCTGGAGGAGTTCAGGGTAGGGGTAGGGTGGGAAGAGCTGAGCGGAGCTATAGCTGCCTAGTGGGCCTGGAGGCCAGCAGACATTTGGTGTGCTAATAGAGCCACAGTTAGCCATTTGTCCCGAGTTTCTTTGGGACCTGACAGGAGTAAGTGGCAGTGTTTCCAGAGGGTGTCCTAATCCATGACGGGGCCTGCAGCTTCTTACGGCTGTCCCAGGTGGGTTCTGGGATGTGCCTCTTTCTCTCTCTTGCCAGTCCTCAAGTCAGCCAGAAGGTTTTCCCAGGCCACATATAGATTAAGAAGAAAATGGAATGCGTGGGCTAAGGATGTAACTCAGGAGCTAGCTTGCTTAGCTCTATTGTACAAAACCCTGGTTTCCAACCACAGCACCTCACAAAACAGGTGAGGGCATATCCCAGCACTCGGGAGGTAGGAGTGGGAGCATGAGAGTTCAAGGTCATCCTCAGCTACACAGCCAGCTGGAGGCTAACCTGGGATATCAGAGGCAGGCACACACACACACACACACACACACACACACACACACACACACACACACACACACTGAAGAGATAACTCAGCGGGTAAAGTGCTCTCTAGGCAAGCCTACGGACCTGAGATCATATCCCAAGCACCTGTGTAAAAGCCAAGCACCGTGGTTCATGTCTATTGGCACTGGGATCGGACAAAGGGGCCAGTGAAGTCCTGGATCCTGGAGAAGTACCTACAACCATCATTTTACTAAACCAGCATGGTCCCTGACTGCTCTCTAAGCATTATTTGTCTTTATATCCACAGGTAAGTGTAGTCCTCACCCCTCATCAAGGAAACTTCTCTTTGTAGCAGAGGGAGACAGATACAGAAAACCACAACCAATCAAAATGCAGTCATGAAGCCCAATCCCAGTGGAGACGTCTACAATACAGCTCCCACCCCTGAGGCTCTGGCAACATTGTACAAGAGAGAGTGGAAAGACTGTAAGAACCAGAGGATCAGGGAGTTTGCTGTGAGACGTTGTCTCCTACCGATGTCAACAGCTACATCCATAATGTGTCACCAACGTGACTGCCTCAACATGAGCTGACCAAGGACTGTCACAGGTCCCCAGACCTTAGCAGAACTGACTCCATTCAGGCCCTTAAACTCAGCACACAGACAGCACCACCTGCCAAAACAAAAGCAAAGACCTAATCCATCAAAGACCCTAGTCCTGGGAAAGTCTCTAAATGTTCTAACCTTGCCTTTTGGCGTCTGTGGTTCCACTTCTGGCTGACTGTTCTTGTTGACTGAAGTATGCCAACCCAGGACACAGTTTTTGTGCTTAAAAGCTCACCCCGAGAAAGGCTCAAGCCTACAGTAGACACCCAGTGTAATTGTCAGCCAACATTCTATTGGCTTAAAGCCATGTCTGAGTAGTCTTCTCTGGTGGATACCCCACAAGAGATCAACAGAGGACACCAACAGACAGGCCAAAATGAATGAGGAAAAGCCCTTGAGGCCTCCACCCTACACAAAGAACACAGGCAACTACGGGATGTTGAGAGTGGGAGAAACAGTCCTCCCCAGGGAAGAACACACCCATTGGTTACCCAATACCAAACGGTCGGTCAGTCCTGAAAACATGCATATGAGTAACAATATACAGACCCAGCAGTTATACATAGGATATATATATGAATAATCATTGTATGTAACAATCATTAATGAAAAAGAGGTCATGAATTTGAAAGAGAGCATGGAGAGGTATATGGAGGGAGGAGAGGAAAGGGAGAAATGATGAAAATATATTATAATCTCAAAAATAAAAGTAAGATCTAAAATAATAATAATATCAATCATGGAATAAAATTAAGGACAATTTTTTATTAGAAAAAAAGGGCAGATGGCCTAGTATTTTCTGATCGAATAATCCAGAAGCTTTTTCAGAATAAAATTTTTAAGAGATCTCTCCTGCCTCTAAGACCCAAGATTCTAGAACTTGGAGCCTAGTATTCTAAGGGCTCTACCTATAAATCAGGCAGGGCTTTTTCATTCCAAAATATGTCTGGCTTAAAGTTGTTAACAGAGTTTTTCAGAGGAAACTTCTGAATTAGGATTGTCTACTCTAAATAATCACCTATTTTTAAAAAATAATTTATTTTTATTTTTAAAGTTATGTGTATATGTGTGTATCTATATGTGGGTATATACACATGAGTGCCTGAAGAGGCCAGAGGGGTTGGATCTCTTGGAGCCAGGGTTATAGGCTCTTGTGAGCCACCTAACATGGGTGCTGGAATCCAAACTCAGGTCCTCTAGAAGAGTCTGAGTCATCTCTCCAGTTCCTCCATCTTTGCATATGTGTGTGTGTGTGTGTGTGTGTGTGTGTGTGTGTGTGTGTGTGTGTGTTGTATGTATGTGTGGAGTGTGTGTGTGTGTGTGTGTGTGTGTGTGTGTGTGTGTGTGTGTGTGTTGTGTGTATGTGTGTGTTGAGAAAGGTCTCATGTAGCTGAGAATCTGGGCTAGAACTTTTGATGCTCCAGCCTTCACCTCCGGAGTAGTCCTGGGATTACAGGCAAACACCACTATGCTCAGCTTATGTAATGTTAGGGATAGAACCCAGGGCTTCTTACATGATGGCAGGGACTCTGCATCCCCAGGACCTCATCTAGTCTGGGTTATTTTTAATTATGCTTTGCTTATCTATTGGGAGGGTGCACACGGAAGTTAGAGGATAGTTTGGTTCTCTCCTGCCTTGTAGGTCCCAGGACTTGAACTCAGAACATCAGGCTTGGCAGTAAAAGCCTTCGCTCAATGAGCCATTTCACTCATTTCTCAGCCATTCTTTAGAAGGAAAATCAAAATGTCCATAAAGGGAAACCCATGAGAGTAATGAACATGCTTGAGCTTCCTTTCTGTATAAGGCTTTGCAGAAAGCACAGTTAGTCGGCTTGATATGATTATACGTGATCATTTCCTCTCAAGGATATAGGAGACAGGAAGCAGAGCACAGAAGGATCTTGCTAAGATCTCGTGGGCCCTGAGAATGGTAAGGGGAAGCCACAGAGATGCTCCTACTTCCAGCCCTAGGAACAAGACAGTTGTGGGAACGGAAGGATGGGGAGGGAAAGGCTGGGAATAAACAGATGCTTCCTCCTTCCCTCCCCGCCAAGCCCTGGTCTGTTTGGGAGCTACTGTTTCTGCTCATGCCGTGTAGCCTCTAGAAGCTCAGCAAATTTCTAACCGACCAACAGAACCAGAATAAGCCACTCGCTCACATGGCACACTCTGCAACAGTGACCCATTGTCACATGGGCCAGGTGGCTACCAGCTGAGCATTATTTTCCTGATCAGAACCAACCATTGTTTTGAGGATAAATGAAATCATGAAATGTGAGCATTCTTTGGAATTTTCTGCAAGAAAACCAGCAAAATTGGATGAGTCATCATTAAGTGACACTTTGGGGTCTCTTTTCACCCACAACCTTCTCCAGCTTCTCCTCCAAAAGCATTTACTCTCTTGGTAACTACAGGCCCCATGTGATGGAAGGAGAGAATCAGCTCCTCCAAGCTGTCCTCTGACTTCCACATGTCCACTACTGGCTGCTCGCGAATATCTGCATAAATCAACAACAGAGAAACCCTGCTGTCCCCACTGCGCTCGCTGGTATTTATGGGGCATGGCAACACCAGGTCCTAGACTCCGGGTGGTCGGGCAGATTTAGAAATGTTATTGTTACATATATGCATTTATTTATTTTTGGACTACTAGGCAAGTGCTCTGCCGTTGAGCTAGATCCACAACGCTCTTTTAACTTTTTCTTTTGATTGGTTTTTGTTCTCGTTGTTTGCTGTGTTGGGGATCAAACCCAAAGCCCTGTGAGTGCCGAGAAAAGTGGTCCACCCCTGCCTAGGTCACTGCTCTCTATTTGTTATTTGGAGATAGGAACTCACTAAGTCACCAAGGATGACCTTAAACTGGTTCTGTAGCCCAGGCAGGCCTTGAACTTGCAACTCTCCTACCTCTGCCTCTCTGGTAGTTGGAATTCCAGGGCTGTGCAAGGCTTAACTCGTGGTTTAACGTCTTTTTGAAGAGTCATCTTTCTGAGTAGATAACAGGAGATTTCATAAATGTCTTTCAAATGTGGCAACCCGATTGTTTAGCTCCACACAGAAAGAGAAATGCAAAGAAAGGAGAGAGGGGAATTTTTTAGGCAACGTTGCCAAGAGTAAAAGTGTTGAAAGTGAAAAAGGAAGTGAAACCTTGCAAGAGAATGCCCTGGTCCTGACGTGCTCAGATTTCCTTTCTAGCACCTTCTATTAACAGCACATCTGGGGCATAGGTCAAACAAGCAGTCAGAGGCAGCGGGGAAAAGGACTCTTGGCGCTCCGTAGATTGGGACCAAATTTCATTCGGTGGTGTGGTTCAGCCGTTCCCAGTGTTCCTCAGGGCATGTCATCTGACAGGTGTTAACCATGCAGATAGACTGTCTGTAGGAAGTTGAAATATAATTGGATCAGGTCATAAGGTCTGGAGGCCGGCCCCTGTGCCATAATTAAAAAAAAAAAAAAAAAGATTTATTTGTGGGGTTGGAGAGATGGCTCAGAAGTTAAGAGCATTGGCTGTTCCCAGAACTTACATGGTGGCTCACAACCTTCTGTAACTCCAGTTTCAAGGAATCCAGAGCCCTCCTCTAGCCTCAGTGGGCACTAGACATGCATATAGTACACATACATACATGTAGGCAAAACACTCAGCCACACACATAAAATACAAATAAATACATATTTAAAAAGAGAAAAAAAAGACTTATTTGGGGCCTGGATATGGTAGTTCATGCCTTGAAATTCAACAGTTGGGAGGCAGAGCCAGGAAGATCTTTGTGAGTTCAAGGCCAGCCTGGTCCACAGTTCCAAGCTATCCAGAGATACATAGTGAGAAACGCTGTCTGGAGTACACGAGACCCTGTCTTAAAAAAAAAAAAAAAAAAAAAAAAACGTGCTCGCTTCGGCAGCACATATACTAAAATTGGAACGATACAGAGAAGATTAGCATGGCCCCTGCGCAAGGATGACACGCAAATTCGTGAAGCGTTCCATATTAAAAAGTAAAAAAAAAAAAAAAAAAAAAAAGCAGCCAAGCAAGATAATGGCTCATCAGGTAAACGTGCTTGCTACTAAGCCTGACGACCTGAATGTTGTCCCCAAGACTCAATGGTGGAAGGAGAGGACCAATTCTTATAAATTATCCTGTGATCTCCACATAAGGACCTTGGCATGTGTGTGCCAAAAAGCACACATACACATACAACAAACAAACAAACAAATAAATAAATTAACAACTGTAGACAGAGCCGGGCGGTGGTGGCACACTCCTTTAATCCCAGCACTTGGAAGGCAGAGGCAGGCAGATTTCTGTGAGCTTGAGGTCAGCCTGGTCAACAGAGTGAGTTCCAGGACAGGCTTCAAAGCTACACAGAGAAACCCTGTCTCAAAAAACAAAAACAAAAACAAACAAACAAACAAAAAAGTGTAGACAGATTTTTCTTTGGGCCACCACCTCACAAAAAAAAAAAAAACCATGAAGATTTATTGTTAACTATGAAAGCTTGGCCTATAGCTTAGGCTTATTTCTAACTAGCTCTTATAACTTAAATTAACCCCTTTCTATTCATCTACGTGCTGCCGCATGGCTCGTGGCTTTTACCTTTCCTCTGCATCTGGCTAGTGACCCCCCCTTTCTTCTTCCCAGAGATCTCTCTCTCCAGAAGTCTCACCTAACCTCTTCCTGTGTAGCTATTGGCCATTCAGCTCTTTATTAAACCAATCAGAAGGCACCTTGGCAAAGACCCATCTTCACAGTGTACCAAAAGATTACTCTACAACAAGTAAGAAAACATTTGAATAGGCTGAGGATGTAGCTCAGATGGCCAAGTGCTTGCCCAGTATGTACGATGCCCTGGATTTGCTCCCTACTATTGCATAAACTCAGCATGCCAGTACACAGCTGTAATCCCATGACTCAGGAGATAGAGGCAGGAACATGAGAAGTTCAAGATCATCCTTGGCTACATAGTGAATTTGAAGTCACCCTTGACTACATGAGACTTTGTCTTAAAAAAAAAAAGACAAAGAATACAGAAACTATATTTGGGCGTGTGCATGTTTTCCAAGATCAGACAAACTCATGGCCAGCATGGAAGCATACTTGGTTCTGTGTTGCCAAAGAGTGAGCCAGAGACCCAGCTCAGACTGTGAGAAATGGGAGCTTCTACTCCGGTTCAGTTAACATGGTCTCCATATCCAGTTTCCTTCTAGAGAATGAAGACACCAACACTTCATGAGTGGCATTGACAGGCGGCTACCATGAGACCCTTGCCTGGCTCGTGGGAGGGGCATGGTAAACAGCCGTTATTCTTATTAAAGGAAGGACAGGCTGGTGTGGAAGCTGCAAGTTCATGATGTACCCAGTCCACGTCTAATGAGAGGCCACACTCAGTGCCAGAGTTCATGATGCAGGGAGTCCTCTGTCTCATTCTAGGATTCACATCAACAGCAAGTGTATTCAGCCACCAGTCTCTGGCTGGCTGGGAGACTGCACACTGTTCTTGATAAAAAAAACTGTAGTGACGGCTGGATTGTAACAGAGCTTAAAACCTAGGCCTAAGTGAGACACCTGTCCCTTCAGTCACGATGGAGGAACGGAATAAAGAGAGTGATAGATTCACACTACCCTCTCCCTCAGAAGGGGGTCCTGGCCATGGGTGGTAAACTCACAGGAGCATCATTCTGAACTCGGACAATGGAGGAAGGGCAGCGCCTGGGGCCTGACCTCTAAGACCACCTACCGATAGGAGTAATACGATCAGACCCCCGCCCCCACCCCAGAGAGCAATTAAAGGATGACAGTATTTCTCCCGAAAGGGGATAAGGAGGGATCCTCTTTCCTCCATTCTGCGATGAAAAGGGAACTGAAATTACACAGCTTTCTCTTTAAGCTGTCAGAGGTTTGGGACCTGAAGAGGGCTTTTCTGGCATAAAGAAGAAGCTACACAAAGACACAGAGCACAAAGGAGCCTGTCGTTTGTTTTCTCTGCAGAGCCTGCCGTGGGCATGGGTATCCAGACAGGAGGGGCGGAACAGGAAGGCCTTTTCAAGACTGATTAATTGGAAGAAAGGTATTGATTAGGACCCAGGAGCACACGCGGTATTCATCTGTGAAATGCCACAGGCATTCTCATTAGGCGAGCGAACATGACATGTAAGCCTCTCAGAGCACTCAACATTCTCACCAGACGCTGTAATAGCACGATGAGAAAGGCTAGGAGGCACGGTAATGAGAACAAGAGAAGGTCTCTTGCTTCGTTGCGGAAGCAGATGGGGGCTGAGATCATATGAGCAGAACAAAGAACCGCAATATTGCCGAGCTGGGTACGGTGCAGAACAAGGCCAGCCCATAGTGGGTGCTGTTCTAGAAGCTGGAGATCCAAAGTCGAACCAGGCTGTTTCCCCTGGGTCCAGGCCAGAGCAGCTCCTACCTGCTGAGCCGCCTCTCTAGCCCACCCTCTCTGTTTTCTATAAGGATGCTGGCTCTGCTGTAGCACAGTCCCCTATGACCTCACTTTTGGCAGCAACTGCAGGGCAGAGCTGGAAGCACAGTGGGAATCCGGAGTAGCCTTGGGGCTTCTCTTCAGACAGCTCTGCTCAAATGAATCTTAGGTTCCTGACTTCACCGTGGAGAAGGGTTTCAGGGTGAACTGCTGTTGAGCTCAGCAGGAGTTCGTTAAGAAAAGGCTTGAACATAGATTTCAGCACAGAGATTTAAAGGAACAAAAAGGTGCTTAGGGAACCCCAAGTGTCAAGAGAGTCATATTTATTTATTTGTTTGTTTGTTTGTTTGTTTATGTTTTTTAGACAGTTTTGCAGTTTTGGTGCCTGTCCTAGATCTCACTCTGTAGACCAGGCTGGCCTCGAACTCACAGAGATCCGCCTGACTCTGCCTCCCAAGTGCTGGGATCAAAGGCATGCAAGCCGCCGGGCCTGAGAGTCGTATTTATTTTATAGGAGTCACATACACTATTTTGGTGGCTTCTGAAGTTACTTTTGAAAGGATTACTAAGGTACTTTTTGTTGTTGTTGTTGTTGTTGTTTTCTTTGACTAATAATGTCGTAGGGCCATTTCTGAAGTTCACTGGATAGTTACAGCTGGTAAGGTGAGACCATTGACAAAAAAACAAGCCGGGCGTGGTGGCGCACGCCTTTAATCCCAGCACTCGGGAGGCAGAGCCAGGCGGATCTCTGTGAGTTCGAGGCCAGCCTGGGCTACCAAGTGAGCTCCAGGAAAGGCGCAAAGCTACACAGAGAAACCCTGTCTCGAAAAAACCAAAAAAAAAAAAAAAAAAAAAAAAAAAACCATTAGGTTGTACAATGGGAATGACAGGTTGGTTTCTTTGGTTGGTTTTGTTTTTGAGATAGGGTCTCACTATGTAGCCTTTGCTGTTCTGGAACTCACTATGCCAATCAGGCTGGCCTCGAACTCACAGAGATCTACACACCTCTGCCTCCCGAGGGCTGGGCCTAACTGTGTGTGCCATGAAGTGCACCTAAGACATGGTTTTGTTTGATTTGTCTTTATACGAGAAGTTTATAGTCTTGTTTGTGAGAGTCCCAGAAAATTGAAGGTTTTCACCTGGAGAAGAAGTGAGGCCTTTATATTTAATCATAGTTCACTGGCATTATAACTTTTTTGTTTTATTTCTCTCAAGACAAGATTTCTCTGTGTAGCTCTGGCTGTCCTGGAACTCACTCTGTAGTCCAGGCTGGCCTTGAACTCACTGAGATCTGCCTGCCTCTGTCTAACAAGTGCTGAGATTAAAGGCATTTTCACATTTTTATTTGAAATATTCCTATACAAAAGGAATATTGTCTCTAAGTAGCCAACTGGAAATCGGTATTTAATGATATAAAGGAATGATTGTTCATTCTTTTAGGTAAATACTATCTTTAAGTAATATATATTGAATATTTATGAATAGAATGATCAGGTATATTGCATTTGTTTCCAAATATTATGTAAGAGTAGATTTGGATAAGACAAGGCAGTACTGGCCTACATCATTGACTGAGATGAGAGAGAATAATAATGCTATAATCTGTAATATAGAATATTTTGCCTTCTTTATTGTTTTTGCCATGCCAGAGCTTGACCCCAAGGCCTATTAGGTAGCTGTTAGGTAAACAATCTACCACTGAGCCATATCCAGCTCCCAATATTCTGTTTTCTCTAGCATATGTTCAAAATTCCGAATAATCAAATGCTTAAGAGCAGCTAACATACACTAACCTTAGAGCAAGCCTGCCTCCATTTTGTAGCGATTTGAGTCTCTGTGCGTTTGAAGTACTCTGCCTACAATTGTTTTAAGGGGTAGGGAGCCAGAGAGACTGCTCCATGGCTGAGAGTGTGCACGGCCCTTGCAGAGGATCTGAGATCAGTTCCCAGCACCCATATTGGATGGCTCACAACTGCCTTGGTATCTCAGCTTCACAGGGTGGACAACGCTGGTCTCCCCTCAGGCACCCGCACACAACAACTCCCACCCCAGTTAAAATCATAAAAATACATCTTAAAAAATTAAAAGGAGGAAGGAGAAAAACCATCAGCACTGATGGGTGACTAAACTGGGGAGGTGGAAAACCGAAGGCTGGAAGCCTAGTCAGGAGTCTGAAGAACCGCAGGAGCTTTGGGAGTGGTGGGAGAGGCAAAAGAGAGAGACACTCAGACTGGAGTGCTCCCCACAGGGAAGGGCTGGCTCTCTTCCTTTTATGCGTGGTTATTGGGCTTGCTGTGGAGTGAGGGAGAGGTAGACCTCGAGTTTGATGCTATTCTCAGTTTGAACAAGTGGGTGGCACCACTGGTCCAAGTCAGGCCCCTCAGGGGAAGAGATCCCGGGCGGCAGAGGGTGCTGAGTTGGCCTGAGCCCGGAGAGACCTGTGGGATATCTTGGCAAAACTGTCTGCCCAGTCCGTTTAGCAGTCCGGGAGGCTGAGCAGATGCATAATGTTGGAACCCGTCAGTGCAGAGCAAGTGACCGACTGAGGCCGTGTGGGAGAATGAGCTTACCAGGGGAGGAAGTTGGGAAAAAACAAAAACAAAAACAAAACAAACAAAAAAAACCCAAACAAACAAACAAAACAAAACACGAGACCCGGGAGAAGAGAGTGAAACCGCGTGCAGAGGAAGCCTGGCTTTGAAGTAGAGAAAGAGGAAGAAAAGCCCACAGACGGCCTGGAAAGAGACAGCTAACGAGGAGGAGGGGCAAGGGAGGCAGGGAGATTACAAGGAAAGAGTCAACAACTTGGAGACGCTGAGAACACTTGTGCACACAAAGCAATGAACACCACCCATTTGGTACAACAACAGAGACGTGGTCGCTTATGCCCACAGTGAGAGCAGCTTCCGGGCTGCTGAGCACATGGGCCAGTTGCTTTGGATGTAAGAGTGAAGAGGCATACAAAGATGCTCTTCAGGGCTTCTTCTCCCCTTCCACAGCCCCTGCTAAGCCAGCCAGCTCCCCCCGCCCCCCATCCTGAAGCTCTAAATAGCCCTAGCCTGTTACTTGAGGCCAGCGATCTCTGACTTGTCTCCCCATCCAAAGAAATGACTGGGCTAACCGGGTTCCACCCCTCTGGTGCCTGCCTGCTGACAGTTCGGCTGTGCTCAAACCCTGAGGTTGACTACAGATTGGAATGCCCATTATGGAGGGTGCAAGGAGCGGGTAGAGAGAGGGCAGAAACTAGAGATGGGCAAAGCAAACGAGGGGGGGCGGGGAGGGAGGAGAAAAATGGGAAGAAAGGGAAGGTCTTGACAGGCTTGCACTCTCGATAGCAAGTTTCTGTGAGCATCTTGTCTCCATGCTTTCAATGTGATTGCGAATATGATCCCACAAGACGTAGCTCCTTGGATCCAGCCAGATAAGCCTATGTTCTAAAAGAACTCCAGCGGAATCGGAAGTGAGAAAGTAGAGGGCAGAGAGCAATGAGAGCCATTTTACAATAACTTTAAAAAAAGATGTTTTTATTTTTTATTTATGTGTATGTATGTTTGGCGGAGGGGGGGGGTGTGCTCCCAGAGACCAGAAAAAAAAAAGGCACTAGGTCCCCTGGAGATGGAGTTACAGGGGGTTGTGTGCCACCCAATGTGGATCTTGGGAACCAAAGTCGAGTCCTTTGAAAGAATAGTAAATGATTTTAACCACTGAGCCATCTCTCTAGCCCCCGCCCCCACTTAAACATATCTTAGTGCTGCTGGTTATAATCAGTATCCAGGGAGGAGTTGGGGGAGCTGGGCAACTAACAAGTCCCGGAGCAGGGGTCAGTGCGGCTCCTTTCCTTCCAGGAAGGCGGTAACTACAGAGGTAGATAAGGGAAGACTCACTTTGCCATGGCCTGTGTCCCGGTGCCCTGGGTTCATGGGATGCATCTGAGGATGACCCAGTCTCAGAAGTGTTCCCCTGTGTTGGAGATCCTCCATGGCCTCTCTCACACATTGCCATCATCATCCTGCCAGAAGAGGCCCTACAGCCCATGGCATTGATGAAGAGCCGGAGAAAATTGCATTACAGGCCTAACTGATCCTGCTACACAAACCAAAGATTAACACTTTTGTGGGTCAGAAAGCAAAGAAAAAGAGAATTAGAAATGCATTCCTGCAGGAATTTCCATCTTAACTGAAACTCAGCATAAAGCCAAGCAAAGGATGCATGCATGCCTGTGCTGCCCCCCCCCCCCACACACACACAGAGTTCCCTGCAAAGGCGTAAGTAGCATCTGTTATGATTTGGGGGTGTGGTTTGTCCTCAAAGATCTGTGTGCTGGAAGCTTGGTTCCCAGCATGTTCATCTTGAAAGGGGGTGGAATCTTAGGAGGGCGAGCATCGTATAAAGTAGTTGAGCCATGCAGTCATCGCCCTTGTTCTCAGAAGAGATTAACGCTGGCCTTGTAGAGTGAGTTGGCTGTGACAGCATATCATAAGAGCGAGGCCACCATTTTTGCATGTGGCTGCTTCCCTTTTCTGCTTCTTTACCACATTGTGACATAACTGGGTGACGGGGATGAGGGTGGAGGTGGGGGTTGGGGGGTGGCACAGCCTGATCACAGACTTTCAGCTTCCAAAGCCTTGAAGTACCTGGCCTCCATGTTTTGTTATAGCCACAGAAAACAGACTATGCTATCACTCATCCCTGGTTAGACCCAGGAGTTCAAGTCATGTGGTGAGGTCTCAGGCTCACTCTTTAGCTCCTGTATCTGTTTTCTTCTGGTTGCCGTTTTTTGGTGACAGATTTTCTCTATATAATTGATCATTGGGTGTTCTGGGCTATTACGAGCTGAAGAGCTCCAGGAAAAGACAGCTTCTCCTAGATGCAGCAAAAGCCACACAACTGGCCAAATGGTGGTACACGCCTTTAATCCCAGCACTTGGGAGGCAGAGGCAGGTGGATCTCTGTGAGTTCAAGGCCAGCCTGGTCTACAGAGCGAGATCCAGGACATTCAGAGCTGTTGCACAGAGAAACCCTGTCTTCAAAAACCAAAAACAAAACAAAACAAAAAAAGCCACACAAACGCTACTGGGGCTCTGATTAGCCACACCTGAGAAGTGCTCTGGGGAGGGAAGGCTTGGTAGTTTGAGGGAGAACGGCCCCCATGAGCTCATATGTTTGAAAGCTTGGTCCCTAGTTGGTGGAACTGTTTTGGAAATGATTAGGAGGTTTAGCCTTGTCTGAGGAGGTGAGTCACTGAGGGTGGGCTTGGAGATTTCAAAAGCCCACACCGGGCCCAGTCTCTCTCCCTCTCTCTCTCTTTGCCTCCAACTTTTGGATTAGGTATAAGCTCTCAGCTACTGCTCTAGCGCCATGCCTGCTTACTGCCTTGCTTCCTCTGTGACGGTCATGGACTCACTCCCTGAAACTGTACGCAAGCCCCTGACTAAATGTTTTCTGTATAGGTTGCCTTGGTCGTGGTGCCATTTCACAGCAATAGAAAAGGTAGCTAGACAGAAGAACAGTCCCATCTGAGTTACGTGGGGTGATGGTAGAGGACCAGAGGCTTCCTGAAACTGAAAAAAGGCTCTTCTATTAGCCAAAGGGGCGATGGTGAGCCACCACAATGCCGTATACCCACGGTATTGATCAGGGTTATTCAGAGACCTACCATCTGTAGCATAAATCTTAAAAGTTCTTATTAATAAAATCAAACCTGAGGCCAGTTATTGGGGTAAATGCAGGTAGATCAGAGAGACAGAACAAGCCACAGCTATCTCACCTCGCCGGATCCTCAGCTGGTCCTGTTTCCTCAGACTGGAGGCCTCTGAATCCTCATCCAGAATGAATCCCAGCTGAACTGTGCTGCTTCAAAGCCTGAAAGCTTAACCAGCCGAATGCTTAACCAGCCAAATGCTGCTAGTTTCTCTGGTCCTCAAGCCTTATATACCTTTCTGCTTTCTACTATCACTCCCTAGGATTAAAGGCTGGCTTCCTGGGATTAAAGGCATGAGTCACCATGCCTGGCTGTTTCCAATGTGGCCTTGAACTCACAGAGATCCCAGATGGATTTCTGCCTCTGGAATGCTAGGATTAAAGGCATATGCTACCACTGCCTAACTAGTGGCTTTTCTGTTCTCTGACCCCAGATAAGTTTATTAAGGTACACAATATTTTGGGGAACACAATACCACCACAACCATCCCTTGTAGGGAAGCCATTTAACTTGTGGACACTGACATCCACATCAAAACAGCCATACCAAATGTCACCAGTGTTCTTCCCAGCTATGCGCAGTCAATGTTTTTTTTTTTTTGTTTTGGGGGGGGAGGCTATAGTGACTATGCTTTTACAAAAACAAGTTTGTTTGTTTGAAGAAAATTAAAAATAGAGCACTAGTGGACAAGGGAAAGAATTTAGAGGAAAATAGCCCAAAATATCATAGCTAAGACATAGTCCCCCTGAGCATCATCATATCAGCCTGAACCCTGGCTATCTGTCAGGCAGGTGTCTGGGCTTCACAAGTCGCGGGGTTCAAAGGACAGCATGATACTAACAAGGGACCCCCCCCCCAAAGCCCCAAGCTTAACCTCAAGGCTCAGTGTCCATTCTCCTGATCACACACACTGCATGGCCACTCCTCCTTGGCCCCTAATTCAGTGAAGACAGTGGGGGGTTTTGTTTTGTTTGAATCTTAAGATTTCTTATCTTTGCACACTTGTATGGGTCCGTGCATGTGAACGCAGTTGCTTTGTAGACTGGAAGAAGGTGTTGGGTCCTCTGGATCTGGAGTTACAGATAGTTGCCAGCCTCAGTGCGGAAGGAGAGCCAAGTCTTCCACAAGAGCAGCAAGTGCTCCTAACCATGGAGCCACCCCTCTAGTCCCCAGAGACCGGGTCAGAATGTGTTTCCCGTGTAACATGACTCTTCCCTGAGGGAGAGCTTTTTAGATGTTCTTTTTACCAATCCAAATTGACCAAAAGCCACAGTATGGTTCTCAGGTAACCTGACTGACATATTAATCAGGTTGCACAGGCGCATGGGAACATGGGAACCATACGACACCCCCAACAAACACACACAAAACAAGTGTTTCCATATGCTGTGTGCTCCAGCTATTCCCTGTAGAATGCTCCCCATTGGAAGCAATTACCTGTTTGTAGCCTCCCCTACTGCACGGACTCTAAGAGACTCAGGGGAAGGGCTGGGAGGGGGTAGCGCGTTTGTTCTGTTGCTGTTGCTGATTGGCTATTTTAAGTTTGTTGTTTGGTTGATTTGGTTTTTCTTTTTCTTTTTTCTTTCTTTTTTTTTTTTTTTTTTGGTTTTTCGAGACAGGGTTTCTCTGTGTAGCTTTGCGCCTTTCCTGGAACTCACTCTGTAGCCCAGGCTGGCCTCGAACTCACAGAGATCCGCCTGACTCTGCCTCCCGAGTGCTGGGATTAAAGGCGTGCGCCACCACCGCCTGGCTGATTTGGTTTTTCATTTTTGGCTTTTTTAAAAATTTTTCGTTTCTATGAATAATGTTATTATCAATCTGTCATTGATAGAAATGAAAACTCAACATGTCCCTAACAAGCAAGTTGAAAAGCATTAATTAAAAAGCAACTAGTTCCAGGGCGAGATGGTACATGAAACTGCCTCAAAGAAGGGAAAAAAACAAAACCAAAAAAAAAAATAAAATAAAATGAAACACAGGAAACAAACAAACAAACAAAAACAGCAAAACAACCAAAAATCTCCCAACACAACACTGGTAGGACAGCACAGTACCCGGGAGGTACAAGCTCCAAATCCCAGGCCAGAAACCAAACAACCATAAAATAAAACAAACAAACAAACAAAAACAAAAAAAACCCAAACTGGGTGTGGTCGTCATCCTCAGCTACACAGAGCTGAAGACCTGGGGCATGTGAGCCCTCTCAAAAAAACATAAATGAAGCCGGGCGGTGGTGGCACACGCCTTTAATCCCAGCACTTGGGAGGCAGAGCCAGGCGGATCTCTGTGAGTTCGAGGCCAGCCTGGTCTCCAAAGCGAGTTCCAGGAAAGGCGCAAAGCTACACAGAGGAACCCTGTCTCGAAAAACAAAAACAAAAACAAACAAACAAAAAAAAACATAAACGGAAGCTACAGCCAGACATGGCCCTGAGGGGTCTACAGGACACCCTCCCTATGGATTCAGGAATCCTGTGACATGCCACCTCTGCTTTCAGACCCAGATGTGAAGGTAGAGAGCGTGTGCCTCCTCTGTGCTTCCAGACATGTGAGGAGCCCAGCGGTGCTGGTGTCCTGGGAGGATGGCCATGCATGGCTGTTCTTCATCCTTGTTGCAGGTCTGGGCAGCAAGGACCTTGTGGTGGTGGTACAGGAGGCTGAGCAGGGTGGAGCACTTCCTGAACTCCCAGGGTGTGTGTGTGTGTGTGTGTGTGTGTGTGTGTGTGTGTGTGTGTGTGTGTGTGTGTTGGTTCAATGACCATCTGCTAGCTAGAAGGGCGAGGCTCGCACATATGCTTCTTCTGCTTCTGCTTGTTCCTGAGCCAAAAGAACCAAGTCTCAGCTTCCTCCTTCTTCAGGTTCAATCGGGTGCCCAGGACCTTCAAGCCTCCTCCTTAGTTAGGATCAGGGTCCATCTTGAAGTGTTTCTTCAGGATCCAGGCAGGCAGAGAACAGAGAGGTGCTTCCATCTTGACTGGAGCCCAGTTCACCCGTTTTCTGTTTTGAGTTTTGGACACAGGCCCTCTCTATGAGGCTCTGGCTAGCCTGAGATTCACTAGAGAGACCAGGCTGGCCTCCAACCTTCCGCGATCCTCCTACCTCTGCCTTCCAAGTTCTGGAATCACAGGTAAGGCCCCACCGCACCTGACCAGAGCTGAGTTTCATTTGTTTCTAGCTTCACATACAGTGCCTGGTACAGAGCAGGCACTCCGTAACAACTGCTGAATGAAAATCTCCCGGACATACACCTGAAGGTCTGTTCAATATGGCTGCTGGGCAGAAGGCCGTCTTCCCCAACTTCCAAGTCCTCCCTCTCTCTCCTACCCTTCCCTCCTCTCCCTCCTTCAAGCCTCTCCTAAAGTCCCGGTTACATCCGTCCCTTATTAGCCGGTCGTGTTCCGGCATGCCAAGGCTTCCACATTGCCTTTGAACTACTGGTTTATTGTTTTTCAGTCACTCATTTCCCCACCTAACCAAGAAAACTTTCTGGCTACAAAGGATGAGACTTGTCCATCACTGCCTCGCAGTCTCAGACCTTCTATCGGTTAGCAGAATTAAGAGTAACGTCTATCATTCAGTAGGTATCAAAGGCGCCTGGGTAATCCAGCTGGAAGAGCCCCCACCTCTGTATTCTGGACTACTTCCGGGAAGCAAGTTGGGGCAGTAATTGAATAGTGGGTTTTATCCTCTTCCAATGTGGAAACCGCCCCCAAGCCACGGGACTCTTTAATCTGGAGGCCCTGGTAGCATTTCCCTGGCACAGGTGCAGGAACAAAGCTGTGCTGGAGACTTCCAGGTTAATTAGCAAAGACTCTGCCCTCTGCCTGGTGGACTAGTCTTTGCCAAAGCAAACAGTCCCGCCTATACCAAAAGGGGTGGCCTATACCAAAAGGGGTGGCCGGATCTCAGAGTGCCAGGATAGTTTTTGAAGGAAGTGAAAAATGGAATGTCTGAAAGCCAGGTCCAGTGGCTCCTGCCTGTAATCCCAGCACTCAGGAGGTCAAGGCAGGAGAGCCATAAGAGGACAAAGGCTAGCCCTATGCTATATACCAAGACTCAGTCTTTAAGAAATCTGCCAGGCTGGAGAAATGACTTTTGAGTTTAAGAGGCCATCTTGCCCAGCAGGGGACACATTTGGCAATGTCTGGAGTTAGACTGACTTAAGGACAGGGACTTTGCAACTGGCATCTAGTGGCTAAAAGGCCAGGGATGCTATTAAGTCGAGGTGCAAAGGACGACCTACAAAGGAACTGCTTTGATAAGGTCGCTGTCAGTGTTAGTGGCACTGAGGCAGGAAAGCGTGGTTTTAATTGTATCAAAAATGATGATGATTGGAACCCAGTATGTTGGTGAGGTTTCGGTGTTTACTCTTGCTCTCCTGACCGGGGGTGGGGGTGGGGGGTGGGGTAGGGAGGTGGGGGGTGGGGCTTTGGAAGCCCCAGCTGAATACCCAAGTTGGTTACCCAGACTTCTCCTTGGTGGCCCTGAACTCCAGATGTCTATTCTTTTAACACAGTTATTACTATAATTAATGAAGCAATTCCACGTAATTTATCTGGTTAATCAAGAGAAGTTTATTTCTGGGATAACTTAGATACATCCAATAGGGGTTGGTTAAAGCATCCAGCAGAGAACTCTGGCTTGGTGTCCCATCCAGCTTCTAGGACCACAAGCTTTCCAGAAAGGCCAGACACGTACACACCTCGAGTCTTAAGGTGCTCCCTCTCAGCCACGCCCCAGGGGCAGGTCATAGGCAGGTGTGGCAGTTACCTGCTGTTACTCTAGGGGCAGTGTTTCAAGGTCAAAGCTGGAACCGCTACCCAATACATCTCCCCCTTTTTGTCTAAATAAGAAAATTCTAACCTAATATAAAACTATATACAACAGGAATGATTATCAAATATTATCCAGGAGGAATAAGGGATAATGACCTAGACAATATGGAACCACAACCAACACGAACAACATCAAACAAGAGACACATACTAAAATCCAGAAGAGTCTAGAACATAGGTAAATGACATGTTACAGTGGTCCTTCCAAAAGATGTTCTACCTTGAAGAATCTGAATCTAATACTTAATATGTTCTAGCTAAGATACAAGAAAATTGTAATTATAACTGTTAGTCTCCAATCCCATCAAAGAGCTGAGAAGAAATATAATAATAACTGAGAAATGGGAGAAGGACACAAGCAACTTTTAGGAGTCTTGCAAGAGTAGACAGAGACAGCTGGCAGCCTGGACAGTCACCTAGAATTTCTCAGTGTCGTTGGCACATTCAAATTGGCTACAGGCCTAGAGTATCTGTCAGACCATTTTCAGAAGCAGGTTTGTTTTTTTAAAGACTATCCTACCCTGTCTTGGCAGAATTCAATAGTTGCTTTTCTTTGGTCCTGCTTGTACCAAAGGGACAGTATTTGTAGGGGCACTTCTTTGCCCAATAGGCCATTTTTTGTGCCAAGCAAAAGACAAACTTCCAAATGGAAATGTCTCAGCAGCCCAACATTCTCTCAGGATCAGATTGGTGTTGTCAAGAGCAATTGTGTTTCACATCAATGGAATTCTAAATTATTAAAACATTTAAATGCCATATTCTCTAGGTCTATGAAGTGTTTGAAGACTACCTATCCATCTGACATATGTTTCTGTAAGTCTGAACAACCTAACTAACATAACTATAGAAATGACAATTGTGAGTGATTATAGCTCAGTAAGTCTTCTCTACTAAAATAACTTAAGGACTAAGAATTCACATAACAAGCTGGGCGTTGGTGGCGCACGCCTTTAATCCCAGCACTTGGGAGGCAGAGCCAGGCGGATCTCTGTGAGTTCGAGGCCAGCCTGGGCTACCAAGTGAGCTCCAGGAAAGGCGCAAAGCTGCACAGAGAAACCCTGTCTCGAAAAACCAAAAAAAAAAAAAAAAAAAAAAAAAAGAATTCACATAACAAGATAAACAGTCTGTAAGCAGATGTACCGTATAAGCACAATGACCTCAAGATTGTGACAATACACAAAATAGCTTAAACAGAGGTAGGAATGTATATATAGTACAATATGCAATATGACAATAATCCTAAATATATATCAATATACAAAATATCCTAAACAGAGGTAGAACATACATACAATATGACAAATATAATTTTACATTTGTATCAATATACAAAATATTTCAAACAGGAGTAGGAATATATGTACATTATAACAAATATAGTTCTGTATTTGTATCAGTATACAATTTATCTTAAATAGGAATATAAAAATAGTTTGCATTTGTATCAATATACAAGAATCCATATCAGTGCAAATTACCTAAGGCTGATATTTTACTAAATTAGTTTACTAGTAAATACAATAATCTACCTTAATATTCTATACCTATCCATTCCCCTTTTTCTTTTCTAAAAAAAGAATACTGCATCCAAATTTTATTGTTCCACCCCTAACCCTACAACCATCCATTCATAACCCTGAGAAAAATGAAACATTTGGAAGAGGGACATCGCTCTTATAGTTACTTCCTGCTGTTTAGGGGGCGACGGTATCTCTGTGGGGTACTGTAAGAAAGCTTGGATTGTTAGGTCTTAATAGGGCTATCCACAGAGCTTGCAGCTAGTCTCAGAAATGGATAAAATTGTCTAATATTCTGGCTAAAAGTGTAGCATGATGGACTGTCTTGGAACTCTCCTGAAGAGTTTCAGTCCAAAGCTGATCATGAGTAATGTTCTTAGGTACAATGGCATCATTTTGGACTGGGTAGAGTTGTTGTGGGGCCCCATCTTCCTTCTGGAGACTTCAGAGATTGCTATTGGGAAGACTTATTTTTTACTGTGGAAAACCTGAGCATTATTAATATCAAAATGGAAAGTTTGGATTTAAAGATAACATGACGTGTAAAAGGGAATTCTGAGAAATCGAGAATAAGCATGGAGAGAAATAGAATCTTGGTAACAATGGTCCCCCCCCCTTTTTTTTTCTATTTCACACAGACAGCTCTTCTGGTGTGAGACAGAATCTCTTAAATTTTTTTCTTTTAGCAATATGCTTGGGTTTAGAGAAGAAGGGATCTGACTTCCAACTCCAAAGCCAGCTTGATATATAATTGAATCGGAACCATAACTTTTCTAGATTTAAAGAGATACAGATGTTAGGCAGTAAGATTTTACCCTGTGTAGATTGGTACCAATAGATTCTTTCCTTCTGTTGTAGATGTTTGGATACCCAAGGCCTTATGATTCCTGGAAGATGGGCATTTCTATTATCCTGTAAAGACAGTACCCTGCCCCAACCCTTGCTTGTTGAGTTCTTCTTACAACTTGTAGAGATGTCATATCCGTGGATGAGCTTTTACTTCTCATCGAGGGGTTTCTCCTGTTCAGATCAAATTTTTATTAATTTTGTTGGTATCCATAGCTTTTCTTCTCCTGCAGAAACAAAAGCAAAACCCCTTCCTCAACCTAGGATGTATCCTGGTTTCCATTCTGAGGTCAACACATCTTTGAAATAAACCAGTTGGTTTAGCTCAGGAGTTTTGTCTGTCGTCCAGTGTCTCTCCGCAGCTGTTCCCTTTTCATCAGCATTTGCTGGGGGATGGTCTGTATGTCAAATTGCTCTGATTGGTCAATAAATAAAACACTGATGTTTATTATTTCCTGTTGGCCAGTGGCCAGGCAGGAAGTAGGTGGGACAAGGAGAGAGGAGAGTTCTGGGAAGCAGAAGGCTGAGGCAGAGAAACTGCCAGCCGCCACCATGACAAGCCGCATGTGAAGATGCCGGTAAGCCACCAGCCATGTGGCCAGGTATAGATTTATGGAAATGGATTAATTTAAGCTATAAGAACAGTTAGCAAGAAGCCTGCCACGGCCATACAGTTTGTAAGCAATATAAGTCTCTGTGTTTACTTGGTTGGGTCTGAGCGGCTGTGGGACTGGCAGGTGACAGAGATTTGTCCTAACTGTGGGCAAGGCAGGAAAACTCTAGCTACAAGCATTGAGAAAATTCAAGGTATGCAATCTATTTCTAGGAGTCATTGTTACCTGTTGTTGTTTATTTAGCATATCCTTTAAAATTCAATTGGATCTTTCTATGACTGCTTGGCCTGTGAGAGTGTGGTATACCTGTAATATGCTTTATATTGTAATAGGCAAAAAACTATCTCGTTTTACTGGAGACATATGTTGGGGCACTGTCTGTCTTAATTTGTACAGGTGTGTACAAATTAATAGGTGTGTAATCACAGAATCAGCCTTTTCAGAACTCATAGGAGTTGCCCACTGAAATCCTGAATAGGTGTCAATGGTATGATGTACATACTTTAATCTTTCAAATTCTGCAAAATGAAACACATCCATCTGCCAAATTTCATTTTTTTTTTTTTTTTTTTTTTTTTTACCTTTTGGATTGCTTCCTGCAGGTAATGGAGTTTGGTTATAGAAGGAACAAGTAGGACATTTTCTTGCAATTTCCTTAGCTTGTTGCCAAGTGATGGAGAAATCCTCCTTCAAACCTTTGTTATTTACATGGTGTTTCTTATGAAATTTTGAGGCTTTTAGCACATTACCTATGAGTAACTGATCAATCTCATCGTTACCTTGTGCTAGAGGTCCTGGCAGACCTGTATGGGATCAGATGTGAGTTATATATAAGGGATGCTTCCTTTTCCTGATTCCTCATTGTTTGTGAGCCCTGAAAGCCCCAATAAGCCAGGCTCAGCCACCAGTCCTCAGATGGCCACTGAAAGACAAATTAATGGCAAAAAGCAGAAAAAGGAGCTTTAGTCAATGTGGCCACCATGGGAAAAGGAACAAGGAAGCCCAGTGACCTCCATACCAAGTCCATATCCAGAAGTCCTAACATCAGGTTATAGTTTAAATAGAAAGCTGGAGGTCTACATGGCCAAGGACTCCTGGTCAAGGTGTAGTTCCACCCATCATTATCATCTCAGCTCCAGTCTCTCCTGCAATGGGGTCTGACAAGTTGTCAGTACTGTGTGAAATTTCCCTCCAGAAGACAAGGTGCCCCTCTGGCTGGCACCATATTTCAGCCTCCTCCTTTTCCCAGCGTGAGATTCCTCAGGAAGTCTACTTGGGGACAGGAGGCATTGTTCCAGTCGTCAGAGAGCTGAAGGGATGTGTCTGTCGCTCTTTGTTCCTCTGAGGATGGTTATACCGTTTATTCGTGGTCTAAAAGAGTAAAAGATGCCCACCTGGACTCTGATGGACTGCTGGGTCAGCATCACACCCTGCACTGGCTTCCTCTGCTTGGGATTCCAGCGAGGCTCCTGTCTTTGCTCCTGGGTCACCCGCTTTGTGAAAAACACAAAATGTTTCAATGACTGTCTAAAATGGAGCCCACCATCACAGGGGTAAGGTGAAAAGGGACGGCATAGGCAGGATTCGCCCCCTACTGGCCAGGACGTGGCAATCCCTGGCCTCCAATCTTGATGGTCGCAGTTCTTTATTCAGAACTAAAGAGATTCCGTGAACCCAAGGGGAAGCCAGCTTGCTGAAACACTCAGTGAGTTCCTAGAGATGCTGGATGGACAGCAGGGCTCTCAGGATTCTGGAGTCTAACTTAGGAGTCAAGGTTGATCAAGATCACAAGGAGCTTTCATCTACCTTCCTGAATCAGTCCACTTGAAGACTTCAAGACTTCAAATAGCTTTGGTAAAGCCTTAGCTATTTGGAAAAGAAAGAAAGAAAGATTTTTAGTTCTAGTGGATCACAGAAAGATTGCAGTTACCCAAAGGCAGCCATTTTTCTTGTATACTTATTGATGTTATTTTGGGGACCTAAGTACTTGTTCACATCTCTTACACACACTTCCTGTCACCCCAAGGCCTTTAAAATTGTCCATAGAATGGTAGCAATGTTTCATTTTAGATTTATTCTATTTTTTAATTAGACAGTATTTCTCACTATGTAGTCCTAACTGGCTTAGAATTTGCTTAGAACAGACAGGCCTCAGACTCACAGAGATCCACCCATCTCTGCCTCCTGAGTTCTGGGATTAAAGGCACATGCACCACTCTACCCAACTTAGAGATTTGGAGACAAGATCTCACTATGTAGCCTAGAATAGCTTCAAACTTCCAATCTACATGCTTGGTTTTCAGGAGGGAGCCACCACACTCTGCTTCATTTATTTTACAATTATGTTTTCTGATATTTTGATTATTAAGGTGAAGTACAATGAGGGAAAAATCAAAGTGGAAGAGTTACAATGTTTTCAATAGTTTTACATTTTGAAGGTTTAAATCAACGTTTTGTTTTTCACTTTTATTTCATTTGCATTGGTGCTTTGCCTGCATAGATGCCTGCATGAGGGTGTGGGATCCCCTGGAACAGGAGTTACAGACAGTTGTGAGCTGCCATGTGGGTACATGGGAAGTGAACCCGGGTCCTATTGAAGAGCAGTCAGTACTCTTAACCACTGAGCCATCTCTCCAGCCCTATATTTTGAAAGTTTAAAATGTATCTATTTAGGACATTTGTAGAGGGCATAGGTCCTTGTGCTCACAGATGGCCCTCAGGAAACCAGGAACATTAAACTCACAGGCTCATCTCTCCAGTGAAAAGGATTTACACTTGTTTCTCCCAGAAAGTGGGGATTGGATGTAGTTAACCTGGTGATCTTGGGTGTCACCCAAGTCCCCCAGACTGTTTATCCCAGATTTCTGAGCATTGTTTCCTGGTCAGTAGAACCCATTCTTATGGAAGAAATCACAGGTACTTTGCAAAAGGCACTTTGCAAGGGAGTTCCGATGTAGCCGTGCCTTAAGTTTTATTGTGATGATGGTCATGAGGAAACTTTCCCCTGAAGTTACACTGTATTTAAATATGTCAAACATAAGCTGCTCAGGGTCAGACTCTAGAAATTTGACCCAATACTAACTAAGCTAACTAAGTTGTGTTGAACGAGATTTCCTTCTTGCCTCACGTAGATTATTCCTCTGCTGGCCAAAGCATTTGCAGGGACCCCCACAGACAATTATCTTTTTTGTTTTGTTTTGGGTTTTTTGTTTGGTTGGTTGTTTGTTATTTTGCTGAAGGAATTTTGTGATTTGATAATTAACCAAAATTCTCTCCAAAAACTTAATGTGGCTAGGAATGGACTGGGAGATAATCTTAAATTAAGCCAACTGCTTCTATGTCAGAGGGTGGTGTTGTGGAATATTACTTAACTAGGTAAATTGAACTAGGTAAAGATGTGTCACATTTGTTTTTGCTACAGAATATTGCTTTAACTGTGTAAAGGTGTGTTGCTTTTGTTTATGCTGCATTTGTTTAACAATGTAAGGATGTGCATTTAATTGTGTAAAGATATGTTGTATCTGTTTCACCTTGCCTGCCTGAGACACCTGACTGGTCTAATAAAGAGCTGAGTGGTCAATAGCTAGGCAGAGACAGGATAGGTAGGGCTGTCAGGCAGAGAGAACAAGAAGAGAAATCTGGGCTCGAGGAGAGAAGGAAGAATGAGAGAAGAAGAGGAGAGAACAAGGGAGACACCTGGGGCCAGAAGCCAGGCAGCCTCCAGCCAGCCAGCCAGACATAGAGAAGCAGTGAGAGTAATATATACAGAGATAAGAAAGGCAATAACCCCCAAGGCAAAAGGTAGATAAAGAGAATCAGGTTCATTTAAGCTAAAAGAACCAGCTAGAAACGTGCCTAAGCTAGGCCGAGCATCACAAAACTAATAAGTCTCTGTTATGATTTGGAAGCTGGTTGGTGGCCCAAATGAAAAAGCCTGGTACAGGGTGATATGACGGCTAATCATGATTGTCAACTTTATTACATCACGAATCATATAAAATTCAAGCAGCTGAGTACACCTGTGGTGGTTTATGGCCCCCATAGCCTCATATATTTGAATAGTTGATCCCCAGTTGGTAGAAGTGTTTGGGAAAGATTAGGAGGTATGGCCTTATTGGAGGAGGTTTGTTAATGGGGATGGGCTTTGAGGTTTCAAAAACCCATGCCATTCCCAGTTAGCACTTGTCTTAGTTGGGGTTTTTACTGCTGTAAAGAAGCACCATGACCACAGCAACTCTTTTTGTTTGTTTGTTTGTTTTGGTTTTGGTTTGGTTTTTCAAGACAGGATTTCTCTGTGTAACAGCTCTATCTGTCCTGGAACTAGCTCTGTAGACCAGGCTGGCCTCAAATTCACAGAGATCTACCTGCCTGCCTCCTAAATTCTGGGATTAAAGGCATGCATGACCAGGGCCCAGCAATAGTAACTCTTATAAAGGAAAACATTTAATTGAGGTGGCAGCTTACAGTTCAGAGGTTCAATCCATTATCATCATGGTGGGGAGTATGGCAGTGTGCACGCAGATATGGTGCTGGCTACATCTTGATCAGAAGGTAACAGGAAGTGGACTGTGATACAGGGTGGTATCTTAAGCATAGGAGACTTCAAAGCCCACCCCCACAATGATGCACTTCCTCCAACAAGGTGATACCCACTCCAACAAAGCCATACCTCCCAATAGTGCCACTCCCTTTGGGGGCCATTTTTTCAAACAACCATATTCCACTCCCTGGCTCCCAAGGCTTGTAGCCATATCATAATGCAAAAATGCATTCAGTCCAACTTCAAAAGTCCCCATAGTCTGTAACAGTCTCAAATGTGTCTCAAAGTCCAAAGTCCCTTCTGAGACTCATGGCAATCTCTTAATTGTAATCACCTGTAAAATCAAAATAAAAAGCAGGTCACATACTTCCAACATACAGTGGCACAGGATATATATATATATATATATATATATATATATATATATATATATATATATATATATATATATATAAAACCATTCCAAAACATAGGAAAGGGAGCATATTGAGGAAACACTGGACCAAAGACAACAAGCTGGTCAGACCTTTAAAGGCAAGATCAGCACCCCTAGATGAATTGGTTAGAAACACAGCTGATATTGGATCTCACTCTTATGATGATACTTAGATAGGAGAAATGACTTCTAAAAATTTTAAGAAAAATCAAAAGGTTAGTTGTTTTAATTGTGGTAAACCAGGTCATCTGAAAATGGATTGTGGGCAAGACATTCCTATGAATAATATTTTTTTCAAGAAAGAATTCAAACAGAAGGCCTCAGCCTTCTGGAATATGCAGAAGGTATGGCAAAGGTTGACATTAGACTAATGAATGCAGATCAACATGGAACAGTCAAGGTAACCCTTTGCCATTGGGAAACACCATAGGGGGCCTCCCTCATGTCCCCATGTCAAATTTGGTTTAATCATTCCCTGTCAGCATTGGGGAAACTCCTTCACAGAGCAATTAAAAGACTTAATGCCTGTTATGGAAAACCATACTGCTCTGTATGACAGAACAGATTTATAAGACAAAACAAAAATTTCAGGAGAAACTATAAAGCAAATATTTTGGCAAACTTCTATAAATGATCAAAAACTAAAATAAAAAATATGAATAAATGGCATTGTAATTGAAGGTTTGGTAGACATAGGGGCAGATGTAACAATACTTACACCAAAATCTTGGCATCCAAATTGGCCTCTTCAGGAGGTAAATATTCAGCTTTTAGGGATTGGAACTTCATCTTGGGTAAAACAAAATACAAGGTGTGTCGAATGTATAGGGCCAGAAGGACAGGTAGGAAATTAAAGCCATATGTGGCTAACATAGCAATGAATTTATGGGGACAGGGTTTGTTACAACAATGGAATACCAAGATTAGCATTCCTTCAGTCTCAGAAACAAACCATAAAATAACATATATTCCTGAGAAAAAAATGTTAAAAGGTATTATAAAAAAGTCACTGACCATTCGGGTTGTACATAGGCAGGGCACAACAGCCCGACCTTTAAAATGTTTAACCAACAAACCTGTTTGGGTGGAACAATGGCCTTTGACATCAGAAAAATTACAGGCATTAGAACAGCTGGCACAGGAGCAGTTAAATGCTCAACATATTGAGGAATCAACCAGTCCTTGGAATTCTTCCATATTTGTCATTAAAAATAAGTATGAAAAATGGAGAATGGTCACAGATCTAAGAGCTATTAAAAAGGTGATTCAGCTAATGGGCTCTTTACAGCCTAGAATTCCCTTGCCTTCTCTATTACCTAAAGGATGGTCTATTATAGTGATTGATTTAAAAGACTGCTTTTTTTTTTTTTTTACTATACCTTTGCAAGAACAGGATAGAGAAAATTTTGCCTTCATAGTGCCTACTTATAGTAATTCCCAGCCAGTTAAAAGATATCAGTGGGAAATTCTTCCACAAGGAATGTTAAACAATCCTACCTTGTGTCAATATTTTGTACAACAGCCATTAGAAATAATTCATAATCAGTTTCCTCAATCTACAATTTACCATGACATGGATGATATCTTACTAGCTGATGCAGACACCTTAGAGAAAATATTTGATGAAGTAAAGAGAATTTTGCCTTGTTGGGGATTACAAATGCTCCTGAAAAATACAAAGAGGAGATTCTATTAATTACCTAGGATATAAAAATAGGTTTATAAAAATTCAACCACAGAAAGTACAAATCAGGAGAGATTAATTATGAACTCTTAATGATTTTCAAAAGTTGCTGGGGAGATTAACTGGCTATGACCCACAATTGGATTAACAATTCAAGAACTAAGTAATTTATTTCAAGACTTACAAGGTGATAAGGACTTAAATACTCCACAAAAATTATCAGCTGAGGCTTAGAAAGAATTGGCTTTGGTAGAAAAGAAATTATGTGAATTGTTTGGATCCATGACTTGATTGTATTCTGGTTATTTTACCTTCTCTGCATTCTCCTACAGGAATTCTAATGCAGAGAGAAGATAATATCTTAGAATGGATATTTATACCACAAAAACAGAGTGAAAAAAATTAAAGATCTATGTAGAAAAGTTTTCCGAATTGATTCTGAAAGGAAATTTAAGATTTTGTCAATTAGCAGAAATAGACCCAACAGATATTGTGGTATCTTTTACTAATGCTGAAATTTCCTCATTGTGGACAGAAAATGAGCACTGGCAAAGAGCTTGCAGTAATTTCTTGGGAGAGATTAGCAACAAATATCCCCAAAGCAAGAGACTGCAGTTTATAAAAAGAACTAATTGAATCCTTCCTCACATTATATGGGGGGACACCATTTTCTGGAGCCCCTACATTCTATACTGATGCAAACAAATCAGGAAAGGCAGGTTATAAATCAGGAAATTTGAATAAAGTGGCTCAAAGCCCTTTCTGTTCAAAAGTCAGAATTATATGCTATTCCCATGCTATTATTAGATTTCCAGAACCTCTTAATATAGTTACTGACTCTCAATATGCAGGAAGAGTTGTTTTACATATTGAAACTGCTGAACTTATTCCAGATGATTCAGAATTAATTTTGTTATTTATTCAATTGCAAAAAAATAATCAGAAGTAGAAATCATTCCTGTACATGATTTTGGGTTAGTCTCTATCAGGTAACTAGGAATTAAGTTTGTGTACTCCAGATGTACACAAAAATTTGTGGTCCTTTAACCTCTCTGAGATCTGCTGCATATGACATTTTAAATATTTACATTTTCTGCAGTGAACTGTGACCATTCCTAACAGTGACCTTTGAAGTCTCCAAAAGATGATGGGGTCCCACAACAATGATTCCACCTGGATTGTGGTACCACTACTAAGCTGACAAGCACTACCCAAAGATCAGCTTTGAATTACAAACTGCTCAGCACAGTTTCAAGGTAGCTAGTTGAGATGATCCAGCCTCATGTACTACTACATCCTACACTTTCCCATTACACAGAGACTGGCAAAAAAATGATATAGCTAGTTTTCCCAGTACTTGACCATTATTTCAATTTTATCAGGGTCCCCTAAAGGTGCCATCACCCCCTAGACAGCAGGAAGCAATCTAGAGAATACAACACCCACATTCCCCAGAGGTAGAATAGGTGGTTATGGTCCTATTTGTCATCATTTAGGGGGGTTGCTACAAGTTTTTATTGGTAATGGTGAGGAAAAGAGCTAAACAAAGGAGAATAGATTCAGGGATCTCATTCTGAAAAGAAAAAGGGGAGATACAGAAATGATAGGATAAAAGGGTAGATTATTGACTCTGCTTTTAAATGAAAAAAGCAACTACTAGTCTTAAATATTTTACATTGGTAAGGCTTTTTGTATATTTATACAAATTTGAGCTTATTTTTGTTATATTGTACATGTTTCTACTCTTGTTTAAGGCATTATACCTATGCAGCTCATTTAACGATGTAATGTAAAATTTTAGTCCTTGAAAGTTATTATTACAAACTATTTAGGATAACAAAGAAATGCATTAGTAGTTAGTCACCTATTACCATCAAACTTGTAGTCACATTAGGTATGTTTTCAAGGTCAAACAGAGATATATTTTAGATAGATGGTCTTCACACACTTCAGAGATCTACAGAATATGACATTTAAGATGTTTTAATAACATAAGGCTTTTTATGACAATGAGACATGTCTGCTCCTGGCAGCACCAACCTACTTCAGAGAAGATGATGGGCATTGAAGAAACTCCATATGTAGTTTGCTTTCTTCATGGCAAAGGCCAGCCATGTAGGCCAATAAAGTGTCCTTGCCTTGACTGCTGACAGTATGCTGTCCAAATTGGACAAGCAGGACACAAAAGAAAGCAACTGTCGAACTTTGCCAAGACAATGCAGGACAGTCTTTCAAAAGTCCTGCTTCACAGAAAAGTCTGTCAGATATTCTAGGCATATAGGCCAAAGATGGATGCCCCAACATTACAGAGGAACCTTGGGTGACTGTCCAGGTGGTCAGATATTTCTGTGATTTCTCAGTTTTAGAAGTTGTTTGCTCTGCATTTCCTGTTTACTCATGTACTATTAGAAGGTATTTCTTTCTCTTTCTTTCTTTCTTTCTTTCTTTCTTTCTTTCTTTCTTTCTTTCTTTCTTTCTTTCTTTCTTTCTTGTTTTGGAGACAGTGTTTCTCTGTGTAGCTTTGGCGCCTTTCCTAGAACTCACTCTGTAGACCAGGCTGGTCTTGAACTCATAGAGATCTGCCTAGCTCTGCCTCCTGAGTGCTGAGATTAAAGGAGTACACCACCACTGCCCAGCCTAGATTGTAATTCTTATCTGATAATTGTTCTCATTGTATATAGTTTTACTGTGTTAGAGTTGAAACCTTCCCCTTTTACTTAGACAAAAAGTGGGGAATGTGTGATATTTTGACTGCATCCTGATAATAAAGCTTGCTTTGAGTCAGAGGGCGGAGCTGGCCACTAGCTGACCAACCATAATCATAAAGGTTTTGGAGGACTGAGGACAGATAGGTGGCAGGAAGTGGTAAGGCATGGCTGAGAAAGGAGCTCAGCCTTTTTTAGATGGAGGAATGGAAGAAATAGGAAGGCTCTGGTGGCTTCTCTGAGGATTTTCTGATCATTCAAGCTTTTACTTCCATATCTGACTCCTGGTTTTTTATCAGAATAGTTAGATAAAAGCTTCAGGTATTAGCACCTACTTCTTCAGGATTCCAACTTATACTGAAGATCAGCTAAGATATCCATCCTAGTGGACTGAACATCCTAGTGGAACTGAAATACTGGATTCTTGGCCTTTCCATTAGAAAATAGCCATCATTCAAATAGCAAGGCCACAGCCTGAAATCTACTCTAAACAATCATATATATATTTTTCTCTAAAGAACCTTGATTCATACAGGTGGGTGTAAAGCCATCTTGGAACTTTTCATTCCTTGGGGGCTGGAGAGGTGACTCAGTGGTTAAAAAGTGATTGCTGCCTTTGCAGAGGACCAGAGTTTTGTTCACAGAATCCATCTCAAGTAGCTCACAACTATCTGTAACTCCAGCTCCAGGGAATCTAGTGCCTTCTGTTTTGGTGTCAAAACTCAGGAGCTAACACTGAGATAATGTAAGGCAAAAATTTATTTACAGTTGGGCCAAACTTTCTGTCTCCCATAATAGGAGACCAAAGTGGCCCAGATTCAAGGCAGAGTAGCCTCTTTTTTTTTTTTTTTTTTTTTTTCCGAGACAGGGTTTCTCTTGCATAGCTTTGCACCTTTCCTGGAACTCACTTGGTAGCCCAGGCTGGCCTCGAACTCACAGAGATCCACCTGCCTCTGCCTCCCGAGTGCTGGGATTAAAGGCATGCACCACCACCGCCCGGCTCAGAGTAGCCTCTTTTATTTCAGGCAAGCAAGTGATTACAAAAGTAGAATTTTGCAGCTATTTTTATGATCATGAGAAAGGTACATGTTATGGGTTTATGGTCAGATAATTATTGGAACATATCATGAAACTTTTTGTGGCCAGTCCTCCTCAAAACATACCATGAAACAATGGAAACAATTTATGATATGTAAATCACAAAATTATAGAGGAAGAACAAGTCAAAAAAAAAAAAAAAGAAACAAGTTGACCTTCAACTTGGGATATGATTAGAGACTAACATTATGCTTAGTTAGGAAAAGAAAGAAAAATGGAGTCAGCCAGCCATTAATATTCTCCACTTCTGTTTAGAATATCTCTAAATCATTAGAGATCATCATCTTTAAAGGGAATTACTCCTCAGAACCATTAATTTAAAGAGAATGGCTCCTAAGAACCATTAATTTAGCAGTATTGAGTCACTGATTTACAAATTTTATAACTGCATTCAGAAGATATGGTCTAAAAGTGAGGGCGAGGAAAATAAGGTCTTACTGAGACACTAAGAAGGGTAGTTAACCACTGGGATCAGGGCAACAGGGACTCATACCAATTTAGAGGCTGCTTGAATATAACTGTTTTTTCCCCCTTAATTCTCTGTTTAACTAGATTCAAACTTTTTCTGACTACTCCCAAGTGATTAGCATAAAAAACAGCATTGTTCTTCGAGAGCCATGCAGAGTCGTCGTCGTCCATCTTGGTCAATCTGTTGGCTCAAGAGCAAGTGCAGCAGTCCTCAGTTCTGCTGATCCTACTGTTCCCAACCTGACTATGAGGGAAGCCGACCCAGGGGCCACTTAGGTTGAGTGGGTTCGGTGCAAAAGCCCCAAATGTTCCTGGATTCCTCCTGAGCATTAATAAATACACTTGAATAATCAGATGAACCAGAAGTCAGAAGTCTCAGTAAGAATGAAGGGCTCTAATAACCATCATCTTAATGGTACCCAGCTAGGAATTATCATCTAGTTAAGGCATCAATCATGCAAGAACCAACAGTAATTAATTTTTTGTTGTTTTTTGAGACTGTTTCTGTGTAGCCTTGGCTGTTACAGAACTCAAAGAGATCCACTTGCCTCTGCCTCCCAAGTGCTAAGATTAAAGGTGTGTGCCACTACCACCTGGGAACAATTTTTTAAAACCATATAATATCTCTTTGTTCTGAATAAAGCAGGTCAAGTGCCCTATCATATTGTAGAACTATAATGAATCTGCCAGTTGATAAATCTGGGCCCACTTTCCTGGTGTGCCAATTGGCATTATAGGTCACCGTTTAGTTCCCTATCCCAGGGAGTTTCCTTTTGACTTAGTGTAGCATTTCATCCAGTTAGGGGGGGCAAGGGATGATGTACTCTCACCTGTAACTACTTCCCAATGAAACTAGGGCATCATCAGTGTCCAGGAAGGCAGGGAGACTAAGGCTGGGCAACGGGGACATTTATCAGAAGTATCTGGTTAGCCAATCCAGCTGAAGAGACAGGGAGCAATCACATCAGCTAGATAGGTTCACATCAGCTTTCAGCAAGACCAGAACTCAGAAGTTTGCAGTCCACAGGTGATCCCTGGATGGTGTCTGTCAGTCAAGTGAAAATATGCTGAGACAAATATATACTAGGGACAAAAGTTAAAATTTAAGAATTTAAAGGAGAATTTTACATTTAGAACTTCTAGGTCCATAGTCCTAGTAATTGGGGGACAGGAGGAATCCCAAGACCAGGAGGGAGAGAGAGAGAGATCCCATCCTCAAGGATAGACAGGTGAGGAAACTTAGGATGTACTTATCTGGAGTCCATTTGACCTGTGACAGGTAGGTCCAAGTCTTGTGACTTCCTTAGCTTCCTGAAGCTTACATGAATTTTTAGTTTACAAAAGGAGATAAAAGTTTTAGATATATAAGCATTACCATTGTACTGAAATCTACATTATAAAAAAATCAGCTAACAGTTGTCTGTAACACAACTGGAACAGATTTACACCTTGGAATCATAGCAAAAGCTATGGCTTTGGGTTATAAAGCATGAACATTTTTTTTCCTGTCTAGAGAGGCAGGTATATAGATTGGACAGAGATGTTTTTAGCCCAATAAAAGGCACTTTTAAGTCTATACTTAGAAGACAACCAAAGGAAATTTAAAATTTTGAGCTTGTGACTGAATAGGAAGTAGTCAGTGCCCTACCAGCTTATCAGAACTCTATTGACCAATGTTAAAACTCTGAACCTTTGAAATCTTAGTATAACAATGGCATAGAAGGGGAAAGAGAAATCTAAACTATCTCCCATTATTTATATACCTTAAATTATTTTTATATACCTTTAGAACCTGTATTTATATATCTTAAATCATTTCTGAGACCCTCAGAAATTATTTAAGCTTTTACATCCTCAGACCTTGTATAGACTTTGAAACCTTTCTTTCCCATCTAATCATTTATCAGAGACATGAGTAGTTGTTACTGAGAACAGTCAATGCAAATGTTCTTCAGTGGCAAGTGACACCTGAAATCTCTTTATCCTTTAAGATGAAGTCTGTGAGTAAGGCAAACCTGTCTGCTTTTCTTAACAAGAGACTACTAGCTTTAACTAAC
This sequence comes from Peromyscus maniculatus bairdii, assembly GCF_049852395.1. Taxonomy (NCBI): domain Eukaryota; kingdom Metazoa; phylum Chordata; class Mammalia; order Rodentia; family Cricetidae; genus Peromyscus; species Peromyscus maniculatus. Next base: position 138,984,409 of record NC_134852.1, on the reverse strand, counting down.
TAATAGACTGACTGATGATGAACTACCAAGGTGGTTGTAGCCTTGGGAGAAAGAGCTGGTTGTCTGATGCTGCCAAGGTAACAAAGCTACAGGTAGCCTAGCTGTCGATGCCATCCGAGATCTGAGAAGGGTAAGTTACAGCAGAAAGTTTACTAGGACAGCATCAGTCTTCAGCCACCGGGTCCAGAAGATGAGAGACATTCCCTGTGGAGGAGGAACCTGAGGGACTGACCTTACTTTGTCTTGACAAAATGGGGCAGTCAACACTCCAGTGTCCTGCTTGTCTGTAGTTTGGGTTGGGCCCTAGCAGCAAGTGAGGCACTGGGACAGTCTTTTCCAGTGGTTAGCGATACCACAATCTAGGTGGAATCATTGTCACTGTGCCCACTATCTTCTTGGAGACCTTGGGGGTCACTGCTAGGGTCTGCGAGTCTCTGTGTGTCACAGTAAGTTTAAACATCATAAATGCCATATTCAGCAGATCTGTGACAAGTTTGAGGACCATTACCTATCAAGTATTGCTGTGAATATCACTCTGTATAAATAAAATGCTGATTGGCCAGTGGCCAGGCAGGAAGTATAGGCGAGACAAGGAGAGAAGAGAATTCTGGGAAGTGGAAGGCAGAGAGAGATGCTGCCAGCCACCACGATGAGAAGCAGATGTTAAGATACTCGTAAGCCATGAGCCACATGACAACTTATAGATTAATAGAAATGGGTTAATTTAAGATATAAGAACTAGATAGCAAGAAGCCTTCCACGGCCATACAGTTTATAAGTAATATAAGTCTTTCTGTGTTTACTTAGTTGGGTCTGAGCAGCTGCAGGCCTGGCGGGTGAGAGAGATTTGTCCTAACTGTGGGCCAGGCAGGACTGGAGAAAACTTCAGTTACAAAGTATATCTGAGCTAAACAATCCTTGCTTGTTTTTAGTTACTTGCTTTAGACTTTAACTTGAAAACATACAAGAGGCAAAATAAAGCTTTTTCCTGCAATTGATTGCGTTACTACTTAGCATAACTACAAGTATAGTTCTGAACTTCTTAAAGCTTAATCATCTTTAACAGTTTATAACAAAAGTAACAAATTCTGAATTGAAGCTCTTTTAGTATCAAGACTTTAACTCATAAACATAGTCCATAAAAAGATTAAGAACCTTCTTTGATCCTTTTATAGTACATCATCACAGAATGTAAGTTTCTTATATGACTCAGTTTACCAAATAGCTACAATTTAACAATGTTAACAAAAACAAGGAGGTTAGACATACTTTTTTGTTTTTAGTTTTTCAAGATAGGGTTTCTCTTTGTAGCCCTGGCTGTCCTGGATCTCACTATGTAGACCAGGCTGGCTTCTAACTCACAGAGATCCACCTGCCTCTGCCTCTGATTGCTGGAATTAAAGGCATGCTCCACCACGCCCAGCTTAGACATACATAGGCCTGAATAGACCTTAGGTGAGGAGAGACTTTTACCATACTGTTTAGATCATCATCTTGCTGCATCATAGATAGGAATACTTCAGTCTCTAGTGTTTAATGTTTGATATTTATAGCTGTGACCTTAATTTTTAACCTTTTATTTACCTATTTATTAAGATCATATATTAGCAAAGACATTATAAAAAAATGCTTAAAAATTTTAAAATGTCCCATAGTCTTATAAACTTAAATATTTTTAAAAGCAGTTTCTTAAAAAGATATAGTTTTTTTTTATTTAAATTTTCTGTAAAATTCTAAAATTTCCTTTAAAGAAGTTTAAAATCTCTCAACTGTGTATTACTGTAATATCAACACAAAGTGCCTTTTTTATTTCAAGAGTGAAGAAGATTCAGGGCACAGCATAATCTCCACACAGCAAAACCAAGCTCCAACAGTGCAAATTATCCATTGTCTCTAAAATCAATACCACCTGGGTGATTCTTAGGTTACAAAGTTTGGCTGCCAGCAAGGCATATTTTTGAATGCATGGAGGTGCAACTTTAATACCTCATTTAAGAAGCATTGTTTCGAAATCATATCTTTTTTTTTTTTTTTTTTTTTTTTTTTTTTTTTTTTGGTTTTTCGAGACAGGGTTTCTCTGTGTAGTTTTGCGCCTTTCCTGGAGCTCACTTGGTAGCCCAGGCTGGCCTCGAACTCACAGCGATTCGCCTGGCTCTGCCTCCCGAGTGCTGGGATCGAAATCATATCTTTTATAAACCTTTTTTTAAGTATTTTTAAGACACGACAGGAGTTATCAAACCAAAATCCTTTCCCAGTGTAAAAGTATCTTTGGAGAACTGTTGTCTCCTTGGTTGGTCTATACCACATGGTTGCCCTTAGTCAAGATGGTGGTGAATCCATGAAATCCAACTTCTACAACCCTAGAAAAATGATATCTTAGTGAGGTTTTTTTTTTTTTTTTAATTGCTGTGAAGAGACACCATGACCATGGCAACTCTTTTTTTTTTTTTTTTTTTTTTTTTTGGCTTTTCGAGACAGGGTTTCTCTGTGTAGCTTTGCGCCTTTCCTGGAACTCACTTTGGAGACCAGGCTGGCCTCGAACTCAGAGATCCGCCTGGCTCTGCCTCCCGAGTGCTGGGATTAAAGGTGTGCGCCACCACCGCCTGGCCATGGCAACTCTTATAAAGAAACATTTAATTGGAGGGAGGCGGGGCTCGCTTACAGTCTCAGAGGTTCAGTCCATTATCATCATGGTGGGGAGCAGGGTGGCATGCAGGCAGATGTGGTGCTGGAGCTGAGAGTGCTACATCTTGACTCAGAGGCAATAGGAAGTTGATTGACTGTCACACAGACAGAAGCTTGAGAAAAAGAGACCTCAAAGCCCGCCCCCACAGTGACACTCTTCCTCCTACAAGGCCACACCTCCAAATAGCGCCACTCTTTTGAGGACCATTTTCTTTTAAACCACCACATTCCATTCCCTGGCCCCCAAAGGCTTATAGCAATATCACAATGAAAACACAAACAAATAAACAAACAAAAAACTGCATTTAGTCCAACTTCAAAAGTCCCTGCAGTCTATAATAGTCTCAAACTTGTTTCAAAGTTTAAAATCCAAAGTCTCTTCTGAGACACATGGCAATCTCTTACCTATAATCCCCTTGTAAAAATCAAAACAAAAAAGCAGATCACATACTTCCAACATACAATGGCACAGGAAATACATTACCACTCCAAAATACAGGGAGGGAGCATAGTGAGGAAACACTGGACCAAAGTAAGACCAAAAACAGGCTGGACAAACTCCAAACACTGTATCTCTAAGTCTGATTTTGAAATGCTCTTCAGCTCTCCAACTCTGTTCAGCTTTGTTGACTGCAACACAGTCCTTTCCTTGGGGCTGGCTCCACTTCCTGTTATCAGCTCTCCTTGGCAGGTATCCCACGACTCTGGCATCTCTAACACCTTAGGCTCTACAAGGCTTCTCCTTCACAGCTTCACATAATGGCCTCTCTTCTAGCCCTCCATTCAGGGACATCACTGACACATGCCTGGCCGCAGTGGCTTTCTTTAGGCATTGAGGCAATTTCCATAACCCATTTCTTCCATCCTTAACTCTGAAGTCAGAACCATGTGACTAAACCTGCCAAGTTCTGCTGCCTGCTGGGGTGGAATATGGCCCCTCATTCAATTAAATCTTCCCCAACCATCTGTCTTTTGCTGCCTAAGCTTGTTCTGAAACTCACTCTTTAGACCAGGTTGGCTTTGAACTCAGAGATCCTCCTGCCTTTACCTTCCAACTGCTGGGATTAAAGGTGTGCACCACCACTGACCAGCTCTAAGCTTTTCTTTAGTCCCTTTTCACAAGTTGGCAACTTAACTGGGTGGGATCTTGGCCTGAGGTCACCACTGCCTGTATTCATTTCTAATCCATTTATCTCCTTGAACACATGACTTAGCTCCATTCCACTTCCTGGTACTCTTTTTCTCCTCAAAACTTACATTATGTAATTTACCCTGCTCAACTTGCGCCTCTTCATTATAAATCTTCATTAGAGTGACCACTAATATCTACACAACAGAATCTATACTGCGCTGTTTTGAGATTTCCTCTGCCAATGGAATTAATCCAAGACTCTTCACTTTAGCCTCAGGCAGACTCTTGTGACAAGGGCAAAAGACAGCCACTTCCATCAGCAACATACTCAAGTTCTTCTCTGAAACCTCTTGAGCCAGCTCCTGACATTTCAAATCATTATCAGCACCATTGTCTTCCACGCCCATATGCCCCATTAAGCAGTGTTTAAAGCATTCCACTGCTTTCCTAACCCAAAGTACCAAAGTCCACATTACTCCAAACAAAAGCATGGTCAGGACTATCACAGCAATTCTCAACTCATGGTACGAACTTATGTCTTAGGATAATTTTTTTTTTTTTTTTTGGCTGTGAAGAGACACCATGGCAACTCTTATAAAGAAACATTTAATTGGAGGGGCACACTTACAGTTTCAGAGGTTCTGTCCATTATCATCATGGCGGGGAGCATGGTGGCATGCAGGCAGATGTGGTGCTGGAGCTGAGAGCCCCACATCTTGACTTAGAGGCAACAGAAAGTCAACTGACTGTCACACTGACCAAAGCTTGAGAAGAGACCTCAAAGCCCACCCCCACAGTGACATACTTCCTCCAACGAGGCCACACCTCCAAATAGTGCCACTCCCTTTGGGGGCTATTTTCTTTCAAACCACCACAGATGGCAACCAGCCGTGTGGCTGCCTAAAGAGGGTGGCAGGTCATGTGTTGCTTATGTCCCAGAACAGAATCATGCCACATGGCTCCTTTAAGATTACCTATGCACAGACTTTCAATTACCAACCCCATGTTACAAGTTTTTAAGTTAACTTTTTGTTACAGATATTACAGATTTTTAACCATATCCAATAAATTTATAAGCCAATAATCCCTTTATCTGTTCTCCTTTTTTTTTTTTTTCCTGTCTCAGCTCTTGACTCCAGACATAGGGACGTTAAAAAGCAAGCCTGGGTCTGAAAAGGGGTGAGCCATAACCCAATCCCAGAGCCAGCCTTTTAATAAAGTAGAATAGCACAAAACACCTTTAACATTACCCATGCCCAATTGATATTTGAATCCCTATTACATTAGATCCAGTGGCTAGAAAGCCCAGAGATAAATTCTAAGCCCAGGCAACTGGCCGCAGAAGAAACTGCAAGCTTACACATTCAAGAAAGACCCACCTTACAAAACAGACAGCGAAATCACACGGTAAGTCCACACATTCAAGGAAGACTAGCCGGAACACACGATATCGTCATGTATACAAAGCAGAAAGACAAAACTAACCTTTGGGTTCAGCGCGGGGCTATAAGAGCAGCAGCTGAGGGCCCTCAAGAACTGCTGCAGTCAGTGGCTATAGTGAGTGCCTGGTGCTGGAGTTGAAGTTCCAGCGGAACATGCGCATTAATGTTGCAGATGATGCGCATCGGAGTTGCAACTGCACCAGCCGAAGCAGGGCCCGCCCTCGGGATTCTGCACGGGCCTGGAGGCTTTGTCTTCAAAACTGCCCATCAAGCCTCAAGACTGACTCTGGGCATTGCACTCTGCGATATACTGGCATCAAATCCCGTGTCCCAAAAGCTCCGCTGTTTGTGGAGCGACCTAGGGTATTAGTTTATCTAGTTACCCAGAGTCAGAACATATAACTGACAGGTAGAGCCTCAAGACAAGAAACAGTCAAGACGACAACGGAAAACACAAGACAACGATGTTTAACACCTGGGACCCTCTGTTTCAGAGGCCCACCAGTCTGACCAAGAGAAATCAGGCATTGAAACCCTGCTAAGGGGTACCAAGGTGAGGGCCTCCCTGAGTTCTTTGGCTCCTAGTATCATGAGGTGGCCCTCAGGGATCCAGGGTAGGTCAGAGAGAAAATTGGGTAGCTCTGTCTGAATTCCAATTAACCAGCAACAGTTCAATCAAGTCCAAATTCCCCAAAACCAAACGAGTATTAGACCCAGTGCCCAGATGGTCTCGGAGGATGTCCCCACCACCAACCTACCGGGGAAATATCGCTTTGTCCAGCTTCCCACCTAGAACCTTGCTGCCAGGTCAGAACCGATGACACAGACAAGACACAGACGGTACACAGAGGCACCTTTTACCTTGCAACCCAGTGGAGACCGAGGACTGTAGTGAGGAGGAAGAGCTTCGGCTGAGCGAGGAACCTCTGTTAGTGGCCATCCCCTGGCAGTTCCTACCCCAGATGGTGGTTCATTTGCTTCTTGGTGGGTCCTCCAAATGTTTCGGTGTCAAAAACCAGAAGCTAACACCAAGATGTTGCAAGGCAAAAATTTATTTACGGGCAGGTCAAACTTTCAGTTTCCTATGGAAAGTGGCCCAGACTAAAGGTAGAATAGCATCTTTATACCAAGCAAGCAAGTGATTACAAATGTGAATTTGTTTTTGTTTTTTTTGTTTTTTGTTTTTCCGAGACAGGGTTTCTCTGTGTAGTGTTGGTGCCTGTCCTGGATTTCACTCTGTAGACCAGGCTGGCCTCAAACTCACAGAGATCCACCTGGCTCTGCCTCCCGAGTGCCGGAATTAAAGGCATGCACCACCACCACCCGGCCAAAAGTGAAATTTTGCAGTTATTTTTATGATCATGAGAAAGGTGCATGTTATGGTTTATGGTGAGGTAATTGTTGGGACATACCATGAAGCATTTTAAGGCCAGTCAATTCTTGGAGCACATCATGAAACAATGGGAACAATTTATGATGTGTAAATCACAAGGTTATAGAGGAAGAACAAGTCAAAAAAACAAGTTGACCTTCAGCTTGGGATGTGATTAGAGACTTAACGCTATTTCTTTTTTCATTTTACTAAAATACAAAACTCAGGAGTAAATATTAGGGAACAAATCCAAGGAGCAATGGAGTTACCAACACCTGCCTCTCCCTACTTCCCGGATTGAAGAGTAAGTACAACCTCTCAGCTCCTCCTTTTTCTCCTCCGTGTGTGCTTCTCTCTCCCTCTGAGTCCCCCAGGAAACTCTATGGTCCACTCCAGCCAGCTGACTGTGGACTCTGCCCTCCGAACCCAAGTCAGACTCTATTGGTGGTCTCAGAGCAATCAACACAAACAAATCTCCCCCAACAGACACTAACATCATGTTTAGCTAGGAGAAGGAAAAAAATGGTGTCATTTGTCCTTAGCACCTTCTTCTGACCTCCATGGGCTCCCAAACATGTGGGCAAATACTCACACAGACATAACTAAAAATAAAATAAAACTTAAAAAGGAAAAGAAAAAAAATTGAGACAGGATCTCACTGTGTAGCTCTTGCTGTCCTGGATCTCACTCTGTAGACCAGGCTGGCCTTGAATTCACAGAGATCCACCTGCCTCTGCCTCCTGAGAACTGGGATTAAATGTGTGTGTCACTATGCCAGGCTAAAAGGAAAAAAATGTTATAATTCAGTTAAATGATGCATGGATTCATCCAGTTTTGAAAATAGCAAACAAGTAGACACTCATTTTCCTGGTAAAAAGTAGTATTCAATTTTTCTGACAGGTTGATGAAGCCCATCCATTCACGGTACCACCCAATGAGTGAGCAAAGTCAGTGGCTGAAGAAGATGATGTATCTGTCTACTGTCTGGAAAACTTGAGTGGGCAGTCTCTAGAGTCGCTTGTTCTCTGGGACTCTAAGAAAGCCTGTTGGGATGGTCAAAGAATAAACTACTAAGCATCTCAATGGGAACCATGAGGGATGTCTGAACTGGAGTCAAGAGACAGAGGAGTGTGGGGATGGGGAGAAGGCAGGGATGTTAATGGGAATTCATGGGAGGACATATTGGTACAAGGACGGGCGTTAGTCCACAGGTAAAAAAATTAGTGAGCTATATTCAGTTGTACTATATAAAGCTGTCTTCAGGGGGAGCAGGTATCTGGCCCAAGACAGACAGATGATCCATGAGTTAATTAGCAAACTGTAGCAGCACCTTTGAAGAGATGAGCTGTCAGTCAAATCTATACTCCAAGATGTATAGGGATCACACACACACACACACACACACACACACACACACACACACACACACTTTCAAGGTCCTTGAGCAGGAGCTGGCTATTCTCCATTTAGTTTAATTTTCCACTTGGGTTTGAATTTGCTTAAATCTTATTTGGAAATATGAAGAGGGGTATGTTTGTGCCCTGGCTTTGGCATTGAACTGACACCTTGAATCGTTACCCTTTGTATGTTAACGTTATGAAGACTCACAAGTGACTCATGTTTAGAGGTCACCTGGCAAGGGTGTCATGGGTGGTACTCTTTCAACCCCTGTTGCTATAGTCCTCTGTTTACCAGTAGTGGGTTCCAGATCCTGGAAGCCACCACTTCCCAGGCTTTCTTTGCTGAGGTCATTCTCCCAAAAGACACCTCTCTGAAATGGCCAGTGGTGCCGATCTGAGTGCCTCCCTGATGGCATCATGCACACACCCTTGTTCTCTTGCCTTCAATACTGGCAGAGAAAGAAGCACAGCTTCAGAGGAGCCAGAGGGCCATCTCTTTCTCCTCTCAAGGCCTGGCCTGCCTCCTTTCTGGGCTCCATGGCTGAAACCTTCAAAATAAATGATTTTTTGCTTTGTGTGTGTGTGTGTGTGTGTGTGTGTGTGTGTGTGTGTGTGTGTGTGTGTGTGTGTGTTTTCTGAGCCAAGGGTTCTCTGTGTAGACCAGGCCTGCCTCTGCCTCCCAGTTCTGGGATAAAAGGTATGCACCACCACTACCCGACCAAAATTAATGTCATTAGGTGCTTTAGAGGGGTCATTGTCCCTGTTTCCTGCTTCTACAAAATCCCTGCCTAGATCACATTATGAAAAGCTGCCTACCCTGGAGCCTGCCTGGATCTGTAGTTGAGATTGAAAGCAGAAGAATCAACACGTGGGGCCAGCAAGATGGCTCAGTGGATAAAGGCACTTGCCGCCAAGCCTGACCGCCTGAGTTCGATCCCTGGACCACACATGGCGGAAGGAGAGAACGGAATCCACAAGTTATCCTCTGACTTCCGCACAAGCACTGTAGCACGTGTATACCTACCTACACCCACAGACACCCAATAAATAAATAAAAATAGAATTAAAAATTCTTCTTTTCCTTCTTTGTTTTATTTGTCCCTTTCTCCTCCGTTGGCGGCCCCAGGACAACACAGGCACTCTGACTCTCTGCTCTCAGTTACTGACCGCCATGGGCCAGTTGTCTGTCCTCAGGATGAAATGTGACTTCCTGGAGAGTCGCGGAAGCTTGTTGTAATTAACTAGGGGAGAAACTGAGGCTCTGAAAGGTTAAGAACGTGGCTGATCGCTGAGTGAGGGCGCTGGGGCTGGCGCCCAGCCCTCCCGACTGGCAGAGCCAACTCTCGGCCGTCACCCCTTGAGCAGTGTGGGCCAGTAAAGAGCGGGTGGCGGGGGGGGGGGGGGGGGGGGGCTGAAAGAGAGGTTCCGCTTACACTTGGGATCCTGAATGCAGCTACAGAACCATGGGTGCATTTGTGTGATGAGGGGGGAGACTTGGCTGGTGTGTGTGTGTGGGGCGGGGTGCAGGTTAACAAGGAGTTTTGGCGATGTGGAGAAAACAGTTGAAAGCTACGTGCGTGGGCCACGCCTCCTGCTGCCGCCTTGCTAGGTCATCTGTCCCACCCGGAGTTGGCCTGGTAAGAATTCAAGTCACAGCCGGGCGGTGGTGGCGCACACCTGTAATCCCAGCACTTAGAAGTGAGAAACAGGAGAATTAGGAGTTTTAGGTCTTTCTTGGTGTCTTAGTAGTATCCTATTGATATGAAGAGACATCACGACCATGGCAACTCTATATATAAAGAAAAGCATTTAATTGGGACTGGCTTACAGTTTCAGAGGCTTTGATCTATTGTCATCATGGTGGGAAGCATGGCAGCATGTCGGCAGACATGGTGCTGGAGAAGGATCTTGAGAGCTCTACATCTGGATCCATAGGCAGCAGGAAGAGAGAAACACTGTACCTGGTTTGAGCCTTTGAAACCCCAAAGCCCACCCCCTAGTGACACACTTCCTCATACAAGGCCACACCTACTCCAACAAGGCCACACCCCCAATCCCTGTCAAGTAGTGCCATTCCCTCATGATCAAGCATTTAAACATATGAGCCAATGAAGACCATTCCATCTACTACTTAGCAAGTTTGAAGTTGGCCTGGACTACCGGAGACTCTGTTTTATTAAACACACACACACACACACACACACACACACACACACACACACACACACACACATCATGGGGGCTGGGGCTGTAGCTCAGTTGGTAGAGTGCTTGTCTAGCATGCGTGAAGCCCTGGGTTCAATCCCAAGCATTGCATAAACAGGGTGGGATGACGCATACCTGTAATCTCAGCATTTGGGAAGCGGAACCTCCGTGGTGGCTAATTTTGGTTATCAACTTGACACCTGAGAAGAGAGCGCCTCAGCTGAGGAACTGCCCTTATCAGCTTGGCCCCGCATTGTGTAGGACATTTTTATTTTATTGCTAACTGATGTGGGAGGGTCCAGCCCACTGTGGGCGGAGTCATCCCTAGGCAGGTCTGCCCAGATGTTTAAGAACGATAACTGAGTGTGACCCAGGGAGAAGCTAGTAAGCAACTCCTTTGTGGTTGTTACTTTAGTTCTTTGCCTTGGCTTCCTTTGCCAAAGAATTTTAACTTGTAAGATGAAATAAACCCTTTTCTCCCCAAGTTGCTTCTTCTTCTTCTTTTTTTTTTAATCATGAACAGAAAACAAACTAGAACACAGGGGCATCCTATGTTTAAGGTCATCCTCGACTACATAGGTAATTTGAGGCCAGCCTGGGGTACATGAGACACTGTCTCAAAAAAATGTCTTCTAGACTGGAGAGGGAAGGCTGCAGACCCGGATGGGTAGTAATGGCAGGAGAGAGAAGAAACTGGAGTGCTGTGAGGTTGCTCCTGGCCTGGAGCCTGCCTGGGTCTGTAGTTGAGATTGAAAGCAGAAGAATCAACACGTGGGGCCAGCAAGATGGCCCAGTGGATAAAGGCACTTGCAGCCAAGCCTGACCGCCTGAGTTCGATCCCTGGACCACACATGGCGGAAGGAGAGAACGGAATCCACAAGTTATCCTCTGACTTCCGCACAAGCACTGTAGCACGTGTATATACCTACCTACACCTACAGACACCCAATAAATAAATAAAAACAGAATTAAAAATTCTTCTTTTCCTTCTTTGTTTTATGTGTCCCTTTCTCCTCCGTTGGCGGCCCCGGGACAACACAGGCACTCTGACTCTCTGCTCTCAGTTACTGACCGCCATGGGCCAGTTGTCTGTCCTCAGGATGAAATGTGACTTCCTGGAGAGTCGCGGAAGCTTGTTGTAATTAACTAGGGGAGAAACTGAGGCTCTGAAGGGTTAAGAACGTGGCTGATCGCTGAGTGAGGGCGCTGGAGCTGGCGCCCAGCCCTCCCGACTGGCAGAGCCAACTCTCGGCCGTCACCCCTTGAGCAGTGTGGGCCAGTAAAGAGTGGGTGGCGGGGCCTGAAAGAGAGGTTCCGCTTACACTTGGGATCCTGAAGGCAGCTACAGAACCGTGGGTGCATTTGTGTGATGAGGGGGGAGACTTGGCTGGCGGGTGTGTGTGTGTGTGTGTGTGTGCGCGCGGAGGGCCGCGCAGGTTAACAAGGAGTTTTGGCGATGTGGAGAAAACAGTTGAAAGCTACGTGCGTGGGCCACGCCCCCTGCTGCCGCCTCGCTAGGTCATCTGTCCCACCCCGAGTTGGGACAGAAGTCACAGCCGGGGGGTGGTGGCGCACGCCCTTAATCCCAGCACTCGGGAGGCAGAGGCAGGTGGATCTCTGTGAGTTCAAGGCCAGCCTGGTCTACAAAGCGAGTTCCAGGAAAGGCGCAAAGCTACACAGAGAAACCCTGTCTCGAAAAACAGGGGAAAAAAAGAAAAAGAATTCAAGTCACAGTCTTTGCTCTCAACACTTTCAGGGCTGGGGGAGGGGGAACATCAGGGAAGGGAGACTATTAAATATTTACAGAATAGTGGAACTTGGAACTTGCTTGCTGGCAGCCCCAGGGCCGAATCTGGCTTGAAGACAGATTTTGTTGGGTCTGGCTAGATCTTCAAAAACATTTAAAAATATTTTTAAATGGAGAAATCTCACAGAACAGATTTCTTGTCTTTCTCGGAGACTGGAAATCTCTCACAACACTGGACCACGTTCCTCACGGCAGCAACGGAGCATCATCAGCTTCTGGCCACCGGAACCTGTGGCAGCTGGCCCTGCCTCTCATCCACCTGACGTTGCCCCATGGCATGCTGCTGGCCCAAACCTGGCTTTGTGTTGACTCAGAAGGGCCCTGAGGATTTGAACTCTAGGTCCCTGAAGGATACGGGTCAATGCTCACCCTTTTGAATAAAGGTGTTAGAGATACTGACCAGAGGTGGCCGCGGGCTCAGAAAAAGAGGTTGGTCACCAGAGTCGTGACATACTTTTTCTAGAGGAATAAACATCTGCGTTTGTCCGTGACAGGGTCTCATGCAGCCCAGGTTGGCCTGCAGCTCGCTATGTAGCCGAGGATGACTCTGAATGTCTATCCCTCCTTCCTCCACCTCTTGACTTCCCGGATTACAGATGTGCAACGTTGCGACGCCCAGTTTGATGCGATTCTGAGATCAAACCCAGCGCTTCATGCCGTCTGGGCAGCCCCGTTGGGCACTGAGCTGTATCCTAAGCCCCTGTCTTACCACAATAGGCACAGCAGCATTCTGTGCTTGGTTGAATATGGGCTCCACCGCCTAGCCAAGCAGACACGCAACTCATCCTCACCCTGCGGTGACTCGGGAGGTTAGCAGGGCAGGGAGGGGGGTGAGTCAGCGTCCTGTGGGGAGGAGAGCTAGAGAAGACCTGTGATGACGGCATGGACGCGCCCACGAGGAGAGGTTTCGACGGCGTGGGAAGGGAGAATGAGTGGATTGCAGAGGACCGTGCAGGCCCCGGGGGTCCAGCTGGCCACGTAGGTGGCTCTTTCAAGATATTAGCTAATGAAGGGCGGTAAGCTGAGCATTGAGGAGGATTATTTCTTGTGGGGTTGCACTTCCTGTCAACTAAGGAGAGAGAGAGAAGGCTGTTGAGAGACAAGGCAAGTGGAGAGAGTGAGAGAAGGATTCGGGGTAGAATTTCTCTTGAGGCTAGAAAAGGAGGTCTTCCTTAGCAATGGATCTCTAAGGGAAATGCAGCCTCCACGAGGACTGCCAGCTCACCAGGGCAAAACTTTGGTTGAAGAGTCAAGGAAATGTTCCAGAAACTTCTAAAGGACACATTTGCTTTTGCTTGTCTTTTTTTTTTTTTTTTTTTTTTTTTTTAGTTAAGTTCTTCAGTCTGTGGTCCTGTCTGGCTTCAAACTCCTGCTTCAGCTGGAATTACAGACATGAGCTACCGTGACTGGTTTAGACGGTGTTTACCCAGCCTCTGCTCTGCCCTCAGGCCGGCTTCCATTTGCACCTGGAACTCTAGCCCACTGGTTCCGAGCTGCCAGGTCCCAGCACCTGTGGCTGCCTTACCTCCCATTGGGGACAGAGTGGGCACCATGGAGTCCATCTGTCACTCTGTCCCAGGATCCTGCCCTCCTCCCTCTGTTCATCATTCCCCCTGGGGCTGAAACAGCAGCTCTTCTCAGTTGCTACTGGTTCCTACTGTGCGCATGGGCCTTGGACATCCCCGAAAATGGGGACGTGCCCAATCACACATATGCACACCTGGAGGAAGTTTTTAATTTTGTTAAAGTCAACGAAGTTTAACCAGGGGAGCTGAGATCTCCTACACTTCTATTGTTATTAGTGTTATGTTTATTTTGGATTGTGTATCGAGGGAGGCCCATTTTTTTTTTTCCATGCTCAGTGCTTCCCAGAGCTCAGTGCAACCCTGCCCTCACACTCTGAATCAGCGTAACTTCAGAGCCGGGAGGATGTGGCAGGAGGCACAGACCCAGCCACAGGCAGAGCAGTGCAGAAGAGGCATGCCACCAGGGAGTGTGTACCTGCCCGAGCCTTTACTATGCTCTCGGAAAGTTCAAAGCGTGCTGGAACTCGGGAAGAAAGGGATTTGCCAGAGTGACTAAGACATGTTCGAGCATTTTCTCACAGGCTCCTTCACATCCCAAAATAAACTGCCGGCCTGGATCTTGAGCGCTGGCATGTGATTACATGTGTATAATGTTACAGAGCAGCACGCAGGCAGGTGGGTCACACTCACGGGGGGGGTGGGGGGGGGTGGGGGGTGGTAGGGAATGCTCCACCCATGATGGAGTTCCTGGCTAAAGCCTCCAGGCTGAGCAAAAGAACAAACGCCATAGGCAAACGCCACAGCAGTAACAAGTGTACCCAATAGGCCAAGGAAAATACTTAAAAAATTATTTGTGTGTGTGTGTGTGTGTGTGTGTGTGTGTGTGTGTGTGTGTGTATGTTATTAGAACCGTCCCTAGGGCCTTGCACATGCTAAGCAGGTGCTCAGGGCCCTGTGGCCATTAAATGCATCTGTGAACTCAGGCTGGAACAACACTTGGAATAAGGAAGTGTCGAGATGAACCTGCCTCCCTCTAGGGGATTTAGTCCTACAAAGGATATTAGCGAAGATGTCTAAAGAGCTAGAAAACCATCAGGTGATAGCAATTAGGCCAAAGGCCAGGAGAAAGCAGGGGAAAGAACATAAGGTCCGTGTGAGGAGGGATTTATAATGGCCTGGGCCTCAGGGGGGACAAAAGAGAATATGGGGTACAGGGTAGGCGTGGCTGAAGGAGAGGGTGGGCGCCAAGAGGTGAAAAGGAGCCAGCAAAGCTGGGGACCGCACTCAGGAGTGCAGGGAGCTCGTGTTCAGGCTGCCTGGGGCCTTCAGTGTTGATGCCGTCACTAAAGGATGCTCAAATTAGTACCCGTTACATCCCAGGAGGCCTGTTATATGTATGTCATAAACAGAAGATGCCAGGGCTGCAGGGATGGCTCAGTGGTTAAGGTCACCACATCGGGCAGCTCACAGCTGTGTGTGTATGTGGTGAGGTGGGGTGTGGAGGGCTAAGATTTTTGTTGTGGTGGTTTACATTTTTATTTTATGTATATGTGTGTTTGCCTCTCTCTCTCTCTCTCTCTCTCTCTCTCTCTCTCTCTCTCTCTGTGTGTGTGTGTGTGTGTGTGTGTATGTATGTGTATAAAACACTTGTGTGCCTGGTGCCCTCAAAGGCCCAAAGAGGGAATTGGCTTCCCTGGAACGGAAGTGAGTCAGTCATCATCAACGCAGGTACTGTGAATCAAAGCTGGGTCCTCTTGAAGAGCAGCCAGTGCTCTTAATCTCTAAGCCATTTCTCTAGCCCCCAAATAAATATTTAAAAAGAAAATATGTTTACTTCATCTAACCTTCCGAACACCCTGGCCTAACAATGCTATAGAGGCCTGCGGGGCTGGCCGTTTTCTCCTTGCGATGGTGTGGCTGACGAGCTGTGGCTCACTGCAGCTGCCTGGCATTGCTTGGCGGCCAGCACCAGGCACCGAATTTGCACCACCTATCACTAAACTAGGAAAGGATCCAAATTCACTATGTGAAGCATCGCTTCTGCTCAGTGGGTCCTGTGTTCCTACACTGACTCAGACCGTGGTGAGCCAAAGACTATCTGCGGTCCGGGTTACTTGCTGCATGCGGGAGATAGGAAAAAAAAATCCTGTAGGATTTTGAAGGGATATATTGAAAAATCAAACGTTCTGAGTTTGGAAGAGGTAAGAGATGCTCAAGATTCTGTGGCCCTTTGGTAGTCCTTTGCTACTTGATCACGGAGATGATTAATTTTGTCAACTTCGCGGGTTCAGAATCACCATGGAAACATGCCTCTGAGCACCGTGAGAGTTCCTAGAGTATTTGAAGTGGGAAGACCTACTCTGAATCTGGAGGGCAGCATTCCCTGGAATGGGTTCTGGAACTGAAAACACAAAATCAAACTGAGTATTGTCATCTTTTTTTTCTGCTTCCTGATTGCAGACACAAAGTGATCATCGGCCAGCCACCTCAAGATCCTGCTACCAAATCTTCTCCACGCAGGACTGTACCCTGCATGTGTGAGCTAAAATAAATCCGTTCTTCATTTGCTGTGTCAGAGACCTACCTGGTCAGAGCAGTGAGAAAAGTGACTAATCCAGCCACCGTAGCCCACTGGCCACTAGACGGTCAGAGGCGATGGTGTGGACCTCTATACAAAGCCTGCCCGCGCCTGCCTGCATGGCCGACATTTGTTCCATCGATTGATTGAGGACGTTCATTACAATTAACCTCGTCATCTGCCAGGCACCACTTTAAGTCCTTTGCACGTCTGAATTCATTTCATCATTTCCCTATTTTGTAAAGCAGAACCCGGGGAGGGAAAGACTCTGTGACTGGTCAGTCACTATCTCCAGACTCTGTGCTTACAGTAAAGCTCTGCTTTGGGCTTGGAGGCACTCAAGCCTGGGGGCTCTCAACTACGCCACTCTCGAACTGGTGCCGAGGTTTAGGTTAGAGGAGCCAAAGACCCCTGATACTGGCTACCCAGCAGTGCAGTCTGCCCACCACCTCCTAAGGGCAAGACAGCTCTGTTTCCTTGCAGCCAGGAGTGTGTTTGGTCTCCTTGCACGATCCAGGACTAGGTAAACCCTCATCTGGCTTGGATGGGCCAAAGTAGTCTTGTCTTAGAGATTGAGACTGACTGACTAACAATGATTCATGAATATATATATATATATATATATATATATATATATATATATATTCAAGTCAGTAAAAACTCAAAGGACCTTAATGTCTGGGTGGTGTCCTTCTCTGTCCTTAGTTCATTTGCAAACATGGGCAGACTAGGAGGAGCGTGCATGAGGCTCCTGGTTTGCTCTCCAGTCCCGGGAAGGGGGAGGGGGGCACCTGGCAGGCTTCTTTCTCTGTTTACATTTGAGTTTCTAGAGTCGCTGGTACGTTGGCTCATCCTCCCCAAGTGAGTTCACTCAGCAATGATGTTGGCAGAATCCCATCTGAATGACTTCAGCCTTTCTCAGCAAGCTAAGAGTGGCAAGTACAGCAGTGTGTATTTTTGTGGGGCATCGTCAGGCACCAATATTAAACTCAGGGTAGTCATGAGGAACTCAGCTTGGGGCTCCTAAGTCAGCACACTTGCATGCATCTCAGGTCCTTCTCCTCCTTTTCATCCTTGCTTGGAAGTGGGGGTGGGGTGGGTGAAGAAAGGAGGCAGGAAATTGAGCACATATCCACACAGAAGTGAGGGTGGAGGTGGCGATGGTCTTTCCCAAACTTTGATTTTACTTTTTCTTTTCTTTTGTGATTATAATGACATTTCTCCCTTCCTTTCCCTACCTCTAAAACTTCCCATATACCCATTTGCTCTTTCAAATTCATGACCTCTTTTTCCATTGTCATGGCATGCATACATGTATATGCATATACATCTATATTCCTAAATATAACCTGCGTCGTCGTCGTCGTCGTCGTCGTCGTCGTCGTTGGTTTAATGTTACGAGGTAACCAATGGATGTGCTCTTCCCTGGGGAGGACTGCTTCTCCCACTCTTAACATTCCTTAGTAGCCTGTGTTCTTTGTGTAGGGTGGAGGCCTCAAGGGCTTTTCCCATCCACTTTGTCATGCCTATTAGTGTTGTCATGTTGGTAGTTTAGGTAGTCATGTTGGTGGGACTTTATGGGTGTAGTTTCTGACATTTCTAGTGGTATGGTTTGAAAGAAAATGGCCCCCAAACAGAGTGGCACTATTAGGAGGTGTGGCCTTGTTGGAGGAAGTGCGTCACTGTGGAGGCAGGTTTTGAGGTCTCATATATGTTCAAGCCACGCCCAGTGAGGCAGGCCACTTCCTATGGCCTGAGCAAGTTATAGAACTCTCAGCTACCTCTCCAGCACTATGTCTGCCTGCACACCGCCATGTCCCACCATGATAATGGACTGAACCTCTGAAACTGTAAGCTGCCACCCCAATTAAATGTTTTCCTTATATGAGTTGCCATGGTCATGGTGTCTCTGCATAGCAATAGAAACCCTAACTAAGACACTGAGACACAATCTCACAGAAAATTCCCTCATCCTCTAGCTCACAACCCTTTTTGTCCCCTTTTCTGCAATGTTCCCCGAGCCTGAGGTGTGAGAGTGTTTTGTAGATGTGTCCCCATTGAGACTGGGCTCCACGACTTGGCGTTTTGACCTGTTGATGCTTTCTGTAACTGTCTCCCTCTGTTGCAAGAAGTTTCCTTGATGAAGGGTGAACACTACACTCATCTGTGGCTGTAAGGACAAATATTTAAAATGCAGTTAATGATTATACTGGTTTAGTGTAGCAGTTCTAAATTCTCCTTAAATAACCTTGACTTCCAGTGAGTAGCTGCCCAGGTTTCCAGTACTCTGCGTGGTTTTCCTCTTGTTCAACAGGTCTTAAATCCAATTAGAGAGCCGTTGGTTACCCCCAAGACCTGTGCGCTACTACAGCACCCTTAGGGTTATTATGCCATGCTGATCATTGATGGGGTTTACAGGCTTCAGAGCCCAGTAGGACGACTGGTTGCCTCTCCTTTGGAAGCTTGCATGGTACCTTGTTTCCATGAAAGCTAGTCCCCTGGGAGGAGCATTCAGCTCAGTCCCAGTTTAGGGGCCCCTGGGCCCTGTTTCTCAAGTGCATGATGTCTCCTGCAATAAGAACTTACCTTCTACCTCTGGGGGTGGGGGCCAACCAAGAAGAATAGCAATAGGCTGTATGTTTTGGGAGTCTCTTGGGTAGCTGAATTTGAGACAGGGTCTCTCTAGCCTTGGCAGTCCTAGAACTTGTTATGTAGATCAGAACGGCCCCAAAGTCACAAAGACCCATCTGTTTCTGCCTCCTGAATGCTGGGATAGGTATGCACCGCCATGCCCACCTAATTGTATTACATTGTATGTGCATACATGTGTGTCATGGCCTGTGTCCTCTGAGTAGGAGTCAGTAGGTCCCAGGGATGGAACTCTGGCTGTTAAGACTTGATGGCCTTTACACACTGAGCCATCTCTATGGCCCCTCCAGAACTTTAAATTCACTGGCACAGAAATAATCTACTCAGTGTCCTCTGAGTACACCTGACCCTGAACCCTAAAGGCATCTAGGAACCCAATCTGACGGGAGAGACCTAGTCCTATCCAGCTTGATGATTCAGAAGTGTCAAATCAAGATACCTCCATGACCCTCCGAGCACATTTCCAATCCCCAGTGACCGGGACTCCACACAGCACTTTCTTTGACAGTGAGAACTGGCTTTCTTGTGCGCTTGTGAACTATCTCAACCCCATGGTGATGCCCGCGGCCAGGGGAGTTAAACACTACTGATGTAGCATGTTGACAGCATGATCTGAAGAGGCCTAGCAAGCATATTCCACTGCCTAATCCGACAGCCCTGAGCTCCCCCATGTTTCAGCTAAAAAGAGACCAAGACTCGCTCTCTCAGGAGTCAGGCAAATCCCAGAACTGCCTCAGAAATTCATCTATCATTCGACTGAAGTCAGGAACAATCTTTTCGTGTGTGTTTTCATGTGCATGTACACACCCCTGTGAAGAGGCCAAGAGGTCAACATGGGGTGTTGCCCTCAACTGTTCTTACCTCATTAATGAGACAGGGTCTCTCTCTGAGCCTGGAGCTCACTGGTTCAGCAAGGCTGGCTGACTAGTGAGGCCTAGGCATCCTCTTCTCCACCTCCCTAAGCACCGGGATGATAGGCCTGTGAGGCTATCTGTGCCCAACTTTTTATATATGGATCCTCGCTTCACCCGCTGAGCTACATCCCCAATCCTGGAACAACCTCGATGCTATCTGCCACTCTTCAAACTTTTAGAAACCACAAAAACCATCTTGAGAGTTATATAATCACTTTATTTCCACCCCTCCCCCGAAATGTAACATTAAAGCCATTCCAGCATACAGATAGTCCTAAGGCTCCTCGCACATCTCATTTTAGCTCAAGTTAGATATTTCAGTAATGAGATGAAGATTATCCCATCGAAATGGCAACACATCTCAAAACCGGGTTCCATATTCCTGTAACTCTCTGCCTATCTCCCCAAGCCCCTTTAGTCCAGGGCTACAGAAAGACAACTCACAGCCATGGCTAACTCACCTTACCCATGCACAGAAAGTCCTCTCACACAAGCAGCGGGGTTAGACTTTGGAAACAGGCAATTTTTTTTTATTTATATGGATAATACAGAAGAAATCCCCCTTTGTTAGTGCTCTACCTCCACCCCAAGTTATGGCATACCAAGCGGCTATGGATAATAAGAACCAACTGACGGCAAGTCCTGCAGTGCATGCAACTTAAAAGTCTCTACGGCACACTGTCGGTCGCAAGGCTCCACGTGGACACTAGGGAGCCACTGGATTATTGGCAGCCGAGTCTGCTGTGCCGCTGGGATTTGGAGGCGGGGCTGCTTTGGCTTCTAGCTGTTGGCTTTCAGTTTGTGGATCTTCAGGGTTTTTCTTATCCTGGTCAGCT
Organism: Peromyscus maniculatus bairdii; assembly: GCF_049852395.1. NCBI lineage: Eukaryota > Metazoa > Chordata > Mammalia > Rodentia > Cricetidae > Peromyscus > Peromyscus maniculatus. The sequence goes on along the minus strand of NC_134852.1, from coordinate 138,963,863 downwards.
GCCCCGGCACCCATGCCTATGATTTCCTGTAGTGGCTGCTCCGACGCCAAGTTGCTGGGCTGGAGTTCATAGACTTGTACTTGACCTGGGACGTCGATTGCCTTCTGCTCGAGTTTTTCCAAGATGGTCTGAACCTTCCTGACGCCGTCTCTCCTGGCCTGGCGCACATCAGCTCGCCCTTCGGGGTCTACAGAATCCAGGGCCAGCAGCTCTTTGGTCAGATACTCTTCGATCATCAGGTACTTTTTATCAGTCTTCTTGCCTTCGAAGTTGTCTACGGCCTGCTCCAGCCCTTGCACCTTCTCCAGGATGGCTTCCACCTTCAGCACCCCTGGGTGTTTAGCAGGGGCTTCCGCTGCTTCTCCTGGTTTGGGGGAAGCCGCTTCCGCGGGGGCGGGGCTTGGGGCGGGGCTTGGGGCCGCCTTCGGTTCCGCAGCCTTGGGGGGAGAAGGGACAGCTGAGGGGGCAGGGCTGGGAGAAGGACAAGGAATTGGGGCCGAGGAGACCTTTACTTCCACCTTCTCAGCAGGAGGAGGTGGCTTCTGGGACACAGGCTTAGAGTCTGCCTCCTTGCGGATGACTTGAATGGGGATGTGTCCAGGAGGGAGATCTGGTCCAGCTGGGCCTGGCTTACTTTCTGTTTTGTTTTCCGGTTGGGTGGCAGGTGGAGGTTCTCGATGGGTCATGGGCTGCTGAGAAAAGAGGGCACGAACTTTTAATGGCTGTCTGAAGCAATAATTTATAGCTAATACCAAACAGTAAGAGAACGGGAGATAACTGTTTTGTTTTTTTTTTTTTTTTTGGTTTTTCGAGACAGGGTTTCTCTGTGTAGCTTTGTGCCTTTCCTGGAGCTCACTTGGTAGCCCAGGCTGGCCTCGAACTCACAGAGATCCGCCTGGCTCTGCCTCCCGAGTGCTGGGATTAAAGGCGTGTGCCACCACGCCCGGCGAGATAACTGTTTTTATTGAGCGTGTGTGTGCAGGCTCTTGTGCCACGGTGTGCATGTGGGTGTCAGAGGACAACTTACAGAGTTCTATCCTCCCACCATTCCGTGAGTTCCAGGAACTGAGCTCAGTCTGCCCGGCTTGCACAGCATGCTCCTCTCTATCCACGGAGCTTAGAAAATGACTTTCATAAGAAAGATTTTTTAAAAATTAATTTTATTTATGTATATGTGATCTGCATGTATGTCATGTGCCCTTTTTTAAGGTCAGCCAAAAGCCAAATTACAAACTGGGTATTAATCATGTATGTGACCAAATTATTTGCTAAGCCTCAGTGATCAGCTTATTTCCTAGTTATTTCCTGTAGATGATCTTCTGTAATTCTCAAAAATGAAACAGCATGCTGGCTGCTCATGGGGTTTGCTCAGGAGTACTTTCTGAGTGACTCCGACTCAGGCTGCGGCCAGGGGCACTGCCTCAGGTCCAGCATGGGTGACCTTTCAAACACCTGTTCCAGACTTATAACAGCCTAGTGGTTTCTGCTCAGACCAGTTTTTGGTTTGTTTATTTGTTTTTGAGAATAAGCAAGATGCTTACAATAGTGAGCCCTGGAGGAATTTGGCCCCGAACACTGATGATACAATACCTCTCCTGGCGCCTGGCTGCAGTTCTTCCAGCGACTGGAGGTCAAGGTCATATTTTTAAAAATGAACCTAGCTTCAACTGGGAACTGAGTAGGGCTCTTCTAGCATCTAAATGAATAGAATAGCTGGATTCTAAAATCCTCACATGCTCCAGTTTCATCAGCTGGGAAGAAATGCTGCACTATTCTCATCCCAAGTAAAAAATACGAATTCTACTTTAATGTACAGATAAGTCAAATCCTTGGATGCTCTAAAAATGGTTCGTTGAACAAGCTATAAGAGAGGCCACCGAGATCAAGGTCAATAGAGGTCAAACTGGGGTTAAATGCTCCCTCACCGACTCCAGGAAACATGGGGCAGGCTGGAGGGGAATTCTCACTACAAATGGGCCCTCTTTCCTAGGATTGCTAAATCCAGGTATAGATCCTGAGTGGCAGGGCTATCTCGTTGGCAAGCTATTTTTCCACCAAATGCCTTTTGCCCAACATCAGCCCTCACCACTTATCATGCTTCCACGCTGCCACCCCCCACAGCCACCCCCCACTCTGGGCTTTAAAAGCAGTGGAAGACTGTGTAAGGAGAAACACTTAGCAAAGGGCGTCCTGTGCTCTTCAGAAATGTCAAGGTCATGAAAGCATCGAGAGGCTGGGAAACAGTGCCAGAGACTAAAGGGAAGTGACGTCCGAAGGCCGGGTTTCCAATCCTGGATCAGATCCCCAGATGGGAAAGAGCTGGGAAGGAAATCTGAAAAGCGGGCAGTACACTGGATAATGCTGCTCAAGAATATTACATTTCTGGAATCTGGCCAATCTACTACGGTTGTGCTTCTTGGGAAAAATATTTGCTGAGGTATTCAGGAGTCGAGGGGCGTGTTATTCGCAAGTACTTCTCGTGCAGTTAAAAAGTAGATGATACAGAGAAAGAAGGGACATAAAATCAGAGCAGCCAGCATTGACAGGGTGGGGGTGGGGTGAGGGGGTGGGACTGAGGTGTAACTCAGTTGCCAGTGTTTGACTGGTGTGTGAAAGGCCCTGGGTTTGATAGTAGCACCACATGAACCCAACACAGTGGTACACCCTGTAACCCCAGCACTAGAGGAATAGAAATAGGAAGACCAGAGTTCGGATCCCCAGGGGCCACTGTAACAGCTTAGATGGGTGTGGCGGGCCATCAGTAATCCCAGCACTCTGGAGGCAGAGATAAGGTATCCCCAAAGCAAGAGAAGATGGCTAGCTAGATTAGTTGTACCGGCAAGCTCTGCATTCGAGTGAGAGATCCTGCCTCAGCATACAAGGTGGAGAGCGGAAGAGACCCCGCGGCAAGCATGGGCCTCCACAAGGGCCTGCATACCTGTACATTCGCAAATCATGTGTCCTACCCATGCATGCGTGCACACCACACACATGCAGAAACAGCCAAGAGGTGATGAGGGGTTTCTGTTTCAGGGACTTAGATAATAGCACTGTTCGTAGGAGATTGGTTTCCTTTTAAAAACTGATAATAATTCAGCTTCTCATGTTGCACCCGGAGGAGGCCAAGGACACCGAGTGTCCTGCCTCTAAGCCACACGCTGTTCAGTTTCAATAACACCTCGCCCCAGCTTCCTGGGAGGATGCGCAGGATTGCGCCCATGATCTCCACCAGACCGCGATGGCTTTCCCCTACTGCCTGCCAGTGCACCGGCCAAGGACCACAGCACCCTCCTGGAAAGGGCGGAGAATGTGTCAGACATGGGCCCCTGGTGTCAGGCTCAGAGCTAAGAGGGCCACATGGGGTATGCACAGAATAATCAGGGGCTGGCCCCTGAGCGACTCACAAGACACGGGGAGAAAGGAGCTGGCTTTGGGGAACAGACTACTGGGCCAACCCCTTGGAGGGCAGGGAGGAGAGGGTCTGCACTGGTGCTTTATGGAACAGACCCAGCCTGAGCAAACTCCCAGAGGGATCAAGAGAATGGCTTGTAGAACAGAGAGAGGGAAACAGCATATCTCTTAAATTGGAGACCACGCTGTGGTTGGAGTGAGATTGGGGGCATGGGGAGACCAGGAAAGGTGTGGTGAGCATTAAGGAACATGATCCTAGGAGTCAAGAGTGACGACCCTGAGTGAGAGCATTACCCCTCTGCCCCTAGAGTTGCTGAAATGGGAAGCAATCAGCTGAGCAAAAGCTGTGGAAAGTACTGAAGGTTCAACAGTCTCTGTGCTGTGTTGTTTGGTTTTTTTTTTTTTCATCAAGGCCTGGCAACTTCTAGAATTCTCTTTTCTCTAGCCATGCCTATGCTCACCAGGCAGCACCTTGAGGAAGGCCAGGGCGCCTGCAGAAACCCTCTGCCTGCTACAGCCATCTGAGTTTCTGTCCACCACTGCCGCTCCGTACCTGAGGCCTGTCAACCACCGTGTGCACGCGGATGGGTGACGGGGAGTGAACTGGTGTGCCGCTTCTGGCCGGGGAGCCTTCCCGGCTGGACGCACCACGGACCTGTGACCTGAAGGGGGATGCTGCCCGGAGCGGCCGGGGCTCCCAATCGTCTCCCTGGATCTTGTGGTACACAGGCTGGTGGGTCTGGTATTCACCCTGCTGAGCTGGGTAGTGGGTCTTCTGGGCTTGGTGGAAGGAGGGCTGGGCTGCTGGCCGGGTGATGTTCTGCTCATGTATCACAGGGATGGGTATGTAGCCCCGGGGGAGCTGGTGGCTACCCAGACTGCTCCTGCCGGAGGAGGGCAGGCTGGCCGAGGAGGAAGAGGAGGAGCAGTCAGAGGCAGCTGGAGACTGAGACCGCTGCAAGAGAAAAAGGGTGCCATTAATGACCCTCCTGCCCTGGCACTCCGAATACCCATCAGGTATCACAGAACACATTTCCCAAAGCCTTCCCGTGTGAGGATAAGGGCTGTGTGCATCCCTTTGTGAGGGAGCAAGTGCTCAGTGTGTTTGGGGCCCTGGTTTCCATCTCCGGTGGTACCACCTCACTTAACACATGCAGCACTGAGACCAAGAGGGCTGGGAATGTAGCTCTCTGGGAGAGCACTTGCCTAGCACGCACAAGGCTCTCAGGAGCGCTGAAATGAAAAGGCCCGGGTTCAAACACTTGGAAGCTCAGTTCTCTGAGCCTCACCTGAAATGTGGGAAAAAGACGGCCTGCCTGCGCACCTCACAGGGTTGCTTTCCAGATTAACCGAATGCATCTGTGCACAAGCCTTGGCAGGCAGCCGTGTGCACAGGAAGGGCGTGCTCCGCTGTGCTTGCCGTCCCGTCTCCTCACTTCCTCTCAGCCTCTTGTTGGAGAATGCAGCGGAGCACCTGGGAACTGCCTGTGTCTTCGTGCAGGCCAGATCCCTCTCTCTTCTAATCTACCTTCTAGAAAGTGAAGAAGGCGGCTCTTCAGGTGGCTCACGACTCAGCGCCTTCGTTAGCTTAAATCTTCTAAGCTCTCTGACCGATGTGCTGTTTTGACTGACATACAGCTAAAACAAGCCTAGGAACCACATCTCCAAGGAAGGGGAGAGACCTCCGGGATCCCACCTCAGCTGTGACTTTTTCTCCCCCCAGGATGGTCAAGTTGAACAGACGTAGGAGTCGAGAGGCAATCGGGACGCCGATACAATCAGGAAATGGGGGCCTCACACTCAAGATGAGCTGAAGACAGGAGGACAAAGAGGCCCTAACCGCTTAGGAACCCTACCAGATCTGCGGGCCTCAGCTCAGAACCAGATGAGCTGCCATCTCTCACCATTAACACACCTCGCCGTGCCGAGGTTCAGGGCTCCAGCCCAAGTCTAAAGCTGTTGCCCTCTGACTTCAGCTGCGTTTCCTTTCGCAGCACACTCTGAAGACAGAGATGCCGCTCTGATTTCCTCCCCAGCGGGGGTCCCAATGGCTGCTGGAAGGGCTGAACAGAATAACTGGGGGCTCTCTCTGAAACAGGGAGCCCAGTGTGAAGGCCAGGCAGCTCCTGCAGCTGGACTACCTCTACCTCGACACGGTTTTGACCATGCAGTTGCCATGCGGGCGTCAATTCTTTTACTACAAAAATAAGCCCGGCCACCTGAGAAACACAGGTGTAAGATACAGGGAACAAGGAGCCTGCCAGACTGTCTCTGCCGCGGAGAAACACTGATGTGGCGGGCCGGGTCCTGAGCCCAGCGGGAGCCAGGTCTCTTACCTCAGGTCCATGGGCAGCCGGGGGCTGAGCGGCTGCAGCTGTGGGCGCCTGTCCACACTGTTTATCTGGCTGGGTGGCTTCTGTCACGCCGCCACGCAAAGGGGACTGGGACCTCTGAGGAGCAGCCGCTGCCGCCTCAGTTCGAAATCGCTGCACCCCGGGCTGGGAGTAGGCATGGGAGAGGTGTGGCTGCCGATTTTCAGAGCCTTCGTGGAGGACGGGAATGGGAATGTAGCCTGGTCGGAGCTGGGGGTATATGGGGTGGCCTTCTCTGGTGGGCAGCAGCCTGGAGCCTTCACGGGAAGGGCCATTGGCAGAGGATGCAGATTCCTAAAATAAAGTAAGGAGAAACAAGGACTGGTTAGAAACAGGGCAGAGACCTGAGCAGGAAAGGTTGTGCTGGAGTGACGCGGGCTTCCGAGGTCAGACAGGCTGGCTGAGCACAGGGCACAGACAGCCCACTGGCTCTGCTTTGTCCGAACTCCCAGAGACTGCTCCGTGATCAACAGTTTAAGATTCAGGGGTGCTGGGAATGGTGGTGCACGCCTTTAATCCCAGGACCTGGGAGGCAGAAGGGAGCAGATCTCTGGCTTTGAGGCCATCCTGGTCTACACAGTATGTTCCAGGCTAGCCCAGGTTATATAATAAAACCTGTCTCGGGAGGGGAAAAAAAAAGATGAGGTGCATCTGGAAGTCAAAGTATCACTTTGAAGCACAAGAGGAGTCTCGCTCTCCCACAGTGGTGAGACGGGTTTTTTTTCTGGGCGACAGGCAGGCAGCAGGGTAGGACAACAGACAGCAGCTAACTGCCCTTGCAGATCTTCAGAGACTGAGGCCAGGAGGTGATCCCAGGAAGACTCAGCTCCAGTTACCAAACTGCACCAGACTTCTCAGCTTCTGTTAAAGCTCTCACCCACAGTTTGTATTTGATCCAAGCACAGAACCTAACTTGACAATCTTTCTGGAGAAGCGTGTGTGTGTGTGTGTGTGTGTGTGTGTGTGTGTGTGTGTGTACACGCATGTGTCAGGGGCTAGCTCCTTGGAAACATTTTTAGAACAAGCTGCAAGAGAGGGATACACAGGAATGCAGAAGTGGTACAAGAAGAAAACAAAACCAGGGATTAACGTGCCGGTCTCACAAGGCCAGCTCACCAGAGTCTCTGCCTGGCCAGACTTCAGAGCAGGGCTCCTGAACTCTCTCCTCAGCTCAGCTGTGCACTTCCTTATAAAATCCAGTTACTGCTAAAGAGCGGCTGAGCCAGGTCAACCAGAGTCGTCCATCCGTGTGTGCACCACCCACACCCACCCCCACCCCCGCCCCCAGCCCACCACTGTGGCCGTCCGATCAGGTTCCCAGCTCTGCCCTGCCTTCTGTCCTCCCCACGAGATGTCGGGTCGCCCTTGGCTTGTAAGAATCCCGCTAGGTGAGTTTGGTCAGGACCCCCTTGGCCTCTGACCAGCTTTCTCCTTGGAGTCACTTTCTAGGCACATGTCCCACCCTGTGCCTTGTCTGTGCTCGGCAGGGCGCTGCGCTCATCTCTCCCCACAGCAGCAGCCTTGGTCCTATCTCAGTGGTCCCCATAACCTCTTCCTTGCCATGTTCTAACAAGTCCCATAGAACATTTCCCCCTTCAACACAGTAAACCCTGTTTGGGCCAGGAGCAGTTGGGGGTCCTTCTCACGTCCTCTCACAAAGTTGTCTCTTTAGAGGCCTGGCTATTTTGGGACCCTTGAGAAGGCCAAGTTCCAGATGTACCTCTGGGGAAGATCTGATTTCAGACACCGAGGCCAGCCAGCCACTCTCTGGGCAATGACATCTCTCTCCAATCAGCGGCGGAGCAATTTGGCCTCCGACCGTCTCCCGAGCAGAAGAGTCCTTCCTCAGAGGACAGGAGCTGTGCTGTGTCTCCTGCTCATCTCCAAGTAGGTCGGTATTTAGGAGAGCAAGCCTTCCTCAGCAAAGCAGTGCTCTGAATGGCCAACCAATGCCTAAAGCCGGGAACCTGTGAGCTCAGAGTGCAATTTCTACAGCTGCAGAACTGGGCAAAAGCCAAGGACAGCCCCTCACGATTGATTTGCGTTTTGAGTGAAAAGGCCGCTAATTCTGCCATGTTTTATATTTACATACAGGTCTGGACACCAGGTGGCTGGCCCTGGAATGTGGCCTTTTCAGGCTCATCCACTGCCTCTCTCCTGCTGAGACCTTGCCCCTGGAGGGCCTCCAAAATACAGAAAAGGCAAGGGTGTCACTGTGTCCTTGGGGAGAGGGGCAGACAGGCACTTGGTACTCTCAGATTAGAATACCCACGTGCTCAGGACATCAGCATTATTTTAGCCTGCTTAACTCTCGGGTCACTCAAGAGCTGGGAGTAGATCCAGGCCTCACAGAACCCAGTTCTGGCCATGAGGCATGCACCATAGGGAGCTGGCAGGAGACGACAAAGAAGCCTGCTCTAACATGTTTTCTAGGCAATGTGTTCACTCACTGGGGCAGGCACCCTTCTTTGCAGCTGAAATCAGGTTTTGCATCGTCCTGTCACATGTTTTGGGGGACCGCCTGCAACTTATTGTTTCTTCTGGCATCAACAGAGCCTCAGCCACTACCTACTCCTCAGAGCCAGGCAGCTAGCAAGCCCGAGCTAGCCTCCTCTAAAACTATCAGTGAGCATCAAGCCACCATTCAGATGGGCCCCAGGGGTCATCACACCAACAAGATATGATCCTTGCAAATAAGGGGTTTGTAAGACAAGTTAAGGGGCTGGGGATGTAGCTCACTTGGTAGAGTGCTGGCCTAGCGTGCAGGGGATCCCAAGGATCGTATGAACCAGGTACAGTGGTGCACACCTATAATCCCAGCACTTGCAAAGTAGAAGCAGGAGGATCACAAGTTCAAGGTCATCTCCAGCTACGTATTGCGTTTGAGGTCAGCCTGGATTCATGTAGACGGGTTAATGCATGAAACAAAACAGTAACCACGTTTACCTGAAAAGCGGGGGTGGCTGAGGTATAAATGACATTTCTCACAGTGGAGGTTAGTTAGCCTAGCTAGGAGCCAAGCTCACTGCCACCATTAGTCAACAGTTCAGTAAGCATGGATAACTCCCTCCCTGACCCCTCTAAACCTTCAATGCCGGTTCTTTAAAACAAAGCAGGCGGCCGGGTGGCGGTGGCGCACGCCTTTAAAACCCCAGCCCTCGGGAGGCAGGCGGGTCTCTGTGAGTTTGAGGCCAGCCTGGTCTACAGAGCGAGATCCAGGACAGGCACCAAAACTACACAGAGAAACCCTGTCTCGAAAAACCAAAAAACAAACAAACCAAAACAAAACAAAAAACAAAGCAAGCAACAAGTACCCTGCAGAAGTGCAGTGAGACTGTTTGTGACGGGGCCTTACAAGTAGCCCAGGCTGGCCTCAAACGTCTGCTTTTGCTTGCGCTACCAGGGTACAGGGATTGCAGGTATGTTCCAAACCTCGATTTCTGATTTTTTTCTTTTCAATTTTAAAATCTGTTTTAGTGTTTTCCTTGCACGAATGTGTACCCTGTGTGCACAATCCCCTCAGAGGCTGAAGTTACAAACAGCTGTGGGCTGCCATGTGGATGCCCGGAATCAATCTCCAGTCCTCTGGAAAAGCATCCAGTGCTCTTGACTGCTGAGACATCTCTCCAGGCCTGAGTTGGCTTTTTTCGTTTTGTGTTGTTGTGGTGTGTTGTTTTTAAGGCTGAAATTCACTACATGTCCCAGGTTGGCCTTAAACTCAGATCCGATTGCCTTTGCTGGGACAAAGGTGTGCAGCACCACACCTGGCCTTTAAAAATGTTGAATATGTGGGAGGTCAGAAGACAGCATCAGATCCCCTGGAGCTGTAGTTACAGGCAGCTGTGAGCTGGGAACCGAATGCGGGTCCCTCCGCAAAAGCAGCAGGTAATCATCTCCGCAGCCCCTTGGGTGGAGTTTTCTGAGCCACACTTAAGAAGGATGTGCAGAAGGCCCAGAAGGAATCAGAGTCCCCCACCTAAAGAGACTCCAAAACCAAGGGGCCCAAAGTGAAGGACAAGTGACAGAAACGACACCTAGGAAAGTGGCTTGGAAGGTTCTGGAAGGAACTTTGAGTTAATGAACACATTCTCTGCGTCTGGGTGGTGTATATGTACACATAACCCACCAAAGGCTATGCTTTCCTGCAGCCCCTTACTGCTCACCCCTCTCACAGCTCACCCACCCCAGAAGCCCTATGCCCCTCCGACAGGCCTGATTGTGGGGGCTTCTCCTGCGGGCAGCCCTATATCAGGGGCACTGAAGACCTTGCCTCTACACAGCTCACCCGTGTTTTGTACCTCAACTGGAAAAGCAAAGGGAGAGGAGAAGCCCCATCCAGCTCACACAGGGACCTTGACAGGAGAGGCAACATCTAACCTGTGTCTTTGCGGAAGTGTTAGGTCTGAGCCCAGGGAGGAAGAAACGCGGTAACCATGAACAGATGCTGAACTACGGAAGATGAGACGAGGTAGAGGGTTATCAACAGATGCCGCAACAAGACAGGGGGAGCCAAGAGGAGAGATGAAGGTGTAAGGGAAGGAGAAACAGAGGCACAAGACTTACAGGAAGAGGTGAGTGAAGAGGGGGCGCAGGGCAGAGATGGGAGGGAGGCACAGCGGGGAAGAGAAGTGAGCAGGAGGCAGAAGCCCTCCATAGCCAGAAGAGCATGAGGAAAAGCAGGAGCGTCCACCAAGACTCTGGTCTTGAACTTGGAGTCAACTGGAAATGGCGCTGCTGGCTGGCACTGGCTGGACAGCAGGTTGGGCAGCCAGGTGGGCCTGGCCCGAGGCTGCTTTTCCTTATAGTCCTGAGTCTCTTGGGTCTGTGTGAATTAGTCGCCCACACATGCCATTTGATAGAACCCCATCATCACTGAGAACGCTGAACCCTGAAGAAGTTTCAGGCTCCCCTCTATTCCTCTGTTGGGTTTTGTTTGGAAAAAAGTATTTTGAAAAACCAGCTGACTTCACAGAATAGGTCAAAACAACAACTTCAATGATAATTTCGGCCATAGCAAGGTCCGCACTGGAGTGCCTTGGCCTTGCTGGTGCTCTGGCTCTTCTACTAGAGTCTCAATAGCAAAAGCCTGTTTTCATTAAGAAAAAAGCACTGCCTAGAAGTGATGTAGGGTCCATTCTAACCTGTGATGGTCTCATGACAGCGTGTGTGTGTGTGTGTGTGTGTGTGTGTGTGTGTGTGTGTGTGTGTGTGTCAAAAGAAAATGTGTAATATTTGTGATTCCTCTTGAATTCCATTTAAACTGTACCTCTTCAGTTCACTCAGCGCTATTCTCAAGTTCAAGCTCACGTCCATGGGTGACTCTGGCTCATACCAGCATCTTTCAGGTAAGACTCAGCAGCACCTAACCATCCCGACTGCTGTGGGGACCTCAGGAATCCTCTCCATCTTGTATCATCACACATGGGGCTGGTCACAAGCACAGCTGCCAAGCAGATGCCTGTGAGTCTCCACCTCTTCCTGGCGACCTCCCTGCAGCCCAGCTTGTTACCTTTATCTTTGGCGAAAACATCAGGGAGACATCCAAACTCTAATTAGGAGATGAGAGCCTCGGGGCTGACTTTCACTTATCTTACTACATTAATTCATAAATGAATGCGCTCATTTTACTCTGTTGTTTGTATATTGCAAATATTAAAATCCTGAGGCTACCTTAGGGCACCAAACGACTCCATGAGGTGGCCAGGAAAAAAAAATCAGGATAAATATTAAATGAGCCAAAATGTGCCCTTTTAGGCATAAGACATTATTAGAGGAAGCCTGAAGATACGCTCTGAGCTCGGTGAGTGACGAGCTTGTCCGCAGGTCTGCAAACACTATAGGCACAAAAGATTGCCCCACCATGTGTCACGTGAGCAGCCCGCACCCCCTCCTTAGACCCCAATTTTCCTTAGCTATATAAAATTCAGGGGAGGCCCAGGAATACTCTACAAAGTATTGGTTCTCAGACTATAGGGGGCTATGGAGCACCCAGGGAAAAATAAAAATACAAACAATGGAAGATCTTTGTCCATTTCAAGCAAATCTTATTCAACTTGGCTGAGAGGGATCTGAGGTACGCACCAGAAACTTCTGGAACTCATCTACGGCCGTATCACCACAAACATGCCTTAATTTGTCAGAAGTCGCTGGAACTCAAAGGACCCCCAAGTTTTATATCGAAAACTAAGACAAGGCTGAACCCCACCCTCCCCCTCACATTAGAAGCAGGGTTGGGAGAAGAGCTGTGGGGCACCTTTTAGGTACCATGAGCTGGCACACCCAGTTCCACAGGATGGCATGAAAAGCAGGCCTCGACCCAAGCACAGCTGGTTCCCTACACACTGGGGAGATGGCGCTCTGAACCCTGGAAACAGCCCCCCATCCTGGCTCTTGATGAAGTGGGCTTGACACCTAAAGCCACCGTTCCCTGTTACTATGGCGACAGTAGCAAAGGCAGAGGATCAGCACTTCCGACTCCAGCCCTGGAGTTTTAAGGAGAACACCGATTCTATGAACTGGGTTTTTAGGCCAGGAGAGCCTTCACCCAGGTCCGCTGTTGAGTTTTACTAACAATACTTCAGAACTTCTAACACCAATGAAAAAGACAGAGGTTTGAAGGCCGTGGAAACTCTTGGTGGAGCCAGGATCTGGGCAGAAATGACGCGGCTTGGCTCATCTCTATCAGGCGGGTTACAGATGACAAAATTTTCACCTTGGCAGACACCTGACCTTCAGTGACCCATCCCAGCCTTTTGTTTGGTCCAACAGGCCACACAAATGACTTGGTATCGATGTGATACCTAAGCACCCAGGAAGCCAAGCTCAAAATTCTCTTACTCTCCTGAGTTGTGACCACTGGGTCTCCATTGCTTCTGGAGGGCTTCTGAGGAGACAGGTTTTGTTCTGGGACTCCTGGAAGAGGACCAGGATTAGGTTCCCAGCACCCACGGCTAGTGACTCACAACAGCCTGTAATTCCAGCTCTAAGGGATCCAATGGACTCTCGTGGCCTCCGCAAGTGACCGCACACTCACGTGCACAAACCCGCATGCACAATACATACACAATTAAAAACAAAAATAATTATGAATAAGTCTTTTTTTTTTTTAAAAAAAAAAAGATACTAGGTCTGTGTTGACCACAAAACTGTGAGTCACAGGTCATGTATGCGTCACAAGTCAAAGGCTTGCTCTGATAGGCCAGTTATTCAAACAGAAACACTTTTATCAGCCAGGCATTGCTGGCACACACCTTTAATCCTAGCACTTTGGAGGCAGAGGCAGGGGGATCTCTGTGAGTTGGAGGCCAGCCTGGTCTAACAGAGCGAGTTCCAGGGCTACACAGAGAAACCCTGTGAAACAAACAGAAAAGAACACTTTATCCCAGCATTAATAGAAGGGACATCCCTATGTGTTTTAGGAGATGAAACCTGGACTGCCAGTCTTTGCCGCTGTGCCCAAATGAGCAAGTATGAATGGGCATGAGCCCTGGCCTATCAGCTGCCACACTGGACGCCAACCTTTCCCTGCAGCTCATTAGCCTTGGACAGAATCTGCTACAACAGACTCAGTGTCCCGGCCATTAAATTCCCTTACTTTCCAAGGGGCTCTAAAGAAGCCCTTTATCTCCGTCTTAAGAGACTGGTTAGCAAGAAGGCCAAAGTCTACACTGAGAACTAACCCGCAAGTAAACAGGGCCAACTAGTACCCTAAAAACCTAAGCCCTGAATGCTCTTCTCTCAAAGAGGCTAGTCAGCTGCTTGGGGGTGGGGGGGCTTACACACAGGAAACCTTACTGCTGGGAAACGGCATGTAAATGCATGGGATGGAGCTACATGCATGGGATGGAGCTGGGCACCCATCCAGAGGCTGAGGGAAGGAAAGCCAGGCCAGGGCAGGGTACCCAAAGGTTGGCCTGGGAGCAGAGCATCTGCTGCCCTCTCCTCAACATTCTGACTGCATCCCTCAGAAGAGCCCACACATGGTCTGGGGGCAAGTGCCACCCTCGTCAGATGCTGGCTATTTCCCCTGCTGGAGGGAGTGCTGGGACTCCAGCCTCCCCACTCTCCCAAGCCCTGGAACCTTCCTCTGGTTTTCCACCTGGCAGATGAAGCCATGGGATGGATCCCAAGTCCCAGGGGAAGCTCGTGTACAGACAGCTATGGGGAGAGAAGGCACTCAAGACACACTTAGCTCCTGAACCCGCAGCCTCAGGGAAAAACCAAGTACTTACTTCCTCTTAGGGAAGACGCAAAGGCCACTTGCTGTCATCAGTGCAGATGGAAAAGTACCCGAATCTCCTCCACTTGGGAAGCAAACTGAATTTTAAAAGATCAGGAGGGGCCCCTCCTGTACCTGGAGCATTTCCACGGCCTTCCTAAAGTCTCATTCCAGACTGAAACACAATGGTCCTGTCACAAGGCCTTTCGCCTGACATTACGGCTCTCAGCCACTCCCTCCCCGCCATGAACCCGGCTCCTGGTTCCTGTCTGGCACTGTTCTCAGGACTGCAGAGACAACTGAGGGGCAACCTCTTCTCAAGGAATCAGGGCGGAGTAACGAAGGGTTCAGTGCAGCACAAGGTAGTGACGCCTCTCTTGTCTGTCCCTGGTATATATAAATCAACAAGCCCTCGGAGCAAAGGGGCCTTGACGGAGACCCCAGAAGGTCCGAACGCCTTCATCTGGTCCCCTACTGTGTTCCAAGTTACTGTGTACACAGCCCTCACAGGGGCACAGGAAGCCCAGGTCGGGGTTCTGAGGGCTGTCTGGACACCAGCCAAGGGAGAATCAGCTAGATCTGGGACAAGCTTATGAGAGACAAGACTTCAGGCCTCTCTGTTGTGTGAGAGACCCATGTGTGGCCAGGCGCGCTATATGGGGGGGTCAGCTGGATGCCTATCTACCAAGGCCTTCCCACTTCATGGTAAACATCCCTAGGAACAATACATAGGCTTCAGCTCAAGCTTTGAATGAAGGCCCCTCCAGGCACCATCTCCTTTGATTCTCTCAAGCCCGTTAAGAGTGGTCCACTTACAGAAGGAACAGGCTAATGGAGGACATGCAATTTGCTTGAGACCTCCAGAATCCAGGTTTGCCTGGCAGTCAGGCTGGGCACATAATTTTTTCCCCGCCACTCCTGGATGCTGTGTGTTGACGTTTGTGTGTGATCTCTCCAAGCCCTTCTGTCCCCACTCCTCCTGGACTGAGGCTCAGACCCGAAACATTCCGTCTGGGTGCTCTCCAAGTCAGGGAGCGCCCGCCCGCTCTGTGCTGAGTCATTGGCCCAGCCGAGGCAGGACCAGCAAAGACTTTTGGCTCCATTCTGAGTCACCCTGACTCTAAGACTTCCCCATCACCAGGCACAGGGGTGCCATGCATGGAGGGAGACAACCCAGCTGCACCTCACAGATGAGGGGCCTTTGCTTGTGTGCAAACAGCCTGATGAGCTAACCCTGAAGGATGGACCATCCACCACGCCTTTTCTACCCACTCAGCTGCCTTCCAAGTCTCCCACCACTAGGCTTTCCAAAACTATTCATTCCTTATTTATTCATTCAGTGTCCAAGAAAGACATTTCTAAACAACTGAGGAAAAAGGCCCCTACACTTCTACTCTGGTGAATAAGGCAGAAGTTCCTCTGAAATAGGAAGAATTGCTTTCCCAGAAAATGCTAAGACGTTTTCAGTAGGAAGCCCCAGTTCAAAGGATTCAGCCCTGTGCTGGGAACTGAGGAAAACTGATGGGTTTACAGGCTCCCCAGCCCCATGCCCATCCCCCATTCAGATGGCAGCAATCGGCGATTCTAGGTGGTTCTGGAGAGAGAGTAAAGAACTTGGTATGTGCGGTGTCCGATCTTACTGCCAGCCACAAGACAAAATAATTAGATTCCTCTGTAGAGCCGCCACCACCGCTGTCTGCTCCGGATCTGCAGTGTCTGGCTGCTGTCGGCTCCCAGCCCCTCCCTCCAGACCTGAGGAAGATGCTGTGTCACTGGCGGGAACAAAACAGCTCCCCCAGACCTGAGAGGATGGACTCAGGGAGTCAGCACTGACCTCGGCACGGAAAAGGCCACCCAGAAAGTGACTAAAGGGACAGGCCTCTGGGGGACATCTGGGAGTCTACGGACATCACGGTTGTGCTGGGGGGTTGCTGAGGGCTTCTTAAGACACACTTTGTGTTTCTACTTCTATGGAGGCGTTGCCCTCCCTGTGCCCACAGATTCTGCTAGGCAAGGAGAGGCTGAGATGAAACAGACCTGCCTGGAACACTCAACAGGGTTGTGAGCCAAAAAGGCAAAGCAAGAGAGCCCACCACTCAGAGGTTCAAATCAGAGCAGCGTGGAGTCTAGAGCGGGGAGGGACAGCCTGCTTCTGCCCTGAGAGAGGTGAGGCAAGGAAACAAATATGCCTGACACTTCCACAGGACCAGAGCAGGAGTGACTGGACAGCCTTTCTACGGAGCCACGGGCTAGGCACATCCCTCTGCGTCATGGAATAGTTTCTACCTCAGCGTCCAGAGCATTTAAAGAGACAAGGTTTTTTAAAAGCACACATCCATATCCTACATACACACTCTCTGGCTTCCTCCACAGCTACCAAGGCCGCAAAGATATTTTTCACAGAAACAAGTGAGAACTTTGTAACATCGGCTATCACACACACACACACACACACACACACACACACACACACACACACACAAAGTCACATGTGCCCATGATGAACCAAGTTCAGCTTGTGCATGTGTGTGAACTGAGGAGATCGGGTGCCGGCCAGGAGTCCCTGAGGTCTGAGGCAGCAGTAGATTTATGTGGTGATGTCTCACAGTGCAGAGCAGGGGCAAAGGGACTGGAGAACAGCAGAGTGGGGGAGGGGACAAGGAGGATTCTCCTCAGCGCCAGCCACTGGAGAGTCTCCAAGGCTCTTGAGAAGCAAGAGCCTTCCTTCCCCAGCTCTCGGCTTTTCTTCTCAAGGCCTCTCACATATTTAAGATCGAATTAAAACACGAAGGTAAAAAGAACAGGTTTAGATTATGTATGGCTTCCTGATTTGGATGGAAGATACCAGAACAAAAATTTGAATGTCGATAAACAGTAATAAACATGTAGAGTGGTTTATATAAGGAAACCATGTGCCATTCCAGAAGCAGGGGCAGTGCTAATCAAGCCTCAGGGGTGGTATGAAGTTTTCTGACTCACCACCAGCGCCGACAGCATCCAACATTTTAAGCTTTCTCGGCCCTGGCTAACGTCAAAGGCTGCCACAGTTCTCCTGTGCACGCACTCTAACCCTATGAAGGACCAATCTACTTCACAAAGTGGGGACAAACTGTGTCCTGGGAGGCGCGGTCAGCTCTTGTGCAAGCCAAAGACACAGGCTGTTCTTCAGAGGGAAAACGAAGGTCTTGGATGGACACCCTCCTGAGGCACGTGGCCGTGTTCCCGATCCACTCCCACCAAACAAACCGCTTTCCAGCCCAGACTGCAGCTCGCTGGACAGGCGAGGGGGAGAAGAGCCACTCATTTCCTGACTCTGCTAAGAGGTGCAGTGGCCTAGGATCGATGTAGAAAGACAGAATGACCTCATCTTCAGAGAACAGGAGGATCTATCTGCTGAGCCTAAGGCAGAATAAATGGGTCTTTCCACTTCAATCATAACTCAAAAAACAGGTCCAATTTTCTGTAAAAGAACATTTCTCCCTCTCACAGAACTCGGTTCAATCGGCCAAAGTGGAAGTGAGATGCGGGAAGACAGAAAGGAGGTAGAACACTCCAGGCCTGGGGTGGCGGGAGGTCCCTCACCCTGCCGCTGTGCACAGGGTACCTAGGCTCCCGAGGCATGCCACCTCCAGAGGTCAGACACCAGGAGAATGTTGGCTCTCCCTGTTCCAAAGGGGACCAGGGGCCACTGTGGCTCTCAAGACCATGGTGGCAGACTCAGAATCACCGGAAAGCCCTCTGAACTTACTTCTGGGTGCCATTCTGGGCAATTCAGATTCAACATGGGATTGGAGGAGAAATGGTCAAGTTGCTGCAATGTGCATTCTTTTTAAAGATCTATTATTTTTATCTCATTTGTGTCTACATATATGTCTGTGCATCAGATTCCCCAGAACTGGAGTGAGCCACGTGATGTAGGTGCTGGGAAGTGAACCCAGGTCCTCTGCAAGTTAACTACTGGACCATCTCTCCAGGCCCTTAGTGTACAGTCTTTTTTTTCCGGAGCTGAGGCTCGAACCCAGGACCTTGCGCTTGCTAGGCAAGCGCTCTACCACTGAGCTAAACCCCCAACCCCAGTGTACAGTCTTAAAATGCTCCCTGGAGGGCATCAAGATGGCTTGGCAGGTAAAGACACCTACCACCAAGCCTGAGGGCCTGAGTTCCACCTCAAGAACCCACATGGTGGACACTTCCACTAAGTTGTCCTCTCAGCTGTACATAGAGGCCACACAGTGTGCACACAAACACAAAATTAAACCAAATTAAAAAACAAAACTCTGGCAGGGCGGTGGTGGCGCACACCTTTAATCCCAGAACTTGGGAGGCAGAGGCAGGCGGATCTCTGCGAGTTCGAGGCCAGCCTGGTCTACAGAGCAAGATCCAGGAAAGGCACAAAGCGACACAAAGAAACCCTATCTCAAAAAACAAAAACAAAACAAAACAACCTCTGGCAGGCAGAGCCAGCTGGATCTCTGTGAATTTGAGGCCAGCATGGTCTACAGAATGAGATCCAGGACAGGCACCAAAACTACACAGAGAAACCCTGTCTTGAAAAAACAAAACAAACAAACAAAAAAACCCATAAACTCTAGAGATTGCCAGGTTGGTGAGTCCCAGAACCACAGAGGTGAACAGCCCTGCTCCATGAAGGACAATCTGCCGGGTAAGGGACCAGCACTCTAGAGTACCTGGTCTCAGAGATTCTGAGGAGGGGCTACAAGGGCCCATGTATCTCCAGACCCCAAAGTGAACACCAACCTTTCTACAGAAAAAGGGGTCTGGGCTGGTGCGCGGGCCTCCCTGATCAGTGGAAAACTGCAGAAAAGTAAGAGGGAGGAAGTGTAGCTGCTTGGAAAGGAGTCTGCTTGCAGACACATTGCCTCCAGCTGAAACAGGTCAAGGGGCTTGTTGACTATAAAAACAGGGGGGGAGATTTGCTATAACCACTTCAGAGAAAACAAAAGTCAACCCCAAGAAGACAACGTTTAAGACTGAATACAACACAAAGGACTAGTGCTTTTCTTCTTTCCATGAAGGACTCATTTTTACCAGGTTTGACTGTAAACATCCAGATGTTCTTCTTGGTTTCCCAACTCAGGGAAGTGATCTTTCTTGACTGATAAGCATCTCCCCCCAAGGCGAATATGCTGTGAGGGTCTCTTAGCTCTTTCCTCTTATGCTTCAAGAAACCTATCTCAGGGGCTGGAGAGATGGCTCAGCATTCAGGAGTGCTTCCTGTTCTCCCAGAGGACCTGGGTTCCATTCCCAACATTCACAAGTTGGCTGACAACCACCCATAACTACAGCTCCAGGGGTTGGGGATTTAGCTCAGCATTTACTACAGCTCCAGGGAATCCAACACCCTTTTGGGCTCCGAGGGCACGTGTACGCACAAGCATATGTAAAAATAAAGAAACCAATTTCTAATATAAAATACTAAAGGTTTTCCTGGTTTGTAGTGTGCAGTAAGGTACAATTTGTAAGTCAAACTGTCCCAGTCACATACATCTTCTGGGACCATCTGGGACCAAAGTATGGGTTTGTAAGGCGTGAAGCCCAGGCTCAAAGCAAGCACAGCTTGAGGGACTTGGCTCCCAGATAGAAATGCTCATTTCCTCCTTATGCTTTGGTCCCATGCTGGTGAGTCTATCTCAAGTAATAAATTTGGTAAGGGAAACCCTTCTCCCGGGTTAATCACAATCCACCATCGAAATCCTGGCTAGCACAGCAGAGTCAGTATGATCCAGGTTCATAAAAGTTCAAGCCACTGCTGATTTCTTACTGGTCAGTCCACTTGGGCCCTCCTCTCTTTGCTATTGGGTGCTAGGTGGGTGACCTTCAGAAACACTTGAATTCCCTGCATTGCCTTATACAGTAGCAAGTGGGTCATCATTAAGGACATTTCCAGTTTAAAATTATAATGGTAAAATTGTCCAGTTCTTTCAAGCCTAAGACATCTGACTTAGTATTTTGCAATGTTAACTGTTAATAGTTTTTTTTTTTTTTTTTAACCTTGCACAGTCTAAAGCATCTACCTAGTGGCTACAGCAAGATCCTGACTTGCAAGGTGGGTGGTGGTGGTGCACACCTTCAATGCCAGCACTTGGGAGGCAGAGGCAGGCAGATCAGTCAGTTTGAGGCCAGCCTGGTCTATAGGGATCTTACAGGACAGCCAGGGCTACACAGAGAAACCTGTCTTGAAAAACCAAAGAAAAACCAAAAACAAACAAACAAACAAACAAACAAAATAATATCAAATCCCACTTTCTGAGTACCAGCATGGGCATGCTTAAACTTGACCTTTACTCCCAACAAGGGGTGCCAGCAGGCTGAGATTCTTCTTGTAATTACAGGAAGGAGGCCTCAAAATACAGCTGTCTACAGCTGTGATACACTGTGGGTCCTCTACTCCCCACACAGTCTTGAGAAGGCTAGTTTCTAAAGAGAACATTTTACCCAGTGGGACAGACACACACAAAAAAAGACACATGCAATTATGCCCACCTAATTACAATCAGGAATAAATATACAACTAATTCCTTGTAAATGTAAACCGCTGCTGAGTATGTGGCTCACTGCTGGATACCAGGGTTGTAAGGAAAAAGAGTTTTGTCTGGCATTCTCAAGGACCTGGGTCACCCCATGCATTAAAATGAAAGTAGAATTTTCTAAAATAATTTATAAAGCATTTCAAATTTGGTTAGTTTTTTAAAATTCCAAATATCAACTCTCTACTGCTTTTAATTTCTTCAGACAGCAATAAGGTTTTGTCTTTTGGTGTTTTTGCTTTTGTTTTTGTGTGTGTTTGTTTGTTTGTTTGTTTGTTTGAGGCAAGGCTTCTCTGTAGACCAGGCTGGCTTTGAACTCAGAGAGTCCCGTCTCCACCTCCCGAGTGCTGAGGTTAAAGGGGTGTACCACCATCTAACCAGGCCCAGGTTAGTCTTTAAGTGTACTTATTTTACCAAACTTTTCATTTTGAAAAGATCAAACTTACATAAATTATAACTGATCAGTATGCTAAGTATGACTTTTGTTAATTATATATTAAAAGATCCTACCTAAATTTGTAATTTTAAGCATTCTGTTCAAAATTAATCGTTTCTTTAAAGACAGGGTCTTTTTTGCAGTACAGGCTGGCTTCATTCCAATTTTAATTATTTTTTGAGACAGACTCTGGTTGTTGTTGCCCACGCTGGCCTTGAATTCCAGATCCTCCCGCCTCAGCCTCCTGAGTGCTGGGATGACAGGCATGCTCATGCCTGGCTTCATTCCAAATCTGTGTTTTCACATTTTCTTGCTCTTGGTGTTGAAATTACACATGCCTGAATGTTCGTAAATGAAGCATACACCTGCTGTGTTCACAAGACTCCTCAGCTGTTTCTGGTAACAAACTTCGAGTATTTTAATACGACAATAACAAGGAAGAATCACACCATTAAAAATGTATTCGCTTTCTCTCCAGTGTGGGGTAATGGCTAAGTATGTGAGACAATGTCGGATCTCTAGTTTGGAAACTGTCAGAAAGAGTATCCTTTGAAAAAAAAAAAGACGAGTAACAGCATCAGAGAACCCTCTAACCGAAAGCTGTTTCAATTAGGAATACAAGTTTAATGTTAAAAATGTAGGGGGAAATAACTTATTTACTAGAGCCGACTGAGTCACTGTATGCCTGAGATCCAGCAAAATCAAGATAAAAACTAAGTTCGGAACTTGAAGGTGAAATCCCCAAAGGACTCCACCTCAGCAGCCCTGCAGGCCGGGACCGGGCGCCCCCAGCACCGGAGGGAGCCGAGGGTGTCAGCACGCGGGGCGGTAGGACAGAAAGGCGGCGGCCGGGCCAGGCCTGGGCCTCAGCCGCTCCTCGGGCCGGTCGCCCCTCCCGGGGGCCGCAGCTCCGCCCGCCCGCCCCCCCCTTCGTCCTTTGCCCTTCTCAAGAAGCTGTAGAAAACGTCCCGATGTCACGACGAGGGTCGCACCTCGCTGGCTCCCCTCCAAAACCACCCTTCCCGAGGTTCTCCCAGGGCCCAACGCCTGTCCGGGGAGGGTACGGGAAGGGACTCTCCTGGCGCAGGAGGGCGCAGGGTGGGGTGACTCGCGTAGCCCCGGCCCGACCGGGTCCCTCCACCGTCGAGGTGGGCCCGCGAGCCCGACTCACCTTGGGACCCTCGGGGGGCACGCGCGGGTCGTTCCACGTCGTGGTGCGACTGTTGTGGTCCACGAAGAAGGGCCAGCCGGTCTGCGGGTCGATCTTGATCTCCCAGCCCGGGGGCAGGGGGTCTCGGTCACCGGCTCCGTTGCCGGACGCCATCTGCATCACTGGAGACTGGGTTGCGGCGCTCATGCTGGGTCGGGGTCCGCCCGGGGCGCGGAGCTGGGGCGCGGGTCACGAGGTCGTGGAGTGCGGGCACCTCTGCGTCGCCGACGTGTCCGGGAAGCCGGCGCCGGGCACCTTTATGAATTAAAGGACTGGGTGACGTGGCCGGAGAGGGGTGGAAGTGTCTGGAAATAGCCTCCTAGCTGCCAAAGGGGAAGGAGATAAAGGGAAAGCAGCAACTGGCCGGCTAGAAACTTCTGGTCCCATCCAGAGAACTTGGCGGCCGCCCTGAGTTGGATGTGGAGCTCCGCCCTGAGTCATCGGCTATAATCGCTGCGGGGCGGGACCGTGGGCGGGATCGGAGGTGGGGATTTGTCACCCGCCCCTCCTCCTCGTCTTCTCCTGCTGTCCCTCCCAGCAGCTGTCCCGTGTGCGTCCCTGGGCGTGTGCGTCCCAAGGCCTGTGCGCCTCGCGACGGATGGGCGCGCACCGGTGTCCTTGTGCGCCCAAGGTGGTTTTGACCTCCGAACTCGCAGCCACTCCTTCGCACCGCGCGGGGTGTCCCGGGACTGGCAGTCCGCGGGCCGGGTGCCTGTGGCCCCGCCTCTGTGGAGCGACTAAATCATCTTGAAGCTCGGAAAGTCCCTCCCGCCCCCATGCCCAAGTACGCTAATACTCAGGGACACTGGCGTCCTGCAGTGACGTTTTAATAACTTTCTCTCAAGGACTTTGGGACTGCTCCCGAGGAGTTCTGGAATGCTGATCTGACGTCACAAAAAAAAAGTGCAGTGAAACTCACCTGCCCGCTTTGGAAACCTGAAGAACAAAGGAAAGAAGTGATGGCCTTATGCTCTTGGCCTTCTCTAGTATAGACACTTTCTTACAGTGACTGGCCTTAAAGTTTATATTCTCTGGGGTTTGGAGTGGGTTTGTTGTTTGATTTTGTTTCTAATGGTAAAGGTGGACTCTGATTCGGAAAAATAAGGATCAAACCAAAACCCTGCAATTCTGTTTGTTTAAATGGCAATCAACTCCTAATCCCATTGCCTTCCTAGTGCCCAGGTCATTCCAAAAAGAGAACGTTTGTGGGGTCCAGTTCAGGTTCTTAGGCACGCAGACTCACTCCCTCACATCAGAAACACCTTGAACTAAACTGAGCCCAATTTCCCACTCAGATTCAGAGAACGTTCTGGATCCTTCAAAGATACCATCTTCTGGCCTCTTCTTCCCCTCAGATTTTTATTCTGTTTCAAATGCTAGAGGGTTCTGCCAGACATTTCCAATGAGTGATTTTTACTTCCAGAGACCATCTTACCAGCCTTGAAGTCCCAAAGCTTAAGTGTAAGTACTGACGTGGCTAGGCTTCAGGGACTGACTCTGTTACCAAACACATCCGGAACTAATGTGCAAGCCCAAATGGGGGTGTACTGAAAATCTCATTGGAAGGTCTAGACTCTTCAGATTCACTGGTCAGTGTCTGTCTTTTGTTTCTTTATACATGGACCTACCCAGGACAGGACTGGGTCCAGAGTCCATCTTCTATAAAAGAATAAAGACCAATGTTTATTGAAGACAATGAAAAATGAATTTTTTAAAGACATGGTCTATCTATGTAGCCCAGGCTGTCATTTAACTCAGTACGTAGACCAGTCTGGCCTCCAACTCACAGAGCTCTGCAGGTCTCGGCCTCCCAAGTCCTGGGATGAAAGCTGTGCACCACCGAGCCTAGCTCTGTCCTTTTTTTTTTTTTTTTTTAAGAAGAAAGATTGATTTATTTTACATGTATGAGTGTTTTGCCTGCATGCATGTATGTACACCCATGTGTACAGTGCCTGCAGAGGCCTGCAGAGGTCTGCAGAGGGTGCTGGAGTCTTTGTAACTGTAGTTGCAATGGTTTCCAGCTTCCTTGTGGGAAATGAACCTGGTCCTCTATGAGACTAGCAAAAGCTCCTAACTCCAGCACCTCCCACCTTGTCCCCGGGCACAGTGCGCGGTAAATAATAGTTATTAAGGCAACAAGAATTGTAATGGCTACCGCTTGTTGGGCAATTACTGTATGTCAGGCCCTACGTTAATGACTTTACGTGGACTACCACATTTGATCTTTGCGGTGGAAGCTGTGATATGGCGCTTAGATCTCCTTCCAGCAATGAAGTGCTGCAAGAGGAGATCAGGACCTGTCCCATTTCTCTGCCAACAGTGCTGAAAGAACACAAACCTTTTGTTTCTTTGTTTTGAGATTGGGCCTCTCTGTGTAGCCCTAGCTGTCCTGCAATGTGGTAAGTAGACCAGGATCCTATTTGACCTCAAACCTTCGGAGATCTGACTGTCGCGAGTGATGGGATTATAGGTGTGCACCACCATGCCCGGTGAGATAGGAATTCTTTTAAAAACCTTTTGTGGATGAGGAAATAGGCTTAGAGATGTTTAATGACTCACTCACTGTCATGTAGATCAATGTTTGGGGACTAGTCTAAGTGAAGAAAACCACCTTGTCCAAGGTCAACCTTCCTTCTGAGATAGCCTGTATCCAATGAACTGATCCACCGAGGGCCATTCTACCCAGCCTCCCTAGATCCACCTCCAGGACAGGGCTAACGAGCCACCCCAGCTCCTGCACCCTCTGGGTTTGGCTGCTGTTTTCTTTAGAACTGCACCAGAGCTCAGTCTGTGTCTGGGCTGCTCCTAAGAGGGTTCTGGACTGGCTCCTGCTCAATGATCTTCACGTCACAGTCTCCTTCCTAAGGCTCCCGAGCTGGGCCAGACCTGTGACAGAAGCCTTCGACCCCAGATGCTTAGGAGGCTGAGGCAGGAGGATGAAAACCTCAAGGCCTGCCAGGGTCACAGGGGACACAAACGGCAGCAGTGCTCCCAGGGGCTCCACGACTAGGCAGCATGCATGCGATTTCCTTTCCACGGAGGAGGCAGCTTGGGTTTGGAGATGCTTGCATGGAGCCTGGATTGGTGGAGGTGGGATCTGAGTTTCAGCAATTGACTCATAAGCCCACGCTATTAATCTGGCACTCAGTACATAAAGTGAATGAGTCAATGGTACAGTCCCACTAGTCGCCAAGTTACACGAAAAGGCTGTAATTGAGAAGCATAGCTATGGGTATGTGATTTTTCTCAATGCCAAGACAATGAGCAGCTACCATGGAAGAGTCTACATCAACCTATTAATGACGGGTCCCAGCTGTCCTGAATCATACTTCAGGTCACAGACAGGGGGTTCAAACCCAACGATGATTTTTTTTTTTTTAAATGAAAATGTCACCCAAAAGATTTCAGTGCCTGGATGATTTAATACATTTCTAATGGAACATGAGCTGGCATTGAGAACAGCCGGTTCTCTCAGATGTATGCAGAACATTGATCATTTCAGATGGTATTTGTTTGCCTTTGATGCTATCAGAGGAGAGTGCACACAGCCAGGCACACCTTCTCCAGCCACTCCCTCCCAGGGGCCGCTTCCACAGTGGGCAGCCTCGGAGAGGAAGGCAAGGGCATCAGAAGAGTGCCTAGGTGGGAGGCAGGACCTGGGAAAGTGTCGGTGCAGACCCGGGGAGAGGAGATGCCTGGGCTGGCTATGCTATGGAGACTCATGATAGGTTCTATAAATACACCCTGGTGGAGGTGGAGGGGGAAATCAATATGGTCTAGCTACTGCATTTCAGACTGTCTCTCTGACATTGCATCTGTTTGTCATTAAAAACTGAAGTCTATGTGTGCTCCAGCACAGCTGTCCTGAACTCTCTGACCTCCTGTGGCAGGTACACCCTGGAACAAACATCTGGCTTTTAATCACAGACCATTCTGTTATGCTAGTTTGCTCTCTACATTCTTCCCTGGGGGGAAAAAAAATGGCAGGAACCAAGGAACCAGGTGCTGTAACTGTGAATGCTGGGGTTTCTTTTTCAGTTTGTTTGTGTGGGTTTGGTTTGGTTTGAGATGGGGATCTCACTTTGTAGCCTTGGCTAGCCTAGAGCTCTCTATCTAGACCAGGCTAGGCTCAAACACATAGACATCTGCCTACTTTGGCCTCCTCAGTGCTGGGATTAAAGGTGGTCACCACCATATGGACTACAGATTTACTTTTATGTGAATGTGTGTATGCTATGGTGGCGGCCAAGAAAGGGTAGCCCCCTGGAGCTGGAGCTGCAGGCAGTTGTTGTGAGCCAGGAACTGAATGTAGGTCCTGTAAAAAAGTATTCTCAACCACTGAGCCCATCTCTCTCACCTCCGTTTGTTTTTTGAGAAGGGAAAAGGGAAGAGGGGGTGAGCAGGCGTGCATCTGGGTGTTGTCCCGAGGAGGGTGCAGCTTGTGGTCTCGACGGGACAAATTAGGTAGAGAGTCACACAGTGACATGGGGCTGATCTCCAGTCAAGTTGGGGCTGGCAGAAGAGACCTGAGTGAGCCTGCGGGGGCAGGATGGTGGTGTGACTCTGGTGTTGGCAGGGAGGTTAAGGTTTATCTGAAGTGTGGTCAGCAGCTCAAGGGCAGGGGGAGACTGCCCAGTTGGCTTTAACAGACGGGGCGTCGTTGCAGGGTGCAATGCTGGATGCCTGAACTCTGCTGGTGGCGCTGGAGTGATGGTTCAGTGGCTAAGTGTGCTTCCTGCTCTTCCCGGGGACCCGCGTTTGGTTCCCAGCACCTACACTGAGGTCCCACAATCTCCTGTAAATCCAGCTCTAGGGGCTCCAATACCCTTTTCTGGTCTCCACAAATAACCTCACATATGTGGCGCGTGCGCGCACGCGCGCACACACGCGCAAGCGCGCGCACACACACACACACAAAGAAAATAAAAGCTACTGGAGGCTGAGTCAGGAGGATGGAGAGTTCATGTCCACCTTAGGCAATGAGAAAGACCCGGACTTCAAAATACAACCTCCTCCCCTGCCATTGCCTAACCACCTCCCCTAACTACCTCCCCTAACTACCTCCCCTAACCACCTCCCCTAAACACCTCCCTTAACTACATCACCTAACTTCCTCCCTTAACTACCTCCCCTCACTACCTCCCTTAACTATATCCCCTAACTACCTCCCTTAACTACCTCCCCTAACCACCTCCCCTAACTACCTCCCCTAATTACCTACCCTAACCACCTCCCTTAACTACATCCCCTAACGACCTTCCTTAACTACCTCCCCTAACTTCCTCCCCTCACTACCTCCCTCCCTTAACTACTTCCTCTACCAGGGGCCTGAGCTACGACAAAGCCCAACCTGTTCCCCTCACTCCCATTTCCCAACCTTAAACACGTTGAGGAAACACATTAAACACTGTGTTGGTTACTTTTCTCACTGCTGGGACAAACATGTAACAAAATCACTTAAGGAAGGGCTTGGCTGGCTGGCAGTGTGAGGGTGCGGTCTGTCGCAGCCGGGGAAGGTACAGCAGCCGGAGTGAGAGGCAGGGGGAGCGGAGTGAGAGGCAGGGGCAGCGGAGTGAGGGAGTGAGAAGCAGCGGGTCACGCATTACTCAGCTGGGAAGGAAGCAGAGACGCAGAGGCCAGTGCTCGTTCACTTTGTCTCTGGAGTCCAGGACCCCAGCCCACGATGCTGCTCACAGGCAGAGTGGATCTTTCCTTCTCAGTCAATCCTTTCGGGAAACACCCTCCTGGATACACCCAGAGGTGTGTTTGAATGGTGACGACTCTAAATCCAGTGGCGTTGACAATGACTGCTAACCCTCAAGAGCACTGTGCTAAGATTGTCAGGACCCAACTCATCTATCTGCCCAGCAGCCCTAGGAGGCATGGCTGCTATTAAGCCCACTGGAGGAATGAGGAGCAGTCGTAGAACTACTATAACTCACTAGGGGTTAGATTCCTTAAGAGTCAGAATTTGAAAGCAGATCTCTGGGAGTCCATGGCCTGAACAAGCACAGCACGCCCTGATGTGCTCATGTCCTTCTCATGTGAAGTTTGATGGGTTGGCGTCTATCTCCCCACCCAAGTTCATGGTCACCTACAAATGTGACCATATCAATTAAGGTGGACCTATCCAATGACTGGCATCATTATAAGAAGAAAGAAAAGTGAACAGAGACAGGCAGACCCAGGGGAAGAGCATCATGTGATTTCAGACAACCAAAATGATGCATTGACAAGCCAGAAGCTCCCAGGACAGCTGGTAAGCGTCAGTGAAGGCACAGGAAGCAAGCCAGATTCTCACCCAGAACCTTCCAGAGAGAGAGGCAGACAGGCAGGCAGACAGAAGACAGACAGACAGACAGAGACACAGACATAGAAATAGAAAGACAGAGACAGAGAGAGAGAAAAAACCAAAACAAGTCTTGCTGACTCGTCAGTCTTAGACTTCTGGCCTCCTGCACTGTGAGGTCTATTGCTTTCAGACCTGAGACATGTCAGTCCCTTATGAGGGTGGCCCTAGAAGATGAAGACGGCACCATGAGCCACTCCATAGGTCTTTATCACCTGACTTCAGAGTGACACTCAGAATTGTCACTACTGTCATCACAGAGGAGTCCCCTTTCAAACACAGCCACACATTGTTCCTCACCAGGTCCAAAAATCCATTACGGAAGCTTCCGCCCACTGACGTCACAGGCACCCCCACTGACACCCCCGGAATTTCAGGGCCCTGGGAAAGGAAAGTCAGGTCCGAATGCATGCACAGCAGGTACCCCACCCACTGAGCCATGTCCCCAGCCCACTGTCCTTTCGTCACTGAATCAGATCCCTGTGAAATGTTCTGTACTGGCCATACATATCTTCCTTCCTCATCTCCCAGGAGAATGCAGACTCCAAGGAGTGACTCTCCTGAATCGCTCTCAATTTAGCTCTTTAAAAATGCAACACTTTAATGTGGTGGCGAATGATTTATTCTTTTCTTCCACTGCTTTAGGGACTCAAAGCTTAGGTCTGTTTTCAGTTGTTAGCCTGACAAAACATAAATGAATGGCCATTTTTATCAGTCCCCCCACCGGCCCAGTAAATAGTGATAGAAACACAGGAAGGGCGTGAAAAACATAACCCACTCAGCAGACTTTGGGGGCCTGGCTTTGCGACTCTGCAGATGACGGGATTGTGGACTCAGCAGCTGACCAATGGTCATTTACTATGGCTGCTATAGTGAAGTACCCCAAGCTGGCAGCTAAGAACCAGAGAAGCGCACTGTCTCCCAGCTCTGAAGGCTAGAAGACCAAGACCAAGAAATTCAAAGCAGGAGGCTGGAGAAACGGCTCAGAGATCACGAGCACTGGATGCTCTTTCAGAGGTCAGGGGTTCGATTTCCAGTACCCATGTGGACTCACAGTCATCTGTAACTCCAGTTCTGGGAATCTGACACCTTCTTCTGAACTCTGTGGGCGCCAAGCATACATATGGTTCCCACACATATATGCAGGCCAAACATTCGTAAAAATAAAATAAGTAAATCTTTAAAAAGAATGTTTAGTGCCGGGCGGTGGTGGCGCACGCCTTTAATCCCAGCACTCAGGAGGCAGAGGCAGGCGGATCTCTGTGAGTTCGAGGCCAGCCTGGACTACCAAGTGAGTTCCAGGAAAGGCGCAAAGCTACACAGAGAAACCCTGTCTCGAAAAAAACAAAAACAAAAAAAAAGAATGTTTAGCATGCCGGGCGGTGGGTGCGCACGCCTTTAATCCCAGCACTCGGGAGGCAGAGGCAGGTAGATTTCTATGAGTTCGAGGCCAGCCTGGTCTACAGAGTGAGTTCCAGAACAGCCAGGGCTATTACACAGAGAAACCCTGTCAAAAAATAAATAAATAAAAATAAAAATAAAAAGATAAATATAAAAACAATGTTTAAAAAAATTTCAAGGTCTACATAGTGAGTTCCAGGACAGCCAGAGCTACATAGTGAGACCTTGTCCTGGGGGTGGTGGTGGTATGTGTGTCAAAGTATGAGGCAGGTTGGTTATTTCTTTTTCTTTTTTTTTTTTTTTGTAGAGTACAATTTTTATTTAATCTGAAAAATACTGATCATTTTAGAGATTCTCACTTGATTTTTAACCTACAAGTTTGTCTATTTCTTTTTTCTTTTTTAAAAAATTTTATTTATTTTATTTTACAATACCATTCAGTTCTACATATCAGCCACGGGTTCCCCTATTCTCCCCCCTCCCACCCCCTCCCCTTACCCCCAGCCCACCCTCCATTCCCACCTCCTCCAGGACAAGTCCTCCCCCGAGGACTGTGATCAACCTGGTAGACTCAGTCCAGGCAGGTCCAGTCCCTTCCTCCCAGACTGAGCCAAGTGTCCCTGCATAAGCCCCAGGTTTCAAACAGCCAACTCATGCAATGAGCACAGGACTTGGTCCCACTGCCTAGTTGCCTCCCAAACTGATCAAGCCAATCAACTGTCTCACCTATTCAGAGGGCCTGATCCCGCTGGGGGCCCCTCAGCCTTTGGTTCATAGTTCATGTGTTTCCATTCATTTGGCTATTTTTTTTCAATAATTGAGTAAAACCGAAATTTATTATAAGCCACAGTCGTCCTAGGGACCTCCATACTATATATATAGCCTCCATGGTTCTATGGGTTGTGGTCTGATTGTTCTTTATTTTATATCTAGAATCCACTTATGAGTGAGTACATACCATGACTGTCTTTCTGGGTTTGGGTTACCTCACTCAGGATGGTTTTTTCTAGTTCCATCCATTTGCCTGCAAATTTCATGCTTTCATTGTTTTTCTCTGCTGAGTAGTACTCCATTGTGTATATGTACCACATTTTTTTTCATCCATTCTTCCGTTGACGGGCATATAGGTTGTTTCCAGGTGGTTGGTCATTTCTAAGGACCAAGAAGTGAAAACTTGTCCTATGTCTCTCTCCTTGCTGAGTGTCTTAGTCACTGTTCTGTTGCTCTGAAGAGACACCACGGTCAAGGCAACTTTTACAAAAAAAAAAAAATGAATTTAATTGGGGACTTCAGCTTCCGGTTTCAGAAGGGGAGTCCGTTTTCATCATGGTGGGAAGAAGACTGGCATGTCACTGGAGCAGTGGTTGAGAGCGTCACATCCTGACCACAGGCAGCAGGCAGAGGTACCTCAAAGCCCATTCCCAGGGACATAGCTCCTTCAACCAGGCCACACCTCTAAATCCTTCTCAAACAGTTTCACTCCTTGAACCTATGGGGGCCATTCTCTTTCAAACTACCACATCATTCCAAACTCTGCCTTGATTTTTCTTCCTTCTCTTCCTCCTCCTCTGTTGTGGGATATTTATATACCGTGTGAAGGTGTGTTGCTGTGATTGGTGTAATAAAGGTGATAGCCAATAGCTAGGCAGGAAGAGGTTAGGAAAGATTTCTGGAGACAGAAAGGACTCGGGAAAGAAGAAAAGCAGAGTCATCAGCCAGATTCAGAAGAAGCAACATGGTGGGCAGTACAGAGAGATGAGATAACAAGCCACACGACAGAATGTAGATTAAAATAAATGAGTTAATTTAAGTTATAAGAGTTAGTGGGATAAGCCTAAGCTAAGACCATGCTTTATAATTAATAAATCTCTGTGTTGTTATTTGGGAGCTGGCTGGCAAGACAATAAAAGACTCGTTATACTTCTTTTTCTTTTTTTTTGAGACAGAGTCTCTCTCTCTCTCTCATATATCTATGCATTTATATACATGGATGCATATATACAGCTATACATACATATACATGTATAGATGTATCATATAGTACACATATAAAATCTCCCTGACTGTCCTGGAACTCACTATGTAGACCAAACTGGCCTTGAACACACAGAGATCATCCTGCTACTGTCTCCCAAGTGCTGGGATTAAAAGGGTGTGCCAACCAAGCCTATCTTTTTTTCTTTTTGTGTCAAGGTCCCATTCTATAGTTTCAGCTGTCTTTGAACTCACAGCAATCCTCCTGCCTTAGCCTCCTAAGTACTTGGTTTGCAGCTACCATATCCAGCTACTGTGTACATGACACTTCCCTTTACATGCTACTCTCCCTGTTTGCTTGTCCGGGCTCAAGTTTCACACTAGTTGTTTGTTTTTGAGATAGGATCTTATTTAGCTCAGGCTGACCTTGAGCTCACTATTATTATTAAAGATAGCCTTGAACTGAACTGTGGATCCTCTTGCGTGCTGGGATTATAGATATTTGTCTTCATGTCCAGCTAAATTTCTTCCTTTTTTTTTTTTTTTTTTTTTTTTGAGACCCAACCTCCACCAGTGTGTCTTCACTAATTCTGTCTACAATAACCTTATGTCCATATGGAGGGATGGAAGTTAGGATTTCAACATATGAATTTGGGAGACAGCTCAACCCATAATAGGCACTTGGTGAAGAGTAAGTCTTCCTTCTGATGTTTCCTAGCATGCCAGCTCCCGCTCTAGTAACCACCAACATCCCTAGGTTAGTGGGTATTCTTCCAGGGCCCATCCATTTATCCGCATCAGTTTGTTCTTCCTACTTAACAAATGAAAGAATACCAGTACTCTAGCATCAACCACACACAGGTGTGTGTGTGTGTGTGTGTGTGTGTGTGTGTGTATGTGTGCATGTACATATATGTACATGCATGTGCTGGCCAGAAGTTGACATCAGATATCTGGACTTTCACTTTATTTTTGAGACAAGGTCTCTCACCTATTGGCTGGACTGGGTGCCCAGCAAATCCCGAAGATCCTCCTGTCTCCAGCACTGAGCTTACAGGCACCACACTGGCACTCCTGGCCTTTCACGATGGGCCTGGGGCTTGGCCTCATGCCTGTGCAGCCATCTCCCCAGGCTCCTCTTCGTTTTTCTTTTAGCAATTTCTCTGGGAAACATTCTGTATTGGCTGCACGTACCTTCCTCCCTCCTGCAGGTTCGTGCAGAGTCCTGTTTATTTATTTAACTCTCTGTTCATTTAACTGCACATCAGTTAGCAGACATTTCAAGTCTTCTGCAATGCATACTCCTTTGAGTGGGGTTCTGCATGGATGTGCAAACCAGATCAACCAATACCTGCAACTACAGTGTGTTTGTCGTTCGGCCGGTGCCTTTTAAAATGTCAGATATTTTGCTCAGTCCGTCTCCAAGAAGGTTGGGGGAGGTCAGCCTTGTGTGGACAGCTGAGTGCCTGTATCTCAGGGTTTGGCTGGACCATCTTGCTAGCTAACCAGTCTGGCGGAGCTGCCACCATCCCTGGGGCTTCTCATTTGCACTGCCACTCTGCTGAGTGCTTTTGGATGTCTTTTCCTGTTTGGATTCCTCTGCTGTGGACAGTCTGTCCCTGTCCTTTGCCCATTTTTCTTTTAGGACTGAGGAGGAATGAAACGGATTTTTGCAGATGCAGAACAGGGAAGAGAATAAGGCCACCAGATAGCTGTGGATGGAGCACACAAAGATGGGGGCTGTCATTGGAAAACAGCCCAAGGCATTCCACCTCTGTTCCAGTTGCCTGGGATTTCTTTCCCCGCCTGCCCAATCAACAGCCAGCTCTAGAACAAGGAGGAAAGCCTGGAAATTAAATTCTGTGCTTAGAATTTCAAATTCAAGCTCGGAATTGAATTGTCTGAGAAACCACTAGGCCCTTTCTCCGAGCCTGGTTTATCTCTAGGGGGTTGATGTCAGCTTGGTGGAGAGAGAAGGAAAATCCACTGGAGGCATTAAATAGGCTTGGGAGAAAGCTGAAGATGAAAGGAGGTATATATGTCATGAAGGGCAGGTCAGAGACCAGAGCCAAGGATTTCTCCCTGGGCCACAGTACTCCTTTGTGTTTTTCTTTCCTCTTTTCCCCCTAGTTAGGGCTGGGCTAAGTTCAAACCCACAAGGACAGACTGAATCTGTTCTTAGGTTGCTGTCAGGATGGGAAAAGCATCAGGGTTGTGCTGTTGGCCTCTCTGTTGTACAAAGTGGGATTCAAGTTGGTGTCGGTGCCGCCACCTCCTCTTCTAGTGTTTCCAGAAGATGTGTACAGTTGTTTCCTCAATGTTCCAGTCTTCTAGACTCTCTAGGGATTTACCCAGTACCTCAACAATCCCTGAGCTAGACCAGGACGCACAGAGGAAGTTCTCTGTCTTTCAAGATGGCATACTCAAGCTGGTTAACTTTATACCTCAACTTGGGCATTTGGGCAAATGTTATTTGAGATGATCCTGTGAAGACTTCTTGTTTGGTTGGTTTTTCAAGGAAATTATCACTTAAATCCATAGGCTTTAGGGCTGAGAATGTAGCTCAGCGGTACTTGCCTAGCATGTACAAGGCCCTGGGTTCAATCCTTAGCACTACTATAAGTCCACAGATACAGAGCTGTTGTAGAATATTATATTTAAATGTGTTACATTTGTTTATGCTGTGGAACACTTGTTTTAATGATGCAAAGATATGTTGCTTTCTTTTATGTTACATTTATTTTACTCTGTGAAACTGTGTTATTTTGCTTGTCTAAAACACTTATTGGTCTAATAAAGAGCTGAACGGCCAATAGCAAGTCAGGAGAAAGAATAGATGGGGCTGGCAGATAGAGAGAATAAATAGGAAGAGAAATCTGGGAAGAAAAGATCAAGGAGTGAGAAAAGGAGAGGAGGATGCTGGGGGGGAGGGGAGGCAGCCACACAACCACATAGCCGGACACAAAGAAAGAAGGAAAGAAAAGGTATACAGAAATAGAGAAAGGTAAAATTCCAGAGGCAAAAAGATAAAGGGCATAATTTAAGTTAAGAAAAGCTAACTAGAAATAAGCCAAGCTAAGGCCAGGCATTTATAAGTAAGAATAAGCCTCCAATCTTTGGATGTTTCCTGGGTCTTCAGACTAATGCCCTACACTGCAAATTCCATAAAATCTCTCTCTCTCTCTCTCTCTCTCTCTCTCTCTCTCTCTCTCTCTCTCTCTCACACACACACACACACACACACACACACACACACACTCACACACGCACACACGCACACACTGCTTCTCTGGGAAAACTTGACTAATTAGAAACAAGTTGTGTGATCATTAGATGTTGTAACTGGAGTTTTTAATGGGGAAAGCATGGGCTCACACAGCTCCAAAAGAGCAAGGATCTGCCACCCAGCCCAGCACACTAATTTGATAGTGAAAAGCCGAGAAAGGATATTGATTCAGAGTGAGTGCGTTGGGAAGAGGAAGACAGACGTAAAGTGAGCTGGAGTTCATGCTCTGGGTACCAACACGAAGTTTAGATTTCAGTAGAGGAAGAATGGGGGTGGAGGTGGGAGCAGAGGAGGGCAATCCTGGCCAGGCTGTGGTCTGGTTGAACATCGTGTCAGTTCTGCAAGGTGGTCTGAAGAAGTCCTAGTCTCGGTCATCACTTGAGGGACACAGTTTGGCTCTCAGTAGATGGTCACATCTGCTCCAGGGTGCAGCCTCACCACCGTGGATAAGTGTCCTCATCTGGGGGATGGGAATATCTTTCCTGTGGAATTTGCTCTTCCTGTACTCTAAGGTGACTGCAGGTGTAGGACAATGACTTATCTTGTGCCTTCAGCCTTAAGGAAGGATGAAATAAGTGAGACCCTCCTTGAGTGATTTACATGCTGATCTGTTACAGGGGCAAACGGGGGACACATAGTAAATGAGTATTTTATGACAGACATAAAATAGAGAAAGAGACACCACGTTTTTATCCTAAATTTTATCCTGAATTTAGTTGTGTAGCAGGCCCAAGTGAAGAATCATTTTTTTTTTTCCAAGAACACTTTCTGGGCGCCTGTTTCAAGGCAATAAGCTACCTGACAGTGTCAGGGTGAGGGATGCCAATCGGAGAGATACCTCCAACCAGGGAGGCCTTGAGAAGGAGATGGAAATGAATGGGCACGGTCTGGATCAAGGTCAAGTTTAAGTAGGTTGGGGAAGAAGAAAGGGCCTTCTGAGTGGGAAACACATCCACAGGAGCAAATGTGTAGAGCCAGGTTCAGGAAAAAGCCAGTTAAGAGGCCACAGATGCCCCTGGCACTCATGCCTCTCTCCTGGCAGCTGTCATGGTTGCAACTGGACTCCCTCATAGGAGCATGTGTGAAATGCACATCTCCATGTTTAGGACATCAGCAGGGGTCCTTTGCATGTGTGTATCCCTGTGGCTAACTTCATTCCATTCTTAGCAGAAACTGATGCTGGATAAGTGTTACGGGATTAGTGAGTTACAATCTGTGCCACGATTAGTCCCTTACCCTGTCCCCAAAGTGTCAGGACTCTGGCAATGATGGTTGTGAGGACCGCTTCGTCCTTCGTACCTCATGTTCCAAAATATACACTTGTAAACAATCCAGACAATACATAAAACTACAAAACAGATACTGGTGCTTCCATTGCCCAGAGAGGAGAGCTGACAGAAAGAAGAATTCATCTTCAGCTGTAGAACAGGATTCTTTATTACTGCCTTGTTATCGGAGCGATGTCCTTGCTCTTGAACCAGGACCCTCACATTCACTGAGCATCTATGTGCATCAATCAGTGTGAAGGGTCTAAATACAAACAGACAGATAGCATAGGACCTTGGGGGCATATCCTCAGTGATCAGAGAATTTTCTAGAAACCAAGCTTTTAAGGGCTCTGCTGTTTCTGGGCCACATTTTGGCTGTTGGACACATACTCTTGTGTTAAGCTTGAAAACACTTAAAAAAAAAAAAAAAAAAAAAAAAAGCTAGTTTCTTCCCCCAAATAGTGGTGAAAGCAAACAAAAAAGCTACTCAGAAATCCCCCCCCCCTTTTTTTTTTTCTAGAAAAATAGGGTATGACATTTTGAAGAGCTCTTTTTCATGGCTTCATTTAGGTCTGTCTGGAATTTTATCCTTAATGAGATGTTTTGATTTGATGTTTGTTTCTGAAGATCACATTCTTCTACTGGGGAGCAGCTATTCACCCCAGCAGGTCAGACTGGTTTAGTCTGATCCCTTTTCAGGGATAAAAAAGAAGCATTGTTTTTTGCAAGTAAGAAAGAACTGTGACAGTGTGCACTATTTCCCTTCTTGATGTTTTTATGTTAATAACAGTAAGTGTATAAACAGTATAGAAAGGTCATCATTATTTGGATATGTATTTTAAATATTTAAGCAATTGTATGAAGGAAGCATTTCTGATAGATCTTTTTCTCTTGATTCTTTAGAGTTTAAAATTTTTACTATATTTTATTTTATGTGCGTGTGTATATCTGTGGGTGCATGAATGGCATGACATGTATGTGGACATCAGAAGACAACATGTAAGACTCAGTTCTCTCCTAGGCAGGCGGTGGTGGCACACGCTTTTAATCCCAGCACTTGGGAGGCAGAGGCAGGCGGATCTCAAGGCTAGCCTGGGCTACAGATGTAGTTCCAAGACAGCCAGGGATACATCCATCTGTTTTTCAAGAAACAAAACAAAACAAAACAAAAAGAGTCAGTTGTCTTTGTCTACTGTGGATCTGGGGGGTGGAACTCAGGCGGCCAGGTTTGGTAGCAGGCATCTTTCTCTACTGCGCCATCTCACCATCCCACCTTTTAAGTTTGATCTTATTGGATTCATGCCTGGAGTTTACCCTCATTCAAGGAAAACCCATTAGGGTTTCCTAAAGCTTTTCTGATTAATTATATTCAAGTCCCTCACATTCCCCATCTGTCTTAGTTAGGGTTTCTATTGCTGTGAAGAGAAATCATGACCATGGCAACTCTTACAAAGGAAAACATCTAACTGGGGCTGGCTTACAGTTCAGAGGTTCAGTCCATTATCATCATGGTGCAACATGGTGGCATGCGGTGCTGGAAAAGGAGCTGAGAGTCCTACATCTTGATCTGCAGGCAGCAGAAGCAACTGTGCGCCACACTGGGCAGTAGCTTGAGCATAGGAGACCTCAAAGCCCACCCACACGGTGACACACTTCCTCCAACAAGGCCACACCCACTCCAACAAACCCATCTCCTCACAGTGCCACTCTCTATGGGGGCCATTTTCTTTCTAACCACCACACCATCCCACTGTCTTATTTTTTGACTGCAGGATGCCAAGTCCAACTCACACCAGAGCAGGGGGTGTCTGCCTTCCGTGTAGCCCATGTGACAACTATTCCCTCTTAAAGAGGCCTGCTGGCCCTAGAGCGGAAGTCCATACACTATTCTGGGCACTGGTCACCAGGCTGGCAAGGGCAACTGATGCATATGCTACTCAGAGGCAACTTACTATTTGGTTCAAATGGCAGGCTGGTCAGTTTGATGTGGGAGAAGATGCCAATCATCTGGTTCTTTCTCATTTATATAAAGGTCCCTGCCTGTTCGAGATTGCCATCCAAATAGAGCAAAAAAACCCTCAGCCAATTATTATTGGCAGTACACTCTCACTCTGTCCTTCTAAGTCCCTAGGAAAAGGGCATCATTATCATGTTTGACTAATAGAGAACACAGACTCATACAGGTTAAGGAAATCACCCAAGGGACTGGAGAGATGGCTCAGTGGTTAAGAGCACTTACAGAGGACCTCGGTTTGGTTCCTGGCACTTGCATGGTGGCCCACAACCACCCTTAACTCCAGTTCCAGGGGATCTGTTGCCCTCTTCTAGCCTCCATGGTCACCAGGTACACACAGTATAAAAACATACATGCAAGCAAAACACTCATACATAGAAATAAAAATAATCAATAAACCTGTTTTTTTTAAAGGCAGGGTTTCTATGTGTAATCACTCTGGTTCTCCTGAAACTCACTCTGTAGACCAGGCTGGCATCGAACTCACAGAGATCCTCCTGCCTCTACCTCCCAAATGCTGGGATTAAATAAACAAATTTTTTAAAAATTTATTTAAAAAAATTTTTTTTAATTAGCCAGTGCCACACCATTTGCAAGTGGAGAACCAGAACTTACACTTCAGGACTTAGTTCTCACCTACCAGGGAAAGAATCCGATGGAGTCAAAGCACATTTCAGAGCAAAAAGCCGCAGACCTTGGTGATGGATGGGATAGCTTCTTCGGTGAGACCAATTAATTAGCTCTATTTGTTATCACTGTGGGAGCTAATGCCAAATACAAACTTACTAAGGATGGATGGCTTCATGAGAGCACAGTTGCAGATGGACTCATTTATACCAAAGTGTAAGAAGAGGAAGAACTTCTATGAAGATTTCCTTCTTAAGGCTTATTTCATTTTCACTCTGTGTGGTTGTGGTTGTATGCATGTGCATGAGTGCAGGTGTCTGTAAAACCCAGGAGATGGCATCAGATCCCGTGGACCTGGAATTAGAGATGATTGTGAGATCTTGGCCACGGGGACTGGACCTGAACTCAGGCCTCTGGAAGAGCAGCAAATACTCTTAACTGCTGAGCCTCTCTCCCACCCCACCACGGAGCTTTCTATAGGCCACATAAGACTTCCTCCTCTTCCCCTCCTCCTTTCCCCCTCCCTCCTTCTCTTCCTCCTCCTTTTCCTTGAGGATTAAAGCCAAGGTCCCAAATAATGTCCTCTAAGAGCTTAATCCTTACAGGACTTACTGAATCCTGACAAGAAGCTCCAAAGGGAGGCTGTTAAACTACCATTTCACAGATTAGGAAACTGGGGTACAGGGAGCTAAGGGACCTTTCCCCGCAGTCGCACAGGGGACTGTAATTCCAGGTGGACTGGCTATAGGGCATGGATTCTGAACTTGAATCCATGTGAGGCTTGCAGAGGCGTCTGCAATGTTAAGGCTATCCTCACCAAAGCAAGTGGTGTCTCTAAAGAATATACTTTTGGGGGCCCGGAGAAATGGCTCAGCAGATAAGAGCACTGGCTGCTCTCCCAGAGGACCCAGGTTCAATTCCCAGCACCCACATGGCAGTTCACAACTGTCTGTAACTCCAGTTCCGGGGGATCCAACACTCTCACACAGATATACATGCAGGCA
The DNA here is from genome assembly GCF_049852395.1 of Peromyscus maniculatus bairdii. Classification (NCBI taxonomy): domain Eukaryota; kingdom Metazoa; phylum Chordata; class Mammalia; order Rodentia; family Cricetidae; genus Peromyscus; species Peromyscus maniculatus. The sequence goes on along the minus strand of NC_134852.1, from coordinate 138,923,745 downwards.
AAACACCAATACATATACAATAAAAATAAATTATTAAAAAAAAAGAATATGCTTTTGTCTTTTAAGTCTTTAAAAACATGGTTGATGTGGTGGTTTGAATAAGAATGGCCCCCAGAGGCTCATATATTTGAATAGTAGGGAATAACACGATTTGAAAGGATTAGAAGGCTTAGGGGTTGTGGTCTTGTTGGAGTAGGTGAGGCCTTGTTGGAAGAATTGAAACCCAAAAGCCCATGCTTTCTCCCCCATCCCTCTCTGGCTGCAGATCAGGATGTAGCTCTCAATTACTTCTCCAGCATACCATGCCTGCTGTCCTGCTCCCCATCATGACTGATAATGGACTCACCCTTTGAAACTGTAGGAGCCCCCGATTAAATGCTTTCTCTTATAAGAGTTGTCTTGGTCTTGGTGTCTCTTCCTAGCAACTGAACTGTGACTAAGACAGTTGGCAAAGTGTACAGTTGGCTCTAGGACATGTAAACAAGGCAGTCTACAGGCAGGCACACACTCCGACTTCACTCTCTTATCTTCCAGCCTGCTAGGACATGATTATTGGTGTCCTTAACTCCACAAAGGGGTCCCTTGTCCAGACACTGCGCTCTGAAGTGGTTAGGCTGCAGGAGCTGGAGGAGCTGTCTGGTAACATGGACTCATGAGGAGATTTTTCTTAGGCTTCTGGGGAAGTCTCTTCATTATGCAGATGTGACCTTTTGGTGTTTAACAAAGCAGCTTTGCTTAATATGGATGCCTGTGGAGTTAGGTCTGTAGAGATGGCTGTTAGCAGAAACGAGCAGAGAAGTGGTCATTATTTCTTACAAGCTAGGTGACCTTCTGGGATGGAGAATGCAGCATTCCAAAAAGCCATACCCTGTCCCCTGTGAGCGTGATGCTGCCCGGAAGGGTGCTTTTGTGTATCTTGGGTCCAAGGATGTCTTAGGCCCGGCTTCCATTTCTGGGTTGCTGTCAGGTTAGCCACACACTCACTGGAACCCCACACGATTTCACTCATGTCGCAGGTCCCTCGAGGGGTCCCCACTGCTTGACAGAGCCTGAGAGCTGGCTAAAACCAGCAAACTTAACGCAGCGTCACCCCAGCTGGCCTTGCCGTTGACTCCCCTCTCAGCTCCGGTCCCCCAGTCCTGCACGTGACATCAAAGCTTTCCCACAACACCTCCTGCCGCTTCCTTCCTGCTTGGCATGTGATTTCCCTGTTCTTCATCTGGCAGACTCTATCTTACCCATCAAGGATCTCCTCGGGGGCATGGTCTCCATGTTCCTAGGAGAGGGCTCGTCTCCACCCGTAATGCCATGGCTACTTCCAGTACAGTTTTACTGTTCCCCAATTATTCAGATGCCTGTCTTCTTCTCTCTACAGAGAGGCTAGGAATCCATTTCTTTGCCTCCGTTTTCTTCCAGGGCTCCCCTCCCCATCTGACACATTAGCAATTACTGGGCAGGTTACACAGCCTGACCTCTTCCACACCTGCCATTTCATCTCTGCGAGACTTTTCGGACCAATGTCCAGGGCCGAAGTCCCTCTATTTCAGACCTGTGAATCCTAACCCCTCCTTTCCAGAGTAGGACTGGGCCCTTGGAAACCAACCTGAACTAGCATGGAACCTGTGGTGACCGCCTCCCCCCCCCCCAAAAAAAAAAAAGATGACCTGGGCCATAGGCTCTACTTTCAGGAATCCAAGCAAAGACATGTGAGAACTATCAGGAGAGGCAAGGGGCCAGGGGTCAGGGGCCAGGGGTCAGGGGCAAGGGCCAGGGGCTGAGTAACATGAGAAGGGAATTGCTGCAGGCCACAGGAATATATCATAAGAACTCAGCTGGTTAAGGCAAAGTCACTACCTGGAGGGATCAGGGAATTCCTCCAGAGGAAGCCAAATCCCAAGGAGTTTCTGGTGTTACTTGGCTTGTTATATATCAGCTGTCTTCTGTTATGAAAATCATGTGTGCCTTCATAGTTTTCCCAATTGACTTTTCCCTACGAAGGGCTAACAGTGTGGACTGATCACTCTCTGGGCATACACATTCCAGGTATTTGGAGAACAGCCTCAGGAAAGGCTTTCCCTGAAATCAGATATCTCCCTTAGCCACTTCCAAGGACTACAGGAAACACCACCCAGGTGGGCGCCCAACTTCCAAGGATAACAATTATAACAGCCCACGTGCCAGTCTCCTGATTTAAATTCCACAAGGAGACACCGCCTAGGAGAGGTGGACGTTAAGTAATAGCTATACACAATTTAACTCAGACCCTCCCTTTATATACTGGGACTTCCAGGGCACAGGACGGAGAAGAGAAAAGAGAATGGAAGAACTAGATGGGTAAGAACTTGAGAGGAACAAACTGAGATGGGGAAGAACTAGATTGAAGGGCTAGAAGAGAGGACTAAAGGAACGAGATGGAAGATGAGGAAGAGCCAGATGGGGAAGAACAAGATGAGGAAGACACAGATGAGAGAGGAGATGGGAGAGGAGCTGATAGGGGAAAGAACTAGATAGATGAGAACCTAGAAGGGACAGAACTAGATGAAGGAATTAAGATAGAACCTAGAGGGGACAGTAGATAAATATAGAGAGAAATCAGGCAAGAAAGGAGCTAGACATGAGAACAGAATAGAAGCTGTGTAGAGAGAGAACTATCACAGAATAATAAAGTGTATGAACTAAGGAGTTTCGTGTACATAGATTCATTTCTTTTCATCAAAGATTAATTATCAGCTGGTTGTAGATTCTTCCTGGACCCTGGGAGGGGACTATCGAGGGGCTGGATTCTCCTAGTCCCCGATAGGAAACAGCAGAGTAAATTCAGGATCTCTCAGAGTGCACAGAGCTGCCTTGCTTCTTGGGATGCTCTTGTCTTAGGGAAGCCCAGCTGGGCTCTTGCACTGTTCTTGATTTCCAAGACTAGTCTCCCTAGGTAGACGCCAGTCTACAAGAGGGCCCCTGTAATCATCGCCTCCTGGCATCCACCTTTGCTAATCCCTTTTCACATTGAATAACGCTGATTTGTGCTGATTTGTGCAGTGATGGGGGCTGATGAGACTGCCTGTAATCTCAGCTTTTAAGAGGTGGAGGCAGAAGAAGAGCAGTTCAAGGCCAGCCTGAGCTACTGGCATCTCTGTTTGAAAACAATAAAAGGCTGGCGTGTGTTCCTCCTGGGACATTGCAGAAGTCATGGTTGTGATTTCCAAGACAGATCACAGAAGACAGGGCAGGTTCCATCCCTGACTCTCCATCCCCTCTCTCAAGGGGAAGCCAGGGGCTATGTGGTGAAGGCATCCATGCAGACTGTGTGGAGACTCAGAGGGAAACTGAGGCCTGTGGGCAACACCGACACCAACTCCCCAAGCACACATGAGCCTCCTTGAAGTGGGTGCAGGGATGCGTGGTTAAAGCAGGTTTTCAGTGCAAGCATTTGTATGTAATACCAATAATTCCATTTCTTCAGTAAGTATTAAATTCCTACTTTGTGTAAGGGGTTAGAAGACACAAAATGGGAACAGATTGATCTTGCCTTTAGAGAACTGACAGGGTTTCTCTGTGTAGCTTTGCGCCTCTCCTGGGACTCACTTGGTAGCCCAGGCTGGCCTCGAACTCACAGAGATCCGCCTGGCTCTGCCTCCCAAGTGCTGGGATTAAAGGCGTGCGCCACCACCGCCCAGCGAGAACTGATAATCTTGTGGGAACATTCCAACTTGCATACACACAACTGAAATACTATGGAAAAAGTCTCAAGCTCCACATCGGCGACTGGGTAGAGACCTTGTTTCAAGGGTTGGATTGAAAGCTTTGAGGGGATAATCTTCCCAGCTACCAAGCAGTGTCTGCCAGAGATGGGCTTCTTAACACAGTGTGTGAGCTTTGGCTTGGCATTGGGTAAATATTTATTAGTGAGTCTGATGGTGTTCTTTTTTTTGGGTTTTTTTTTTTTTTTCAAGACAGGGTTTCTCTGTGAAGCTTTGGAGCCTTTCCTGGAACTCACTCTGTAGCCCAGGCTGGCCTCAAACTCCCAGAGATCCTTCCGCCTCTGCCTCCGGAGTGCTTGGATTAAAGGCGTGCACTGCCGCCGCCGCTGCCGCCACTGCCACTGCCACCACCACCACCGCCACCACCACCACTACCCAGCTCTCATGGTGTTCTTGTAACAACCTTATGAGAAAAACAGAATGGTTAATGTTTAGACCCTAAAAACCAGACTCTTGGATTTGGATCCCGACTCGCTTGCTTGCTGTACATGAACATGGAAGTTACTGAGTGTCTCCAGGACTCAGTTTACTGATATTAAAAGTAGATGACAGTGTCCGGTTACCACACCGAATACTTTCAGAGTCACCATGAGGTGCATGGACCACACTTGGAATAGGGCTGGACATCTGATAAACAATGAAGTACTTCAACTCATCACAATGACTTCGGCTATGATGGAGTCAATATCCACAGAATCTGGAAGCACCTGGGAGATGAGCCTCTGGACATGCCTGTGGAAGATTGTTTTGATCACGTTAATCAATGTGGGAAGACTCATCTTAGTTTTGAGTGGGACCATTCCCTGGACAGGGGATCCTGGGCTGTATAAAATGGAGAAAAGTGGGGCTGGAGAGGTGGTTCATGGATTAAGAATGGCATGGGGCAGTGGTGGTGGCACATGCCTTTAACACCAGCACTTGGGAAGCAGAGGCAGGTGGATCTCTGTGAATTTGAGGCCAGCCTAGTCTACAGAGTTCCGGGACAGCCAGGGCTACACAGAGAAACTCCATCTGGAAAAAAACAGAAAATAAATAAATAAATAAATGTTTCCTCTCCTTCCAGAGAATGCTGAGCAGATCACAACTGTCTAAAACTCAGTTACTAGGCATACAATACTGTCTTCTGGTCTCTGAGGGCACCTGCATGCACATGATACACACGAAGCTCATTCAGGCCCACACATATACATATGTACACACACACACACACACACACATATATATATATACACACACATACACAAGTACACACATATATACATACACACACACATATATGCATACACATGCACACACATAAATACATATACACACACAAACATACACATGTACACATACACACACATACACATAACAAACATGCACATCTACACGTAGATAATAAATAAGGAAATAGAATACTTAGGATGGAGAAAGTGAGCTGAGCACTAGCGTGCATGAATTCATTACCCTCTTCTGACTACCTCATAATATGACCATCTGCCTCAAGCTCCTGCTGCCTAGACCTCCCTGTGGTGACAGCCTGCTGCCTGGAGCTGTGAACTAAAAGGAAGCCGTTCTTTCTCTCAGATTAATTTTGTCAGAATACTTTATTACCACAAAGAAAGGAAACTAAGAACAGCGATGATCTCCATTTGGCGAAGAAATGAGAGAAACGGAAGCTTGAGATGTTCATTAAGCTACGGCTGGGCTGTTGGGGGCAAGGGAGGAAGGATGTGCTGGGGATGGAGCCCAGAGCTTTGCACACAGTAGGCGCTTTGGGCACACTAGCTCCACCACTGGGCTGCACTCCAGGACCCCATGCTCGTATTTCCAACTGTAACTCTCTAATATTTCCTAAAAAGGTGGCAAAAGAAGGCAAGACTAAGAGTCAGGATTTTCTTGTAAAGATAAAGAAGAACCCATTCTCATCCAAAGATGATGATCAGAGTTCTTGAAAACAATTTGTTCTGAACCGTGGCCCACAGGATCCAGGCCATAAACTGCTTTTACTACTTTCCATCTGAGAGGGCAAGTGGCTTCTGGCTGAGCCGGCCCTGGAGAGATGGAGACAGGCCGGCTGCTCCTGCTAGAACTCACGAGGCAGTTTATAGCGCAGCGTGGACCCACCAGGGATAGCAGGATGACTACAGCCGTGGTCTCTGCTGATGCAGACTCTATTTGGATACAATCATGTTTTAAAAATAACCTACAATACCATTACACCCTAAGGAGGGGGGTTGAATGAATACAAAAATACCATTAAGACAGTTAGTTCATTAACTAATTACAGAGCACAGAACCATATCCTCCTGCAAGGCAGGGCTGTGGGGTGACTACAGGGCTGAGCTCAGGGGCCAATGGGGTGTGCAGTGCTCCGGCTCCAGACACCAGGAGGTGACACTCTTGATTGACAGAGACTCTTCCCTCTCTTGTTGCCTGTACCATGGAGAGGTGCTACAGGGAGCCCAGAAATACTTCCATACAATGATCACATGACATAAAAAAAGAAAAAAATCTTTCCTCCTGATGTTCTGCGTTTGTATCTTGACGCAGAATCTCAGGGAGCCTAGACAGGATGAGCAGGTGACTGGTCACTCCGTTAGCTTGAATCTCATATTTTTGTTGTCATGTGAAGGGTTCAGTGCTGGATTGAAGAAATACTTGCTGGGAACAGAAAGAACCAATGCCCAGCTGCCTGGGGAGCATCTGCTGGGGAGGCAATAACTCTCCATACATAGGATTAGAATGGCCACCCCCACCCACCAGGCTGACTGCTCAGCCAGCATCCTAGGATTTTAGAAAGTGTTATGGGAGGCAGGTGGTGGCTGGAGAGATGGCTCAGCAGTTTAGAGCATTTTCGGCTCTTGCAAAGGGCACAGATTCAGTTCCCAACGCTCACATGGCAGCTTACAATAACTCTAGTTTCAAAGGAACAGACACCCTCTCTCTGCCTCCACACCAGGCTTATATGTGTTGTATGTACACACACATACACACACACACCACACATCATACATACCACATATACACCACACACCATGCACATACACACCATACACATACACACACACATAACACACACACACACACACACACACACACACACACACACGCCACAAACACACACAAGCTGAACTACATTATTTTCCTAATTTACGCACTGCCCAGATGTTATGGTTTGATTATGAAATTCCCTCCAAAGGCTCGTGTCTCCTACAGTAGGTCCCCACTGGCAGAACTGTTTAGAGGAGTTCTGAGAGCTTTAGGAGGCAGAGCTGAGCTGGAGGAAGTAGGTCACTGGGCATCTTGTCCTGGCTCTTTCCCGTTCATCTCTGCTTCCTGACTACTCTGACGTAAAGCTGTTCTCTCCACCAGGCCTTCCCCACCATGCTAGACTGGACCCTCTGAAATGACCATAATAAACAAATAAATCTTCCCCATTTGAAGTACACAAAAGTAACTAAGACATTTAGTCTCTTGCCTTCAAGATGATAGATTTCAAGAACCTGAAAGATGGAGTCTCACGAGCCCTACTAAAATTTGTACAGGATACAAGTTTGTTTTCCAAAATCCCAGCTCTAGCTCAGTTTCAGAACAGCCAGCCCACAGAGGCCAGACAACCAGGTATCTGGGGAAGACCTTGGTCTACAACCAACTCTGGAAGAACTCCGCTGCAGCCCACAGAGTGGGTTTCAGAACAGTCCCAGAGACCAACAGGGAGGTGGCCACCAAGTTATCAAATATACTGCTTTATCGAAAGTTCCCCCAGCTGGGTGTTTTGGCACACACCTTGAATCCCAGCATTCTGCAGGCAGGGGTAGGTGGATCTCTTTGAGTTCCAGGTCTTCCTGGGCTACAAAATGGGTTCTAAGCCAGCCAGGGCTGCATAGTGAGACCCTGTCTTAAAAAAAAAAAAAAAAAGCTGGGCAGTGGTAGCATATGCCTTTAGTCCCAGCACTTGGGAGGCAGAGCCAGGCGGATCTCTGTGAATTTGAGGCCATCCTGGTCTACAGAACAAGATCCAGGACAGGCACCAAAACTACACAGAGAAACTCTGTCTCGAAAAAAACAAAAACAAACAAACACAAACAAACACAAACAAAAAACAACAACAACAAAAACCCTACCAATGTGGAAATAGCTCGGTGACTGGAGGGAGGATCTGCTCATGAACTGGGAGCCCAGGTTTGCTCCTTTCCCTATGTCATACAGTTTGGACGAGAGATGCTTAATGAGCTGGGGTATAGGTCAGCAGCGGACTGCTTGTCTAGCATGCCTGAGACCCTGGGTTCTATCCCCGGGACAGCAAACAGCAACTATATAAGGATGTTTAGTAGAGGAGGCCTAAAGACGCTGCTGTACCTGGGTGCGGGTCCAAGCATGGGAACAGTAGAGTATCGGACCTGCATTTCATCAGGTGTCTGTGGGACACAACTTTATAAAATACCGAATTATTAAAACGGGACAAGTCAAGCTTACGGCTGTTGGAGGTGTCACACAAATGCTCGTGGGAGGTCTCACATCACCAGTGTTTAATAATAGGTCTTACCCAGGAGCTGCTGGGTAAAGGTCGCGGGGAGGGCAGCTTGGAAGGCTTCCTGTGCTGTCACCTACAATCAGGAGAACAACCTCAAGGACCTTTTTCCTGAGGTCCTCCTGCTGCCTTGCCTTCTCCCTGTCCTGCTTCTGCTGAGCTCCGCATATGCATCGAGAAACTTGGTGACTGCCCTCACTGGAGGCTATGGGGGAGGGGCAGGGGGAGGGCATACGACCTGGGTATGCCCTCACTGCCACAAAAGTTAAACATTTCCATGTTCCTCTCAGTTTTGATATCCCAGAAAAGGGAAATGTTTAGTTGTTGTTGGTTTTTTTTTTTTTTGTTGTTGTTGTTGTTTTGCTTTTTGTTTTGGTTTTTGGAGACAGGGTTTCTGTATAGCCCTGACTGTCCTAGAACTCGCTCTGTAGACCAGGATGGCCTTGAACTCACAGAGATCCTCCTGCCTTTACCTCTCAAGGCTGGGATTAAAAGCATGTACCATCACCTCCCAGGTAGTTTGTTTATATGGTTTAAAAACAAGTCTGGGCCGGGAGGTGGTGGCACACACCTTTAATCCCAGCACTTGGGAGGCAGAGGCAGGCAGATCTTTGTGAGTTCGAGGCCAGCCTGGTCTACAGAGCGAGATCCAGGAAAGGCACAAAGCTACACAGAGAAACCCTGTCTCGAAAAAACAAACAAACAAACAAACAAACAAAAACAAGTCTGGAGAAATATCTCAGTGGACAGTGTCTGTTTTGGAGCCCCAGAACCCACAGAAAAGCTGGATGCAGTAGTGCTCATTCATCATCTCAGCTGTGCTATAGGGAGGTGGGAACAGGACTCTCTGGAAGCTCATGGGCCAGCTGGACTGGCAGACACAGTGGCGAACATCAAAAGAGCCATGTCTCAAACAAGGTGGATGGCAGAATGGACATCTGAGACTGCCTTGTAACTAACTTTTACATTTGTGCCATGGCACACACACAATCATGCACACACATCTGTTATGGGATATTATTTTAAGATGTGTTACATTCATTTATGCTGTGGAACATTTGTTTAATTGTATCTGTGTGGTCACTACACGAGTGTGTGGGTTCACGTGGATCCGTGGAATGAAGACTCAGAGGCATCTTAAGAATGAATCCAGCCTATCATGGCTGCAGTGGGGTCCAGCCTCGAAGGACTGAAGTACTTTCCCTTTGCCTAGGGCATGTTTATTTACTCTTTTTTACAGTTTAGATAGTTAATTTCCATACCTTCAAGGCAAACCAAAAGGAGCTCCCAGAGACCAAATGCCAAGTGCAAATTACTTGATTTATCAGGTACCACGTATTTCCTGAACCAAGTTTTGCATAGGCCTCTATGTCAGAGCCTGCTGACGGTCAGCTGGGTAGCTGGGTAGAAGTGGGAGGATTGAAGAGACAATGAAGAAGACAGAAAACTTCAGATTCAAACTGGGAAACTGAGTCAGTTGTGGGCTCCCACACCTTTGGTTTTTGAGGGACTCTCTGATCCTTGACTCTCAAACAAGATTCACATTAGTTGGTAAGAGAAACAAAAGGTGTGGTTAAACAAAGGAAGGATTGGGTCTAGGTGCTTCTCTCTGGAACCAGGCCAGGAACTCAGCAGGAATGCACTACAGTTTAACGATGCAAAGATGTGTTGCATTTGTTTAACTCTGTGAAGCTGTGTTACTGTGCCTGCCTGAAACACCTGATTGGTCTAATAAAGAGCTGAACAGCCAATAGCTAAGCAGGAGAGGGATAGGCGGGGCTGCCAGGCAGAGAGGATGAACTGGAGGAGAAATCTAGGTTGAGGAAGAAGAGGATGGAGTGAGAAAGGGAGAAGGAGAGAGGACACCAGGGGCCAGGCACCCAGCCACAGACAGTGACAAAGTAAGAAGAAAGACATATAGACTAGAGAAAGGCAAAATCCTAGAGGCAAAAGGTAGATGGGGTAATTTAAGTTAGAAAAGCTGGCTAGAAACAAGCCAAGCTAAAGCTAAGCATTCATAAGTAAGAATAAGTCTCCATGTATTGGGAGCTGGGTGGTGGGCCCCCAAAAGAGCAAAGAGTAAAAAAAAAAAAAATTACACACATCCAAATAAATAAAACATAAAAATAAAGAGGGTTTTAAAGATATCTTAAATAGTGTACGACACCAAAGTTGTTATAATTTGTCTCTTTTATCCTCAGGTTCCTGATCTGTATGTGCAAGGCAATCAATCATAAAATCTCCCTCTTCAGGTTACTGTGGAGATTAAGCAGGTGTGTTGTGGTTCGAGGCTCTGAATCAACCCAAGCAGACACAAGAGGTTAACACAAAGCAAGATTTAATGCAGGGCAGCACAAGAGAAGGAGAGAGGGGGGGGATGGGACACTGATCAATCAGAGCCGCAGAACAGACTTGAGAGCTGAACTGAGACCTGAATACCAGTTGAAGCAAGGATTTAAGCCCAAAAATCACAAACATTTGTTGCCAAGCTACAGTTAAAATTGTCACCAATCAGAAATCAAAGATCAGGGGCTTTTCTTGAGTGTTCCGTAATTGTCAACCGACAGACAAGGCAAGCGTTTCAGTCCAACCAATCAGATCCATTTGTTCTTTCTGTTGTTGAGAATAGCCATCATGTTTCTAGAGAACTAAAGATGCATAACGACTCTTTCTACAGTTTAAGGGGGAGGCGGGTCAGCCATTGGAAGGCTCCTAGCCTTATTTCAACCTACAGGTAAAATGGAGTCTGAAGATACAAACGGCAGCGCTTGGCGCAAGGTGCTTTTTGGCCGTTGCCAACAGGGGCCTAGGAGAAGCTCTTTGTGAGATGGCTGAGAGAAAACAAGCACCCGGTATATTCTGTCAACTGCTATTGTAGACCCTCTGTCTCCACAGATGACTTTGAGTCTCTTTGCAATAATGGTTTGTGCTCACAAGAAAATACATGATGTACAGACCTGTGGTCTCAACAATTTGGAGGTGGAGGAAGGAAGTAGGAGAACTGTTGCGGGCGCTACCGCCACCCGTTCACCATGTCCGAGCGAGCGAGGGGCTGTGGATTAAAAAATAGAGACAAGAGACATCGAGTCATTCGCCACAGCAGAATGCCGAACGCCCTTTATCGAAGGAGGGAGGAAACCTTAAATACAGGCTTACAGCACAATGGAGGATCCCCGGAGGGCAGAAGTTCACTACCCAATGTTCTACATTCTTGCATCTAAGCTGTTTACACCAAATGCAGGATACACAAGCAAAGAACCTCCGGTGAGCATTCAGTGAGAAGGAAATCGGCAGGGAGTCAGCATAGGGAGGACATCTGGTCAAGGTTGGCAAGCAGGTAACAGTTTACTCAAATGGTAGGCCAGGGTCCACAGAGAACCAGAAACTCAAGGTCACATTGGGAGTCCAAAGCCAGCACAAGATTATGTGAAACCCTGTGTTGTTCATCTTTAATCCTAGCACTGGTAGGCAGAGGCAGGTGGCTCTCTGAGTTCAAGGCCAACCTGGTCTACAGAGTGAGTTCCAGGACAGCCAGGACTACACAGAGAAACTGTGTCTTGAAAAACAAAACAAAACAAAACAACAACAACAAAAAAAAGCAAAACACACACACACACACACACACACACACACACACACACACACACACGAACAAACAAAAATGGGCAAAGCAGAACAAGCCTTTAATCTGAACACTCGGGGTCTGCAGAAACAGGCAGATTTCTGTAAATTTTAGGCCAGCCTGACCTACATAGCAAGCTCCAGGCTAGCTAGGGCTACATGTTGGTTTTAAATAAGTGGTGCCGGTTGTTGTGCAAGAAAGGCCAGAGGCACGACAAAATCCAGTGTCAGAGCTTTAATAGGAAGAAGGGGGAGGGGCCAGAAAAGAGCGTGGCCAGGCCTGGGGCAGAGACACCTGTGGAGAAGAGAGAGAGGGTGGGGAGGAGGAGAGAGCAGAAGGGAGGGGAGGAGTCTGTTTCCGGCTTTTTAAGGATTCCCCTGCACATGCTCAGGTGGGCTTACAGAGCTACGCCACCCACACGCCGATTTCGAGACCTCACTGTGCACATTTGTGCAATCACACAGCACACTGATGACACAAGACGTAAGCCCCCTTGCTTAGCTGCTGAACTGCTCCTGTGCAGAGTGCACATGAGCACACATACCTGGAGTGGCAGATTCCTAACTACATAGTGAGACCTTGTCTCAGAGAGAGAGAGTGGGGGGAGGGGAGAAGGAAGGAAATACATCTGTACACGTGCACAGAGACGTTATATTTAACACCATATCCTGAGTATGTTTTTATATGAATGAGCACTGACTCACCACTCTTTTTTAATGACCGAACAGTATTTTGCTGTTATCAAATTGAGTGTATCATAATTTGTACGACCAAAGCAGGGTGTTTAATGTATATAATGACATCTTTGTTCAGAGATTTTATTTTTGAAAAGTGCATGCAGACCACCATTTGCATAATTCAAACACACCTTTGACATCCACAAATCCTGTAAGGAATACGGCTGAGGGACCAACTGTGGACCTCAGATCAAGAGTCAGAACAGACACCTCATGGGAGAGGTAAAAACAGCCCAAGCTCCTGTACTTAGTCCAGATTAATTTGGAACAGAACAGAGCGTTAAAGGAGGTGTAATAGTTGTCTGTTCAAGCTTTTCACTACAACGTGAGAGGACTAGTGGTTTTACTATTATATTTTCCATTTGGCTTCCCAGCACCTCAAATTCAATCAATGTCCTGCTGTTCAGAGGTATTTTGAAATGTGCCAAGTCTTAATTGAAGTGGAAGTGCCTGGAACCAGGATTAATCCCGGGAGCAATAGGGAGTCCAATTTATGGAGGTGAGCGGTCGCTAATTCTGCATTTCGACTTCTCTCAGCTCCTAGAGCCAGTTTACATTCTGACTGTCTGCCCACATGAGTACAGGTAGACAGGGCCAGACACACAGCTCTGGTGGTTCTGCTGGACTTCAGGTTCTTTGGGAATGTGAGAGTAGAGTTGTGTTACAGGGTCAGGTGTCTAAGTCACGTAGCAGTACCTGGTATGTCTTCCACCAATATGGAGTGTCCACTGCTCCAGGCGTGGCGCTGGGAGGTAGAGAGAAAGTGAACAACAGGATGAGAGCAGGTTCCCACTTTCATGGGCTTAGATTCTAGTTGGGGGTGTTCACCCAGATAAGGAAATAAATAAGACAAGTAGAGCTTTAAAAATATTTATATTCATCCAGACACCTTGGAGATTAAGGATAACCCTGAAGATCACTGACCTCCATTTGTTAACAGTAGCATGCCAGCTAAGGCTTTTCATTTTCACAATCCTCTTCAAGCTGGTGTAGTACCTACTTTTCAGGAGTGGCTCTGTGCAACATTTATTGGCCTCCTGAAATTCATTTAGCCCCCCTTTGAAGATACCTTAAAATTTATGAGCCTGAATGTAGCCATTATGAGACCATTAGTTATGCTCCTTATGAGCTGCCTGTTTTTCCTTTATGGTTCTTAGTTGTTCTTTTGCAGAGCTGCCAGCTTAAGTCGTGCTGGGATCAAGAAAAATGGGCCTTGGTGGTTTGTGTTACTGGAGCTGTATCCATGACAGTGGATGTCCACACACTCCAGAAGAGAATTTGACATTGCTGCTGCCGTTGTTGCTGTTATAGCAATGGTGGCCACCGCTGCTACTGTTTCTGGGATTACCATTTCATAATTGCTTACTACAGCTAGCACAGTGGAGACCCTGGCAGCAAAAGTAGCTACCAATCTTTCATTCTATTGGGCATGATAAATTTTAATTAAATAGTTATATACATTTCGATTGGCTTTGAAATTTATAAATTTATAAACTCAAGTTCCATTTGCTTTTGGGATACCATCTTACGAGGACTCCAACTTGCAGTAAGGCTCGTTAAGGAAGGGAATGGCTCAGTTGCCTTTAGCCTACTGCTATGGGTGGGATAGGACCTCTGTTGGTCTTTTCTGTGTGGAACACACAGATTGCAAGCCCAGTGCCACTTTGAGATCTTTGGCAGCAGTTAACTCTGCAGCTCACACACGATTGAGCCTGTATAACGAGTATTCAGAGGCGGATAATGCCTGGGGGGCACTCACCATCCTAAGACAGAGTGCCTGTGTGGCCTGGGCAGGCATCTCCATGACGGGTAAGGTGACCTGCTGACTTCCTACACAACCTAAGTCAGAAGTTCACTTTTTAGTAAAAGGGGGACCTGTAGGGTCCTGGTCCCTGTTTTGGGTAACTGTTGCCTTGCTTGCTGACCTTGACCTTGATATCCTCCCTATGCTAATTCCCTGCCAGGTTCCACCCTCCTGAATGCTTAAGGGAAGTTCTTTGTCTGTGTATCCTGCATAACGGGCATTAACAGCTTAGATGCAAGATTGTAAAACATCAGTAGCAAACTTCTGCCCTCCAGGGTTCTCCCATTGTGCTGTAAGCCTGTATTTAAGACCTCTTCCCTCCTTCAATAAACAGCATTTGGCATTAAAAAAATAAAAAAATATATATTTATATTATTTTAAAGTGTGTGTGTGTGTGTGTGTGTGTGTGTGTGTGTGTGTGTGTGTGTGTGCCTCTCCTCAAGGAGGCCAGAGGAGTCAGATACCCTGGAGCTGGAATTGCAGGTGGTTCTGAGCCTCTCAATATGGAGGCTGGAAATTAAACTCAGGTTCTCTGCAGGATTGTAACATCCTCTTAACTGCTGGTCTATCTCTTCAGCCCCAACAGAAGGATCTTTTGATTAAACGCCATGAAAAACAATCCACAGTGATGGACCAGAGAGTAACTGGGGGTCCACTGCATTTCCGTTACTACAACAAGTCTCAGAGACTGGGCACTTTGTTGAGAAAGGACTTTTATTTAGCTCAGAGTTCTGGAGGGTCAAGACCAGTGCACTGATATCTTGTCTCTGATGGGGAATTTCACGGTGGATGGCATTAACTCTAACCATAGAGTATGTGTAAGAGGGAAAGTCAAGCATTAAAATTGGAGGCAAGAAACTGAGGAAGGACCCAGGCCTGTTCTTTCCACAATATCCCAATCTTCCGGAACTAATCCGGTCCCCCCAAGACCTGTGTTAATCCCTTCAGAGGCAGAGCTCCCCAAACCCGATTAAGTCAGACTAGGCCCAACTGCTTGCAGTTTCCAGCTCTTTAATATCACCACACTAAGGATCATGCCTCACGCTGTACACCTTTAGCAGACACACTCAGACCATTTCCAAACCATGGCATCTACATTCAGTGGGAGGTATTGTGTGCTATGCTTGATAGATGATAGTGCCCAGCTGTGAGAAGAGTTCTGCTGCTTGCTGGCACTGGAACACGATCCCCTTGTTCAAATACATTCGCATCAGATTTCTGTTGTTGATGGTTTCCTTCACTACATAAGCTTGCCTTTAATTTTTTTGAACGATTTGGAAGCTTAGCTGGATGGAGTCTTACCCTGAGGTCACCACTCCCTTTATTCCATTTTTGTGGGCGCCATGGGCCCTGGCCCCCGACTGGGAGTGGCTGCGGCCTTGCTTGCTTGACCTTGATCATATGTCCTCCCTATTCAGATTCCCTGCCGGTATCCACCCTTCTGAATGCTTAGGGAAGTTCCTTGTTGTGTATCCTGCATTTTGGGCGTTAACTACTTAGATGCAAGAATATAGAACATTGGGTCTGGAATGTAGACCATTGACAGCGAACTTCTGCCCTCGGGGGTTCCTCCATTTGTGCTGTAAGCCTGTATGTATTTAAGGTTTCTTCCCTCTTTCAATAAACGGCATTCGACATCCAATCGTACGAATGACCCGCTGTCTCTTGTCTCTATTTTTAATCCGCAGCCCTTCGCTCAGACATGGTAAACAGGTTATCGGTAATGCGGGCGTTACCGCTACAAATGGAGGTTCCTACCGAGATCTGAGTAAGAAGGACCAGCTGACGGACACTCTTGGAAGGCCGGCCGGCATTTTTAAGGTAAGAGTGGATTGAAATGGGTGCAGGTAGCTCACAGTCAGTTAACTGGACTGTTGAAGCAGGAAGGCACCAAAGTTAAGTAAGGGCAAGACAGCTAAAGATTTTAAATGAAAAAGGAAATCTTCCCAATAGAGAAGAGGGAAGGAAATGAAATTTCCCGTTAGAAAAAAGGGAGAAAAAATTTTAATCAAGAAAAAAGAATTTTCCCGGTAAAAAGGGGAAAAATTTTTGAAACTAGGCCTAAAGATTGGGGCCCTGTAGAGAAAGGATGAAGGAAAGAGAGAAGCCTCTTCCCAGTGGTAATGGAGGATGTAAAGACTTTTTCCAGTTGTAGAGTTTTCAGGGTAGCTGAAACTCTGAGCTCTTTCTTCCCGCCTGTACTGAGCGGCAGCATCTGAATTACAAAGAATCGGCAGGTAGGCCTCATTGCTGCTGGCTGAACAGCAAGTGCGCCCAGAGCTTAAAGTTTTGCTGTCTGTTTGCTTAATTTTGGCTCAAATGTTTTTTTATTTTTTCCCTCAGAGTGGGAATAATTTAATATTTAGGATCCCTTTGTGGAAAATGTTTTTCTGTTTTCCCTTATGGTGGGAATAACTTGTTATTAGGTAGTCCCTTCATGGGAGTAGGAAGTTTAAACGTGAGTTTGTGTGTGCGGGGCGCGCCCAGTGGCAGTGGCGGACAAAGGCGTGCATGAGATAGCCCGAAGCAGCGGGCGGACAGGTACACGCCGGTAGGAGGCAGAGCCGTGATTGAGTGCGGCCCAGGCAGGCGCTGGCAATAGAACCTGAACACTGGACAGAGCCAGCAAGCTGAGGCCGGGAAGGGACTAGCACTAAAAGTTTAAATGGGCCTAACTTCTGGTAAAAAATGGTTTCGGTCAGGACATTGAATGCTAAGTCAATGCTGTTTGAAAAGAGGATGTTCTGTTCTTTTGATTGTCTTAATAAATGTTTAGATGAATGTTTGATCCTCATGGTTGATAAACTAAAGGAAAAGGATTCATAATTTTGAACTATGTATTTGATGTGCTCTTGTCTGTTGATCATTACTGAAAATTTGGCTCTGCAATTTAAGTTGCTTTCTAGAAATTCTTGGTTTAATTCTATAAAAATATAACACCTGGAATGAATTGGGTTATTAGCTTATTAAATAATGTTGCTAAGATAAACCCATAAATACTAATCTCTTACTGATAAAGAGGTTACCAAATTATTTTTCCAGTAAATAAAATACAGGTAAATTATGTGGTCCACATTGTTAATAATTGGCTATTTGTACTAATGTGTTATTTGGGATCTATAAAAAAGAATCCTCTTTTTAAGATTTTATAAAATACTACTGAAAAGTATTACCTAAAGTTTTACCTTTTCAAATCCTATAGAGATTGTATTTAATACTTTTATTATTGGCACATGTAAAAAGGACCATAGGAACAAAAGCTGGTGATAGAATTGCTCAATTATTATTGCTTTCATATTTTAAATTCAAAATGGCGCCGATATATAGAACTGGAGGCTTTGGTAGTACGGAAAAAAGGTGTTTTAACAAACAGTTATCAATGATAAACAGCCTAAATTAAAAATAAAATTATATGGAATTGAGATTGGAAGATTATTGGATTCTGGTACTGGATATATCTATAATTTCACAAGAATCCTGAGATCCCAATTGGCCCCTTAAAATTTCTACCTCTAACCAAAAGGTATCAGCACAGCTCAGACGCCATTGCAGAGCAGGCTACTTTTAAATTGAAAGGATGAGGAAGGTCATACAGAAACTTTTCAACCTTTGTGCTACCTGACATTACAGTGAACTTGTGGGGACGGGATGTGTTGGATGGCATGAGAGCGGTGCTTACTACACAGCCTGTACAACAGATGCTGAAGAGTCAGGGCTACTGCCCGGGCAAAGGCTTAGGGAAAATGTTGCAAGGAGACCCGCTCCCTGTGGCAGACAAAAACTGTGTCACTAGGGGTCCTGGCGATACTAGAGGATTAGGATCTTTTCCATAGGGGTCACTGCACAGCAGCCTTCAATAATACAACCGATAAAAATCACTTGGAAGAGTGATGACCCTGTATGGGTGGAGCAGTGGCCCCGTGCTAAGGAAAAATTGGAGGCTGCGTATGCATTGGTTAAGGAGCAGTTAGATGCTGGACATATCATTCCTTCCACTTCACCTTGGAACTCACCTATATTTGTTATTAAAAAGAAATCAGGAAAATGGAGGCTGTTACAGGATCTTAGAGCTGTAAATAAAACCATGCTTCTCATGGGAGCAACACAGCCTGGCTTGCCTGCCCCTGTGGCAATTCCTAAGCATTGGCATTTAATTGTGGTTGACTTGAGGGATTGTTTCTTCACCATTCCTTTGCATCCCGAGGACAGTCCTCGCTTTGCTTTCAGTGTTCCTTCAGAAAATCTTAAGGAACCTTATCAGAGATATCAGTGGGTGGTATTGCCTCAAGGAATGGCCAATAGCCCTACTATATGTCAAATTTATGTGTCTTTGGCCCTAGCTCCAGTTCGAAAAGCTTTTCCAGGTGTTTATATAATTCACTATATGGATGATATATTAATGGCTGCTAAAGATAAAAAACTTGTTTTTGATGCCTTTTCTTATTTACAAGAGGTTCTTAGCTTGGCTAATTTACAGATAGCCCCAGAAAAGGTACAGGTATCTTTTCCCTATCATTATTTAGGTCATGAATTGTTATGCACGGGCATACGCCCACAAAAGATTACTCTGTGTATGGATCAGCTACGCACACTTAATGATTTCCAAACCTTTCTGGGAGATATTCAATGGCTTCGGCCCACTTTAAAAATTCCAACAGGTCAGCTTCGCCCCTTGTATGATGTCTTAAAGGGCGACCCTGACCCTTCATCTCCCCGTAAATTAACAGCTGAAGGACGTGTAGCCCTACAACGTGTGCAAGAGGCCCTGGAACAGGCTCACGTACAGTATATAGATCTTAATTCTCCCTTATTGTATTTGATATTTTGTTTTACTCATTCACCTACTGGAATGTTTTGGCAAACAGGTCCTATTTTATGGGTACATTCCCCAACTTCTCCAGCAAAAATCATCACTCCTTATCCACAGGCTGTCGCTCAGATTATATTTAAAGGAATCAAGATCAGTGTTCAAACTTTTGGTAAAGAGCCAGATATTGTGGTGACCCCATACACCCAGTCTCAAGTAACATGGTTACAAGCTAATGATAATGATTGGGCCATATTGACATGCTCCATGCAGGGTCAGTTTGATACTCACTACCCCTCCAATGATGTGTGTCAATTTTTTAAATTGCATCCTGTTATATTTCCCAAGATAGTACAAATGACTCCTATTCCTCAGGCCCGTGTGGTATTTACTGATCTTCACGTGGTTTTGCTGTGGTGGTTTCTGGTAACATAGTAAAGAGAATAAAAGTCCAGGGCACTTCTGCCCAGGTGGCAGAGGTACAGGCGCTGTTGCTTGCTTTACAGATGTTTTCTGATGAGAGTGTAAATATTTATACTGATAGTCAATATGTGGCACATGCCATTATGCCTTTGGAAACAACAGCCTACATACCATCCATTTCTTCCATTCATGAATACTTATTGCAAGTACAAGGACTTATATGGTCTCGCTCACATAACCTTTATGTGGGCCATATTAGAGCTCATACTCAATTGCCTGGACCTCTAAGTGAAGGTAATCAGAGGGCTAACGCCATTACTCGTATGGCTGTCACATTAGTCTGTTCTGCCTTTGATAAGGCTACTCAGTTGCATCAGCGTTATCATCTTAATGCTGGATCTCTCCGTTATCATACAGGCATAACCCGGGAACAAGCCTTCCAGATAGTTAAATCATGCCCTATTTGTGTGGAATTTTTACCTGTTCCTCATTTGGGAGTTAATCCTTGAGGACTTTTACCTAATCATGTGTGGCAGATGGACGTCACACACGTGCCTTCCTTTGGAAAATTACAATATGTCCGTGTGTCTATTGATACATATTCTTCTCTAATTTTTGCTTCTGTCCATTCAGGGGAAAAGGTTAAGGATGTAAAAAATCATTGTTTTCATGCTTTTGCTTACATGGGAGTGCCAAAATGCATAAAAACTGATAATGGTCCCGCCTACAGTAGTACGGGATTTTCAAAATTCTGCCAAGATTTTTCTATTGTTAATAAGACTGATATTCCTTATAATCCTCAAGGGCAGGCTATAGTAGAACGCTGCCATCGTATCTTAAAAACTTATATTGCTAAAGTAAAAAAGGGGGAGTTAGGGGCTCATCTTTCCTCTCCACATTCTATTCTTTCCCTTGTTTTATATATTTTAAATTTTTTATCGGTGGATTCTGCTGGAGTATCTGCTGCAGATAAGCACTGGAGGGCTCCTGTTGCAAATCATCCTCTGGTGCGATGGAAAGATCTTTCTACTGGCACTTGGAGGGGACCCGATCCGGTGTTGGTGTGGGCCCGGGGATCTGTTTGTGTCTTTCCACAGGACAATGAAGTTCCTCTCTGGGTTCCTGAACGCTGTGTGCGCCCTGTGGCTGCTGCTGAATCCCAACATGGCAGAGACCTATTGGGCCTTCGTAAAAAACTCTCCCCTTCTGATGCCGATGGGGATTGAGAGCCCAATACGGCCAGCCTTGGCAAACATTATTCTAAGCCTAGGAACTGTAGCCATGTGGTTGGATTCCTCAGAAGGTAATGTATGGTAACTTTTTTCAAAAAACATTAAGAATGTACCACACCTTAGAGATTAAGGATAACTCTGAAGGTCAATGAACTTCAGTTGTAAACAGTAGCATACCAGCTAAGCCTTTTTCGCATTTTGCAACCCCCCTCAAGCTGGTGTAGTACCTACTTTTCAGGAATGGCTCTGTGCAACATTTATTTGCCTCCTGAAATTCATCTAGCCTTTTTTGAAGATACCTCAAAATTTGTGAGCCTGAATGTGGCCATTATTGAGGCCATTAGTTCTGCTCCTTGTTTGCTGTTTTTGTTTTCTGTTTTCTTTATGTTTCTCAGTTGTTCTCTTGCAGACCTGCCAGCCTAAGTAGTGCTGGGATCAAGAAAAATGGGCCTTGGTGGTTCGTGTTCCTGGAGCCGTGTCCATGCCAGTGGACCGTGGCAGCTAGACACAGATGATGCTCACACGCTCCAGAAGAGACTCTGACATCGCTGTTGCCGTTGTTGCTGTTATAGCAGTGGTGGTCACTGCTGCTATTGTTTCTGGGATTGCTATTTCATAATTGGTTACTACAGCTAGCACAATGGAGACCCTGGCAGCAAAAGTAGCTACCACAGTTAGTTAATCTTTCTTCTTATTGGGCATGATAAATTTAATTCCACTTTTATACATTATAATTGGCTTTGTAAGTTGTAAAAAAATTATTAAAACTCAAGTTCCATTTGCTTATGGGATACTACCTTACAAGGACTCCAATTTGCAGTAAGGCTCGTTTTAGAAGGGAATGGTTCAATTGCCTTTAGCCTCCTGGCTATGGGTGGGTTCGGACTTCTGTTGGTCTTTTCTGTGTCACACAGATTGCAAGCCCAGTGCCACTTTGAGATCTTTGGCAGCAGTCACTCTACAGCTCACATGGTTGAGTCTGTATGATAATGAGTATTCAGAGACGGGTAATGCTTGGGGGGCTGCCATCAACCTAAGACAGAGCACTTGTGTGGCCTGGGCAAGTGTCTCTATGACGGGTAAGGTGGTCTGCTGGTCCCACGCAACCTAAGTCAGAAGCTCATTTAATAAAAAGGGGGGACCTGTGGGCGCCATGGGCCCTGGCCCCCGACTGGGAGTGGCTGCGGCCTTGCTTGCTTGACTTTGATCAGATGTCCTCCCTATTCAGATTCCCTGCCGGTATCCACCCTTCTGAATGCTTAAGGGAAGTTCCTTGTTGTGTATCCTGCATTTTGGGCGTTAACTACTTAGATGCAAGAATATAGAACATTGGGTCTGGAATGTAGACCATTGACAGCGATCT
Source organism: Peromyscus maniculatus bairdii (assembly GCF_049852395.1). Lineage (NCBI taxonomy): Eukaryota > Metazoa > Chordata > Mammalia > Rodentia > Cricetidae > Peromyscus > Peromyscus maniculatus. The sequence continues at coordinate 138,901,483 of NC_134852.1, read as the reverse complement.
TCTGCCCTCCGGGGGTTCCTCCATTTGTGCTGTAAGCCTGTATGTATTTAAGGTTTCTTCCCTCTTTCAATAAACGGCATTCGACATCCAATCGTACGAATGACCCGCTGTCTCTTGTCTCTATTTTTAATCCGCAGCCCTTCGCTCAGACATGGTAAACGGGTTATCGGTAATGCGGGCGTTACCGCTACACATTTTGAGTCAGGCTTTTCTTTAAACTATTTATCTCCTTGAGCACTGGACCTAGCTCCAACATTACATTTTCTGGTGCTCCTTTTCTCTTCAAACTGTACATTTTGCATTTTTCCTTGCTCAGCTTGCTTCTTTTCATGATAGATCTGCATAAGACTGGCTACTAATAACTATGTAATACAGTCAATACTAGCTATCTTGAAATCTCCTCTGTCATCACCATTAATCCAAAATTCTTCAGTTTATCTTCAGGCAGATTTTTAGAGCCAGGGCAAAAAGTAGCCACATTCTTTGCCAAAATATTGAAAGAATGGTCTCTAAGCCACATATTAATGTTATTCCCCCCTGAAAGTTCTTGAGCTGGGCCGCTACAGTTTAAATTGCCCTCAGCACTTGTGATGGCTAAAGTTATGTTTTAAGTTTAAATTACTGTGCTTAAAAGATCTATAAAACAAAAGTGCCTCTAACTGTAAGTCTACTTGCCCAAGGACAGATAACTTCCTGGAATGCTGAGGCTTGCTGTTCATGGACGATAACAAGCCAAGTGTTTTCACTTCTGTAAGCAAGCTTGCCTGCCCCAACTGCACAGGATGTGCTTGATCACATGTAGATGGGAGGTACATAGGCAGGAAGTATGTCAGGATGTATACTTGCTCCTGACTGGATGAAGGCAGGAAGTACATAGCCTTGTGGGTTATGCCTTTATAAACCCCTGTCTAATATAATTTGGAGCTATATTCTGGGAATCCCAGATATGGACCTGGCCAGTATCCATGGTCATGGCCAATATTTAATAAAGCTTGATTCAAATTTGGCTCAAAAATTATGGTAATGGTCTTACTATTTCCTGGTGGTATTAACACACTGTCTTCCATGCTCTTACTAGGATGGCCTATTGAGTCCCACTTAAAGTGTCCAACTACTTTTCTAGTCCAAAGTCCCAAAGTTTTCCATATTCCTCCAAACAACAGCATGGTCAGGCCAATCACAACAATATCCCAGTTCCTGCTTCCAACTTCTGTCTTAGTTACTGTTCTGTGAAAAGACACCATGACCAAGGAACTCTTACAAAAGAAAGAAAGCATCTGACTAGAGCCTTGCTTACGGTTTCAGAGGTTTAATTCATTATCATCATGGGAAAAAGCATGGTGGCAGGTAGGCATGGTGCTGGAGAAGTAACTGAGAGCTACATCCTGATCTGCAGGCAGAGAGAGAGAGAGAGAGAGAGAGGGATTGATTGATTGATTGATTCTGGGCTTGGTATGGGCTTTTCAATCCTCATGGCATCTCTTCACAGCAATAGAAACCCTAAATAAAGCACTTGCTCATCAGGGAATGGCACTGTCTGAGAGGGATTAGGAGTGTGGCCTTTTTGGAGAAGGTGTGTCCTTATTGGAGGAAGTGTGTCACTGGGGATGGGCGTTGGGGTTTCAAGGGCCCAAGCCAGGCCCAGTTTCTGCCTTCTTGCTGCCTACGGATCTGGATGTAGGACTTTCAGCTCATTCTCCAGCACCATGTCTGCTGCCTGTTACTATTCTTCCCACCATGCTGATAATACATTAAACCTCTGAACTGTAAGCCAGCCCCAGTTAAATGCTTTCCTTTATAAGAGTTGCCATGGTCATGGTGTCTCTTCACAGCAATGGAACACTGACTAAGACACCAGGACTAGTAAGGCTTTGTCTAAAAAAGAAAACATTTAATTAATTAATCAACCAATTAATTAATTGATAATAAACGCCTAATCTACTTCTACTGTCATCTCTGAAGGATTCTGACTTGAAGCCATCTCAACTCCTGTCAAATCCTCCCCATTTCATCTTCTCTCCGAGAATTCAAGGCTCAAGCAAACCTGTAGGTTGCTGGTGTAGAGGAAGACATCCTCAGGGGTTGCAGACCCGGCTTCAGAGAACAAGTCACTTGTCCTCTTGTTCACTTGTTTGATAACGAAGACTGGTACCAAATGCACAGCTTTCTTCGTCAATGCTTTGCTCTGAAGAGGATGGAGCTCCGATTTCTGAGCGACCGGAACTGCACACGCAGGTCACACCAGGTCCAGCCACCACAGTTTTGTGCCACGGTCTTATCAATTCTGAGAAGCCGAGACAGAAACACAGCACACTCTCCCTAGCTAGAAATACAAGTCAAACTTAATAAGGGGCATCTTGTGTCTGTGAAGGATCCTTGGATGTGATCACATCTGCTTTTAAAAGAGTTGCTGTCACCCGAGTGGATTTTAACTTTAGGGTAGGTATGAGAGAAATGTTAAGGTCTGCGTCTACTTAGTGGCCTTGGTCAGCAAGGCCCTGGTGCTTGTGAGCAGATTGACACACTTCCTAGCCCTAGACTGAAGAGTGTTGATCAGAGGAGCAAGCAGCCTTGGTGATGAGCTTGGACAGATTTTGAGGCTGGCTTTGAGGATTCAGGGCACTTGGCACATGAGAAAAGATTCAGCTGTGTCCAGAGCACTGTGACGGCTTAATCCAGATGGAGGGCAAGCCTGCGTTTTCCACAATAGGAGATGGGGTGATGCTGGGGCATGAAAACAAATCAGGAATGCTTGTCTGGGCACCTGAAATGTAAGTAGTGAGGCCAGATGGTTGTCAGCAAGGTCTGATTTTTCTCTCTGGCTGCCTTGAAGGGCCTGTCTGTCTCTGGTGTCCAGCCATTTCACTATATCCTGTTGAGGTGTGGATTTTCTTCTACCTATCCTATCTAGTAGATATTACTATTCCCATTGATTATGGTTGGAATGGGTCTCCCACCAATTCATGCTGAAACCCTAACTGAGACACCCAAATAAGACTTTCTTCATAGACAAGCTCTTTAAAGTGGAAATGAAGGGAAATAGGTCAGCAGGGCAAGCCCTAGCTCAGTATGACCCATGTCCTTGTGCAAAGGGGAGGTGAGGACCCAGATGTGCAGGAAGATCAGGTGAGGACAGGAGAAGAGAGTCATTGGCAAGCCGAGGACAGGGCAAACAACCTGATCACAATCCAGTACTGTGAAGAGAAGAAACAAACCTTGGTTTTGGTATCTTGCTAGGACAGTAGCAGCAGGTGAAGACACTCATGGCTAAGACTCACACCTTTTCAGTTCTGTGATGCTCCCAGCCACTCCCCCGGAGCAGCATGGCCTCTGGTTCTCTCTTGCTGCTCTCCGGGACTTCTGTTTGATGTGTTAGAAGTTTTTCATCCAGAGCGGCAACCTTGTTTATATCCCCCTTCCTCCTCGTCATTTTGCATGCTGGGTGATTTCTTCAGCCCTGTCTTCCAGTTTCCTCCCTTTCTCAGAATTTTATCAGTTTTGGCTTTCATGTGTCTGTTACATTTGGTCAAAGAATTCCATTTCATTCTTTAAAGTTTAATTTCTTTTTCAAATCTAGCCTTTCCTCTCTTCCTCTACCTGACTTCTACACACACACACACACACACACACACACACACACACTATACAATGATATATCATTATATAATATGTGGTAATATATTAAATATTATATATATATTTTTTTCATACAGGGTTTCTCTGTGTTGTCCTGGCTGTCCTGGAACTTGCTCCATAGACCAAGCTGGCCTTGAACTCAGAGACTGTCTGCCTCTGCCTCTTGAGTGCTAAGATTAAGGCATGTACCACCACTGCCTGGCAATATTTTTAAATTACATTTATTCATCAGGAGTGGGGCACATGCCACAGTATCCATGTGGAACTCATAGGAAACTTTTGAGAATTGCTTCACTTTTTCTACCCTGTAGGTTGCTGGAACCAAACTCAAGTCATTGGTCTTGGCAGTAAGTGCCTTTCCCTGCTGAGCCATCTGTCTTACTGGCTCTAGCTCACCCTTCCTTCCTTCCTTCCTTCCTTCCTTCCTTCCTTCCTTCCTTCCTTCCTTCCTTCCTTCCTTCCTTCCTCCTTCCCTTCCTTCCTTCCTTCCTTCTAAAAACATATATTATTTTTATATTCATATATGTATGTGTGTGTGTCTGTGTGAGTGTATGTCATGCATGGTGGGTACACGTGGAGATCAGAAGAGGTTATCAGATCCCTTGGAGCTGGAGTTACAGGTGGCTACGAGCAACTAACCTGTGTGCTGAAGACTGAGCCTGGGTCCTTTAGAAGAGCAGAAAGCATTCTTAGCCTTTGAACCATTTCTCCAGCTCTAGCCTTTCATTTCTTGATGAAAATTAGATCACTTATAAGAGATGGTAAATTACCAGGCAAGTCCTCACTACCAATATTAGAAACCAGAAAAGAGAAGCCGACAATTTCAAAACATTGAAAGAAACTAAAGCATGAAGTGAAGTTTAAAAATGTTTTATAGCCGAGTGTTGGTGGCACACGCCTTTAATCCCAGAACTCGTGAGGCAGAGTCGGGCAGATCTCTGTGAGTTCAAGGCCAGCTTGGTCTACAGAGTGAGTTCCAGGACAGGCTCCAAAGCTACACAAAGAAACCCTGTCTCAAAAAAAAAATGTTTTGTAAGCCAGGTGGTGGTGGTTCACACCTTTAATCCAAGCACTGGGGAGGCAGAGGCAGGCTGATCTCTGTGAGTTCAAGACCACCCTGATCCACAAAGTGGATCACAAGAGTTCCAGGACAGAAAGAGCTAAACAGTGAAACCCTGTTTCAAAAAACAAACAAACAAACAAACAAACAAACAAACAAAAAACATGTTTTGTAACTTCCTTGTGGTCATTAACTGAGAATAAAAGGGTATTTCCTCAAATCAAATACTAAGGAGGCAGGAGGTTCAATAGGGAAAAAAATGTAACCACTATAGTAATTACTGGTTTAGACCAGACTTATTCATGGATTCTCAAACAACATGGGAATAAGGATATTGAGATGGACTCAACTAATTTACCTCACAGATCATTGATTACAAAGGATACAAGAGATCTGGCTAAAAGAGGAATCTGGTGGGCATCCATTTAAGTGACTGAACTTACATCATCCATAATAGTACAACCTAATGGTACTAGCTACTAATGTGATATACTGAGAACATGAGAGTCCCTTTGCTGTGTTCCTGCCAAAAATGGCTAACCTGAACCTAACTATGAAGGCACAAAAAGAAAAATTCAAATCAAAGGCCTGAACTTTACAAACTACCCATGTAAAAGGATAAATACAGCCAAGCGGTAGTGGAGCACCCCTTTAACCCCAGCAATCAGGAGGCAGGCAGATCTCTGTGAGTTCGAGGCCAGTCTGGTCTACAGAGAGTTCCAGGACAGCCAGGGCTACACAGAGAAACCATAAACCAAACAAATGAAAGAAGGATAAATGCAAGTGTGATAAAATTGGCATTTCAGTTTTTAAAATTTTACATGTATGAGTGCTTTGCTTACATCACCTGTATGTCTGGGGCCCTTGGAGGCTGGAAGAAGGCATCCAATCCCATGGAACTGGAGTTACAGATACTTGTGAGCCATCATATGCGTGCTGAGAACCCAACCTGGGTCCTCTGCAAAAGCAGCAAGTACTTTTTATGGCTGAGCCATCTCCTCAGACCCAGAATTTCATTATTGTTTTTAGGAACACCATGACCAATGGTCACCAGATGTCCAAGTAACAGGAAATCAGACTTTTGAAACCTATTCAGATGGATTGTGTGTGAGGAGTCTTTGACCTACTATGTGTGTGTTGTACATGACTGCAGCCCTTTGTAACATTTGTATTCTCTCTCTCTCTCTGAGTGTGTGTGTGTGTGTGTGTATCTGTATGTGTGTGCGCTATACACATGTGCACACTTGCGTGCATGTGCACAGGTATGGAAGCCAGAGTTTGACACTGGAACATCTTCCTGAATCACTTCTCCACCTTATTTTTTGAGGCAAAGTCTCTTCCTTAATGTGGGGCTTGCTTTTTTGGACCAGCCTGGTTGGCCCGTGAGCCCCCAGGGTCTGCTTGCCTCTGCCTGCCAGCACTGTGGTTGCGCAGACATGTGCTCACACTTTTATGTGGATGTTTGAGTCCAAACTCAGGTCCTTATGCTTGCGTAGCAAGGGCTCTACCCACTGTGCCACCTCTCTGGTCAGTCCACAGTTGGAATCTTAAATAAGAGAACTGTGAGTCAGCTTTGTGGAAGCTACCTCATCTGTCAAGTCATCCTCACGTAAGTGACCTCCACTGTGATCAATACTTGACACAAGAAACAAGAAAGGAAGGAAATTTTTTGGCTCACAGTTCCAAAGGTTTCAAGAGGCCCATCATGGTGGACAAGGTATAGTGCCATGCAGCCATTCACACCTTGATGGGCAGGAAATAGAGAAAAGGGACCATACAAGAAGGGGTAAGATACACGCCCCCCCCCCCGCCCGCAACATACTAAGAACTACCTCCTCCAAGTAGGCTCTACTACTTCCCAATAATGCTACCATATTGTGGACCTCTCCAGAAATCCATACTCATTGCTCTGAACCTTTTTGATGTAACTGTCTCTGAAAATGTTAACACAGAGACTACAAGAGATGCATTCTACTAATCTAGGGATTTCCCAAACTGCTGAGTCCAGCCTGATCTTCAGACGGTCCTTGGTATGCGGAGTGTGGATTGAGAAATAATAGATATGAAAAATATAGATGTAGATGAAGAAAAAGATAGAGACACAGGATAGCTTCGGGAGGGCTCTGGGTCAATACCACAGTCACCTCAAGTTTATTCCTCATGGGCTTTTTATACACTAGCAAGGGAAGAGGCAAAAGACCTCCCCCTTTCAAGGACACAATGGCTCAAGGTACAAAGTACAGACAAGTGTAAACACTTCCTTAATTCCCAAAACATCTAGTAGCCACATCCTGTAATTAGGCCTTGAAGTATAAGACACTTGGTAACCATGCCTTTGGCCAAAACATCCTATTATGCAGCCTTGAGGGGCAAAACAAGCTAGGGTTCTCTGACCTTAAGTCAAGATGGAATAAGGCCACACTATGGAGTCTCTGTGGACGCCCACACCAGTCTTATCAACTTGATGAGATTAGCCATTGCAACTCTGGTCAAGGCACAAGCAAAAGAAGAAAGCATGGAGTGACAGAAATCAAGTGTACATTATGTGCGTGTAAATGGAAAGTTCCCAAGTATCCATCTTATTTTTCTTTGAAACAGGGTCTCATGTAGTCAAGGCTGGCTTTGAACTTGATATGTATCCCAGGATGACCTTGAACTTCTGATCTTATTTCCACCTCCCAAGTGCTGGGATTTCAGAATTGTACCATCTAGTTTGATGTGGTATTGAGGATCTAATTCAGGATTTTATGCATACTAGGTATATTAGCTACTTTTCTATTGATGTGATAAGACATAATAACCAAGGCAACTTATTTTTAAAAAAAAACTGTTTATTTGGGCTTAAGTTTCCAGAGGGTTAAAGTGCATGATGATGGAGCGAGGTAGGATGGCAAGAATACCTGAGAACTCACGTGTTGAACAGAAACAAGGAGAGCACTGGGGATGGCAGGAAGCTTTGGAAGCCTCAAAGCCTGCCGCCCATGACACACCTCCTCCAACAAGGCCACACTTCTTTCCCAAACAGTTCAATCAACTGGAGACCAAGTTATTTAAACATAGGAGCCTGTGGGGACCATTCTTGTTCAAACCACCACTTTCTACTCCCTGGCTCCCCCATAGGCTGGCAGCCATATCAGAATGCAAAGGGCATTCAACGGTCGCCACAGTCTTTCAATCTCAATACCGTGAAAATGTCCAAAGTTCACAATCTCTCCTGAGACTCAAGGCAATCTCTAAACTGTAACCCCCTTGTAAAATCAAAATGCAAATTATAGACTTGTAACATCCAATGGAACAGACTATGTATTACCATTTCAAAAGGGAACAATGGAGGCATAGTGAGGAAATACTGGTTCCAAGCAATATGTGTCATTTATTTGTCTGAGTTATTTACTGGGAGTGAGAAAACACGAGGCACAACGGAACCCATTATGAGAGTTTTTATTAGGGAAGGGAAAGGATGGAGGTGGGTAGACCTACCAAAAAGAAAGGTGGGGGGGGGAGAAAGAGAGAGAGAAGTGGGAGAGGGAGGCGCACACTACCTCTGGGGAAAGAGAGAGAGATTGGGGAGCTGGTGGAGCCGGCTTTTACAGGTCACCTCTCCCATGCCTATATGGGCTTATGTAGCTACACCACACATGCACATAGATTATGTGATCACGCTGCGTGCAGATTACATTACCATGCTGTGCATGGATTACACAGGACATAAGGCCCTGGAGTGACTAAGCATTTTGCCTGACTGCTGACAGTGCATGCGCAGTCATGTGACTCCAGAAGTGGCCAGGAATAATAATATGGAAGCCGAGCAGGGTAAACTCCAAATCCTGTAGCTCTATGTCCAGCATTAGAGGGTTTAGATGCCTCTGCCCTTCCAGCTTTGCTGACTGAAACATCCTTCTCTCTCTCTCTCTCTCTCTCTCTCTCTCTCTCTCTCTCTCTCTCTCTCTCTCTCTCTCTCTCTCTCGCTGGTTCTACTTCCGGTGTGCCGCTTCCCTTGCCCATTTCCCATGGCCCTGGCTCCTCTAACACCTCGGGTCCCCTATATAATCCAGGTTTCACTTTCACAGCTCTACACAATGGTTTCTGAGGCTTCTTGTCCTCCCAGGACCTTCATGCAGGGACCTCCCTGACATCAGCAGCTCTCCTTAACCCACGGAGGAAGATTCCACAACCCCTTTATTAGTATACCCTTCATGACTAAAGCCAGCGTCACATGAATGAGACTGCCCAGGTTTGACTACCAACTTGGGGTGAGCCCTGGTTCCCTTGAGTCCCTTTGATTTGTTCCTTTTTAGGAGAAGAAAATTCCTTAGGCCTTTTCCTTTCACAAATTGGAAGTTGACTGGGTGAGGTCTTGCCCTGAGGGTACCAATCCCTTTATTTGAATGAGCAGTGAGCACCAGGCCCCTCCCTCTATCCTCCTCGTCTCTTTCAGCTCAAGCCTTGGCTCCAGCAGTAAGCTTCCTGGAGCTCTTGATCTTGAAACTGCACATTTTCGTTTTTTTCCCACTCGCTCTTTCTCACTGTAGACCTCCATAACACTGATTACTAATAACCACAAGGCCGAGTCAAGATTAAGCTGTCTTGAAATACCTGCCAGAGAGTTAGTCCATTACTGTTCGGTTTAGCCTCAGGCAGGTTCTTAGGAAGAAGGCAGAAAACAGTCAAGTTCCTTTGCCAAAATATTACCAGGGTAGTCCCTAACGCAGCGGCCAAGAGTCTTCCCTTCTGGAACTCCTTGAGCTGGGTCTCCACAGTCCACATGGGTCTCAACACTATTGTCTTTCAACCAAGTTCCTACTAGGATGACCCATTAAGTTCTGCTTTTGTTTGTTTTTTCAAGACACGGTTTTTCTTTGTAGCCCTGGGTGTCCTAGAACTCACTCTGTAGACCAGGCTGGCCTGGAACTCAGAGATCTGCCTACCTCTGCCTCCCTAGCGCTGGGATTAAAGGCGTGTGCCACCAATACCCAACTCAATAACTTTTCTAATCCAAAGTCCCAGAGTCTTCTGCATTCTTGCAGACAGTAATACAGTCAGGTTTGTGAGGAACCTCCCTGACTCCATTATGAAGGCAGAAGCCATTGTGCTGTATTGTTAAAAATAAATTTCCACTTACTGTACAAGCTGAGTTTCTAAGTTTCTGTTTCCTGGAACCTGACCTGCCCCAACCCATGACCTTGACTTGTTTTTGAGAACACCCAAACCCTCCCTAATCGCACGGTAACCATATGGTTATGGCTGTTGGTTTTTTGTTGTTATTTTGTTTTGTTTTTGAGATTTTCCTGTAGTTCTTACTGCTCCCTTGTCTCGTCTCTGCAAACCTCCTCTGCAACTACTTGTGATTTATTCCTTAAAAGAGCCCTAGGGAAGGGGCTCCCGGCTGCTCTCTCTTTAGTTTGACTTGGTTGTCATTGGCCAGTTATCAGGTGCACCCCAATAAACCAAGCTTTCTTCAAATCTGGCTCAAAAATCATGGTAGTGGGCCTATTCTCTCCAGTGGGATTAACAGTCTGTCACAGTGATAGACCACTTCCTGGTACCAACTTTTCTATTGCTGTGATAAGACACAATGACCAAGGTAACTTATCAAAAAGCAATTGATTGGGCTTATGTTTCCAGACTCCATGATGATGAAATGATCAGCATGGTGTCGGCAGCAGATGAGATCTCACATCCTGAATAGGAAAGAGAGAGAGAGTCCTGGAGGTATTGGGAAGCCTCAAAGCTCACTCCAGTGACACATCTCCTCCAACAAAACCCAACCTCCTACTCCTTCCCAAAGAATTCCACTAAGTGGAGACCAAGTATTCAAACATCTGCGTCTATGGAGGTCATTCTCATTCAAACCACCACACTAGGCAATACTGTACTGATGGAGCTGTCTCCCAAGGTCTCACAATATAGCCCAGACTGCTCTTGAACTCTTGATCCTCCTGTCTCAGCTTGCCAAGTGCTGTTATGCTGGCCTATGTTACCATAGCCAGCTTGTTAAATATACTCTTTGTCTTAGTCACTTTTCTATCGCTGTGACTAAAACCCCATGGCCAAGGCAATGTATAGAAGAATTGGGCCTTAGGTTCTCAAGGGGTATGGGTCCATCACCATCATGCCGGGGAGCATGGCAGCAGGCAGGCATGATGCTGGAGCAACAGCCGAGAGTTCACATCTCAACCCACAAATAGAAAAGAGAGAGCTATCTAGAAATAGCCTGAGTCTTTTGAAACTTCAAAGCCCACCCTAGTGACATCCTTCCTCCGGCACGGCCACACTTCCTCAGCCCCCCCAAACCCATCTCCTCCAACAAGGAGTTCAAGTATTATAAATATTAGTCTACGATTCTCATTCAAATCACCCTACTCTTTAATAGGAGTTACAACTATATCTGCGTTTATTTTGAGACAGATTCTCACACCATACTCCAGGCCGGCTTGGAAATCACTATATAGTCCAGGCTAGACTTGAATTCATGCTCTTTCTATCTCAGCCTCCAAGTGCTCAGATTACAAGTCAGCACCACCATGGCCAGTATGTCTGTTTTAGTGGAATTTTGCTAGGGTTATCAGAAGTGTCCATCTGCTCCCTTTGGTCGGTCAGTTTTCCCTAGACCTAGCTCTAAAGCAGGTGTCAGTACACAGGTGGTCAGAGAAGACAAAGGAGGACAAAGGATCGTTCCTTCTTTCCAAACCCTGGAGCAGAGAAAGTGGGGAGACCGGGCTGCACTGGCAGACTATAACCCTGGTACGTACCAAGGACTACTGTTCATCTCCCATGTTGACTCGAGTCTGATTTTGCCTCTACAATAAGGGAGGAAAGTCTCTTTTCTCTCACCCATTGACATCAGGGAGAATGTTGGCAAAGCGCAAGAGCAAGGCAGCTCCTGGAGCTAAGTATAGGGCTGGCACAGGTCTAGGGCGGAACGATGCGGGGAGGAAACACCCGCTCTCCCGCATTCTGCCAGCGGGTGGAGAACTAAGACAGCCGTGCCGCTATCGCAGATCCCCTTTTCTTGGGAACTCTATGGCCTCCATAGAGATCTGCCCTAGAGCTTGGAGTGGGATCAGATGCAGCACAGAGGAACCCGGGGGTTCTTTAAGGCAGCACCAGGCTCTTGTATTAAAAATTAATACGGTAAATCTGGAGCTTAGTCAATGCTTCCTTCTTTACCCTTCCCTTCAAGGAACCTGCCATCTCCCAGAATGCCTTTCCACCAAGACGCTGCATTGGCGTATCCCCTGCAGGGTGGTGGAAAGTGGCTCCTTAGGAACAGAGCTCCCCCTACTGGCCCACGTGTGGGAGGGAGCCTTCAGGACGTTGGTCGTTCCTCCAGTGACATCACCCTCAAACAATGGCCATCCTAGTTAGGGAGAACAAGCAATGGTGTTAAAATGAAGTGTGGCTCATGCGTGAGTTAGCGGGAACTCCTAGGAAGCTGTGACCTTTGGTATATTTCTTAGGCTCTCCGAACCTCTGTTTTCTCATCTTTATAGTGAGGAGACAGAAATTACATGCTAGCAGAGAAAATATGGGGGAAATGCTGAACATAGGTTGGAGAACTAGAAAAGTCACACAGGCCTTTGGGAGCTACAGAGAATAACTGTAGGAAGCACATTCCATCTTTTTTATCAGTGTTGTTACTGTCATCAACTGCTGCGTAACAAACATCCCCAAGTCTTTTTTCTTGTCTTTTCTTTTTTTTTTTTTTCTTTTTTCTTTTGACAAAGTTTCACTTTCTGGCTTGGAACGCTCTATGTAGACCAGGCTGACCTTGAAATTAGGGGCCAGAAGAGGGATTAAGATTCCTTGACACAGGAGTTACAGTTATGAGGTGCCATGTAGGTGTTGGGAAAGAACCCAATCCTCTGTAAGAAAATACACTTTCTTCCCGTTATTTTTAACATTGATATTTTGCCATGGATGTCTGCATGATAGTGTCAGCTCTTGGAGTTACAGACAGTTGTGAGCTGCCATGTGGGTGCTGGGAATTGAACCTGGGTCCTCTGGAAGAGCAGTCCGTGCTCTTGACCACTGAGCCATCTCTCCAACCCCCAAGTAGCAAATACTCTTAAGCCCTGGGCCTTCTCTTCAGCCCCACCCAATTCTTAAAAATACTGACTTGGTTTATTTTTTGAATTATTATATTATTATTATTATTATTATTATTATTATTATTATTATTAATTACTTTGTTTGAGACAAAGTTTCTCCATGTAACAACTCTAGCTGTCCTGGAACTCACTTTGTAGACTAGGCTGGCCTCAACTCACAGAGATCCTCCTGCCTCTGATTGATCCAGGCTTCTGTTGGGATTAAAGTCTTGAGCCACCACACCCAGATGACTTAAAAGAAAAAACTATGGCTCTGCTCTGTAATATAATTTGAGATTGGATAGTGTGGCACCCTAAGGACTGTTCTTTCTCCCACAGAATGCTTTGGCTATTTGGGGGTCTTTTGTGATTCTACATGAATTTCAGGATTTTTTTCCCCCTAGTTCTGTGAAAAATGTCTTTGGGATTTGGGTAGTTTTTGCATTGAATTTGTAAAATGCTTTCAGTAACATAGCCATTTCACAGTACTAATTCTGCCAATCCAGGTGCATGGGACATCTTTCCATCCTCTAGTATTTTTTTAAAATTTCTTTCTTCAGGGTCTTAAATCACCTTTCACTTTCTCGGTGAGGTTTATTCTAGTTTTGTGTGTGTGTGTGTGTGTGTGTGTGTGTGTGTGTGTGTGTGTGTTTGCTATTGGGAATGGAATTTTTCCTCTTGATTTCTTTCTCAGTGAGTTTGTTATTAGTGTGTAAAGAAGATCCTGACTTGTATCCTGCTGCTTTGCTGGAAGTGTTTATCAGAACTAGGAGTTTTCTGGTGGACTCTCTAGGGTCTTTTAAGTATAGGATCATGTTATCTTCAAATAGAGATAATTTCTGAGTGTTTTCTTTTATTCTTTCTCTTGTCTTATTTCTCTAGTTAAGACTTTGAGGACTTGGATAAGAGTGAAGCTGGGCAATGGTGGTGCACACCTTTAATCCCAGCACTCGAGAGGCAGAGGCAGGCAGATCTCAGAGTTCTAGGACAGCCTGGTCTACAGAGCGAGTTTCAGGACAGCCAGAGCTGTGACACAGAGAAACCCAGTCTCAAAAGAAAAATGGGCACACTTGTCTCATTCCATTAGCGTAAATGCTGGTTTTTGACATTTAGTATACATGTCATATACTGTCTTCATCATGCTGAGGTTTGTTCCTTTTATTTCTGGTTTCTTCGGGGCTTTTAACAATTTGATATTTCATTGTATTTATTTAGTGTTCTAGGAGGATCAAACTCTCAGGTCATCAGTCTTGGTGACAGACTCCTTTACCCATTAAGCCATCTTTTTAGCCACCTTTAAGGTTTTTTTTTTTTTTTTTTTTTTTTTTTTAGACAGGTTTCTCTGTGTAGCTTTGCGCCTTTCCTGGAAATCACTCTGTAGCCCAGGCTGGCCTCAAACTCATGGAGATCCACCTGGCTCTGCCTCCCGAGTGCTGGGATTAAAGGCGTGCGCCACCACCGCCCGGCCCCCTTTCAGGTTCTTATCAAGAAAAGATGGTGAACTTTGTTAAAGGCCTTTTCTGCATCAATTTGGATGTTGATATGATTTTTGTCCTTTAGTCTATTTATGTGCAGAATTACACTTACTGATTTGCATATGTTGAAGCAACTTTGCACCCTTGGAATGATATCAACTTGGTCATGGTGGGGTTTTTTATGATTTATTTTTCTTTTATGTGTATGGGTGTTTCACCTGCATGTATGCACAAGCACCATATATGTGTAGTGCCCACAGAATTCATAAGATCCCCTCGAACTGAAATAGTAGATGGTTGTGAGCCACTATGTAGGTTCTGGGAACCAAACCCAGGTCCTCTGCAAGAGCAGCAAGTGCTCTTAACCATACAACTATTTCTCTACTCCTGTGTATGATCTCCTGAATGGATTCTTGAGCTCAATTTGCAAACCTTTTATCAAGACTTTTAACATCTATATTTGCCAGGGAAATCAGTCTACGAATTTTTTTTAATTTTTTAAATTTTTTTTTAAGATTTATTTATTTATTATGTACACAGAAGAGGATCTCATTACAGATGGTTGTGAGCCACCATGTGGGTTCTGGGAATTGAACTCAGGACCTCTGGAAGAGCAGTCGATGCTCTTAACCTTTGAGCCATCTCTCCAGCCCCTACGGATTTTTTTGTTGTGTTCTTATTTGGTTTTAGTATCAAGTAAAGCTCATTTCACAGGATGAGTTTGGTAGCGTTTTCTCCATTTCTGGTTTATGAAAGTGTGAGGTGCAGTGAGGCTAGGTCCTCGCAACCTCCTTCCTTTCCATCTCTAATGAATGTGTCTTTTCTCTCTTTTGACTATTTTGGTTTTTCAGTCTTATTTTTTCCAAAAAGCCATATGCTTGATGAGCTCTATGAATTTCTTTTTACTCCCAATTTCATTAATTCTTCTCCTTCATTATTTATTTCTGCCTGCTGCTTTGGGTTTACCTTGTTCTTGTGTTCCTAAGAACCTGAGTTGCATCATGGATTTCTCTACTTTTTTTGATGTAAGTATTCAAATAGTATGCATGTTCTCTTAGAACTGCCTTAGCTGTATCCCAAAGGTTATGGTAGATTGTGCTTTCATTTTTACTTGCTTCTAGAAACTTTTATTTCCTCCCTAAGTTCCTCAATAACTGCTCATTCAAAAATATGTTATTCAGTTTCCATGTATTTGTGTAGTTTCTGTAGTTTTTCTTACTATGGATTTCTTGTTTGATTGCACTATGATCTGATAGAGATTATTTTGATTCTTGTGCACTTGATAAGACTTAATTCATGGCTTAGAGTGTGGCCTATTTTATGGGATGTTTCATGAGGTGCTAAGAAAATGTATGTTCTGTTTCTGTTGGATGGAATACCCTGAAGATACTGGTTAAGACTATTTGATTTGCCGGGCGGTGGTGGCGCACGCCTTTAATCCCAGCACTCGGGAGGCAGAGCCAGGTGAATCTTTGTGAGTTCGAGGCCAGCCTGGGCTACCAAGTGAGCTCCAGGAAAGGCGCAAAGCTACACAGAGAAACCCTGTCTCGAAAAACCAAAAAAAGAAAAAAAAAAAAAAAAGACTATTTGATTTATGATGATGTTTAATTGAAATTTCTTTATTGATTTTAGTTTGTGTGACCTATTTAGTAGGGTACTGAAACCACTCAGTATCAGAACCCATGTATGTAAACACACATGTGCACACACACACACAATTGTTGAATGTCTTCTTTATGCATTTCCCCTTTTATTAATATGTAGAGGTGGTCTTTGTCTCTTTTAATTTTGGTTTGAAGTCAGAATGGTTATGCCAATTTGTTTTTTAGTTTTCCCTTGCTTGCTAGATTTTCTGTCCTTTGTCTCTTGGTCTAGTAGTGTCTTCATCAGTGAGGTATGTTTCTTTAGGCAATGGATAGTTGGATCTAGTTTTTGTTTTCCAAGACAGGGTTTCTCTATGTAGCCCTGGCTGGTCCTGGAACAAACTCTACAGACCAGGCTGGCCTGGAACTAGGGTTTTTTTGTTTTGTTTTGTTTTGTTTTGTGTGTGTGTGTGTGTGTGTGTGTGTGTGTTGTTGTTGTTGTTGTTGTTTTGTTTTTGAGACAGGTTTCTCTATGTAGTTTTGATGCCTGTCCTGGATCTCGCTCTGTAGACCAGGCTGGCCTCGAACTCACAGAGATCTGTCTGGCTCTGCCTCTCAAGTGTTGGTATTAAAGGCGTGTGCCACCACTGCCCAGCACCTGGATCTAGTTTTTTAAAACCAGTCAGACAGTCTGCATCTCTTTATTGGTGAGGTGGGGTCATTTATATTCAAGGATACATTTATATTCAAGGAGATGCATACTAACCGCTGTAATTTTGTTGTTTCTCTTATTGATTACTGTTTGTTCTTTACTTTCTCCTCTATTAGCATTAGAGGTCATGTGAAATTCCTTCTTAGTTCTTTGTTCAACCATTCCTCTCATGAAACTCATTATTTCTTGTGATCTTGTGACTGAAACCTTCTTCCTCCTCTGTGAGTATCTCTGTAGCACTGGTCTGATGGCCATGTAGTGTATTAGTTTGTGATTGACTTGAAATGCCTAAATTTTAGAAGATAGCTTTACTGGCTACAGAAATTGTGATTGGCAATCATTTTCTTTCAGGAATGAAATATACCTTATTATGCTTCCCTGAATTTGAGGTTGCTGATGAGGTCTGATTTTCTGCCTTTATAGGTGAGTTAATGTTTTTCTTCACAGCTTTTATTATGTATGTTTTCCTTTTAAGATAGATTCTCACATATCCCTGTATGCCCTTGTACTTGCTATATGGCTGAAGATGATCTTAAACTTCTGACTTTCCTGCTTTCGGCTCCCAAGTACTGCAACCACAGGCGTGCATGGCCATAGCCAGTTTCTGTTGCACTGGAGACTGATCTCAAGCAGTTAGGCAAGCATGCTACCAGCTGAGCTATTGCAAGACTTTTGATTTGTGTTGTTGACATGTTGGGTATATATTGTAGAGTTGTTCTTCTCTAGCCATGTCTATCTGGGGTGCTAAACGCCACTGGTGCTTTATTTCTCAAGATTTTAGAAACTTTCTTGTTATTTTATTTAATAGATTCTCTATGCTTTACTGTTTACCTTACATGGTTCTATACCATAGATTTTCATTTTTGTGTGCTCTCATATTTATTTTAGTTTATGTGTACGTACGTACGTTTTTCTTTCATACATCTTGGTGCTTCATATACATGCAGTGCCTAAGGAAGACAAAAGGGTGCCATATGCTGTGGAAATGGAGTCACTGATGTTTGTGAGCTGCTGTAAGAGGGCTGGGAACCCAACCTAGGCCCTCTGCCAGAGCGGCAAGGGCTCTTCACCACTGAGTCAGCACTTCAGCCCAGGCATGATCTCTCGTTCACACTCCACAGTTCTTGCATGTTATTACGGTCATACTTTTTTAAAACCTTCACACTTGCTGATGTTTTAATGTAGTATTCTGTCCTCCATCCCTGATGTTTCCTCTGCTCAGTTGAGTCTATTGGCGATTGATTATTTTTTGTTTTCAACATTTCTATTTTCTTTCACAATGCCAATTTTTTGGCTATTTTTTCTTCACGTTGTTAAACGACTCATTTCCTCACGTGGCTTTCCTTTCTTGGTTCTGAATCGAACTAATCCCCCCCCCCCCATTTTAATTTTTTCAGTCATCGATCATGTTCACTAGAGAACTTTAAAAATCTTTACCCAACATTTTATGTATTTCAGTATATTTGATCTCAGTAGCTGAGGAGGCATGAGCTTTTGAAGGAGCCATGGCGCTTTGCTTTTTCATGTTTCTTACGTATCTGTGTTGCTATTTGCATGTCTCTTGGTTTGGGTAGCTCCTTCCTGCAGTGGTGGGTCTTCTGATAGAGCAGCTTACTCTTGAAGGCTCAACTCTAGTACCACGTGGGGGTTTGGGGGATATTTGATCACACTGTGCATTTGCATTTGCATTAATTAAATAAAATTAACCTTGGGTCGGGTGGTACCTGTGGGAGCAGAATTCTCTCCAGGCTGTAGCCCGAGTGGCCAGGTTGCTGCTAGAGAAGCAGGCTGGTAACTGTGGAATGGCAATTGCTAGCTGAGATAGTAGTAGATTAAGGCACAGCTGCTGTGCCTGAGTTAGGACAACACCAGTGAGGAGAAAACAAACTGCTAAAGCAGCAGTGGCGTGAAGCCATACCAGATGTTTAGCTTTTGCAGCTACTGTTGGGACACAGCAGACAGAAGAACCATAAAAGAAATTTTGATGCACCTTCCCATATTCAGAGGAAGAGTAAGTCTTCCCCTCTTTCCAGAGAGCTGAGACAATGTACAATGCTCCTTTTTTGACCATCCAAAAGGATGATAAAGTTCAAGCTATGCAAAGGCACCATAAAGGTCAGCAGTTTGGCAAAGTAGTCAGGTGTGTGCAGGAAGGAATATGTCATCTACACCGATCGGGCATAGTGAGGAAAGGTGAGCGGCACAGCTGTCTATGTGAACACTCATCTCAGCAATCCACCAGGCGAAAACTGGACAAGGCCTGCAGAAAGGTCCTGGAACAGAAAGTCAAGTCTGACCAAGTGTGGTGGTTTGAATAAGAATGGCCCCCACAGGGTCATGTTTGAATATTTGGTCCCCAGCTGTTGGAACTGTTTGGGGAGGACTAGGAGGTGTGGTCTTATTGAAGTATGAACGTAAGAAACAACTGAAAAGATACAGGAACAGAGTAAACTTATATATAACTTTCATTGAAAACTCTTCAAATGAAAACTGAGATAAAGCCGCGCTGTGGTGGCATGTGCCTTTAATCCCAGAACTCTGAAAGGCAGAGGCCAGTGGATCTCTGTGAGTTCAAGGCCAGCCTGGTC
This sequence comes from Peromyscus maniculatus bairdii, assembly GCF_049852395.1. Classification (NCBI taxonomy): domain Eukaryota; kingdom Metazoa; phylum Chordata; class Mammalia; order Rodentia; family Cricetidae; genus Peromyscus; species Peromyscus maniculatus. Next base: position 138,882,339 of record NC_134852.1, on the reverse strand, counting down.
TACAGAGTGAGTTCCAGGACAGCCAGTGCTACACAGAGAAACCCTGTCTTGAAAAACAAAACAAAGCCAAAAAAACCTGTGTTCTACACTTAAAATCAGTTATATCCCATAATACAACACAAATGACCAAAAGCCTGAAAATAGTGATACTCCTGTAGAACAAGCTGAGAAGTTACAAATTATTTAGGGTAAGTGTGAAAATAGTGAATGTGGTGATGAATGTTGTTAACTTGCCAGGATCTGGAATCTCCTGGGAGACAAGTCTCTGAGCATGTCTTGTTTCTCCTCTCGTGTCTGCTTCACTTCCCCCTTCCCCTTCTCCTTCCTTTATCTCATTCACGAGCTGTGTTAGTTTCTTTTCTCATCGCTGTGATCAATTTTCCCGACAAAACAACCGAAGGGTGGAAGGGTTGATTTTGGCTCTCAGTTGGAGGAGGTCCAGTCCACCTCACAGCGGTGAGGATGTCTGTGTGGGAATTTCTTGACTGGGTGAATTGGGATGTGAGAAGCCTGCCCTCGGTGTAGATGGCACGACTTTATGGACTGAGTTTCCTGACTGAATAAAATGGAGAAAACACGAGAAGCACCTCTCTCTGCTTTCTGACTGTGGAGAATGTTAGAGCCAACAAACGAACAATAATCGCCACCCCCCCCCCAATCAAACAAGACTTTATATATAAAAAAAAAAAAAAACTTAAAAAATAAAGGAAAAACAGAAAAGATTTCCCAGTAATTAAAAAGTTCAAAAACAAAATTAGATAAATGTAAAGAGGAACAAAACATAAAAACTATATTAAATAAACAAGTAAAAAGACACAGCTGGGCGTGGTGCTGCACGCCTTTAATCCCGGCACGGCACTCGGGAGGCAGAGGCAGGTGGATCTCTGTGAGTTCGAGGCCAGCCTGGGCTACCAAGTGAGTTCCAGGAAAGGTGCAAAGCTACACAGAGAAACCCTGTCTCGAAAAACCAAAAAAAAAAATAAATAAATAAAAAAATGGTAACATCAAAATATTACCAAACACTGAGACGGGGGAACACAGGCACAACAAAAGCAACCAAGAAGAAACTCTGGAGCAGTCAGAGCTGCACGTCTGTACACCCAGCAAGCGGGAGGGGTGGGGAGGAAGAGCAGGAGTCCAAGACTAGCATGGGCTTTAAGACAAAACAAAGGAAAAGGAAAACCAATTTTCCCCACTGGAGAGATGGCTCAGGGGTTAACAGCACTTGTAATTCTTGCAGAAGACCCGGGTTTTGTTCCCAGGATCCACACAGCAGTTTACAACTGTTTGTAACTCCAGTTCCAGGGGATCCAGACCTTCTGGCCTCTGCAGGTACCATGCATGTACACAATGCACTTATATATATATTCGGGTAAAACACTCATATAGATAAATTAAAAATAAGTCTTTTAATATAAAATTTTCCCAAATGTAAAAGATGCATAAATAAAATCAGATGAATATATGAAGAAAAATCACAAATATAAACAAACCAAAAATTTTTAAAATTCTGCTAAATGTAGAAAAGTCACAGAAAAAAGAAAAAAAGCAACCTCTTTCCAGGTCCTCAAAACCTGAGAGACCTCGGGCTGAGAGATGCTCAGGGGTTAAGAGCACATACTGGTCTTGCAGAGTACCCGAGTTAGTATCAGCACCTGCATTGATGGGCAGCTAACAACTACATCTAATTCCTGCTCTTGGGGTAGCTGATTCTTCTGGACTCCAAAGGAACCACCATTTTATGTGCACATACCCACACACATACACATAATTTAAAATCTCTAAAAAAAATAAAAAGTTCAGAAAAAAATTAAAGACTGTCATTGTATGTAGGGTGGGGAGGGGATGTCAGCTGAACTGGAGACTGGTCTTTCCTATGGCTTGTGATGTTGCTGAATCTCTATTGGTTAAGTGTCTGAGGTCTCCCAGACCTGTCTTTCAACATGGTTGTTTTCCTTTTTTTGTGAAACAGGGATGTCTGCTGGTCAAGTTTTACATTTTGTGGACTGAGCAGGCTTTCTATTCTGCCGTGACTCTCTAAATCACATCGATGGGGTGACTGGTGTTTTAGCTGAGTGGTGTCTGCTAAGTGCAATGGGGGTCCGAGAAGCAGCCACAGCAGAGACTGGTACAGCCTGAGGCCCTGTCTTAATACTTTCAAGGCCTCCTGAATACTAATCACCCTGCTGAAGGGATATAGTTGAGGGCATCTCACATCCCTTGGAACTCCAGCTTCTCAAGCAAAAACAGTAGTGAGTCATGGACAGGTGACTTTAGAATTCGATCCACCCAGTCTCAGGCCCCCATAACAATGTCTCTGTCTGAGAACAACATGCTGCCACCTGCACCCTTTGGTTTTCCAGTGACCGGCTCTTCTGCCCTCCACAACTGCATCTCTGGACCTCCCTTTTTCTGGGGGCTCTGACAGGTCAAACTGAGGCTCTGTAGATGTTCCCTGATCTCAGGTCCCCAGGTAGCTGTCTTTAAAAATTGATTCTCCTTTAAGATTGCTTCTGGCTGCTGCCCTCTGAGTCATACATCGTGACAAAATGGGATTTCTCTATGCTGTTGAATTTTCCGCTGGGGTAATTACTGTCGCATCAAACCTCACAACTGGATGTAAGGCTTCTGAGGGTTGTAGGCTTATCCTGGGTATAGGACTGCCTGGCTTCCATCTGCCTTACCGTTTGGAAGTGGCTTCTATTTTGCCTCCCCTTCTCTGCCAGGGAACTGTATGGCTGAGGCTGAGCTTGCCTTCTGTGTCATGGACACATACAATTTTTATTTTCCAATCCTTTTTTTCACTTCTGTAGATTTCTGAAGCTCTTCCTCTTTCTGTTCGGGATAAAATCTGTTTTTCATTCTGACTCTCTCCTTCACAGGCTCACAGAGGCATCCTCCCACTTCCCATTTATCCATAAGCCTCATGCAGAGAAGGTAGGGTTCCAGTATGCAGCTATGCAGACCTACAAGCCACCCCCAAACTTGGGATAATCCAAAACTTTATTGGCTGCCATTGGCTTTTCTCTTCTCCAGCGAGACACTGAGTACAGCGATAACACTAAGCGATTGGAGGCATCGGGAGAGATGGCCCAGCGGTTAAGAGTATGGTTGCTCTTGCAAAGACTTCTGGTTTGGTTCCCAGCACTCATATGGCAGCTCACAACCACCTGTAACTCCAGTTCCAGGGGATCCCACACCCTTTTCTGACCTCTAGGGGCATCAGTCACACATGTGGTAAACATACATGCAGGTATACACTCATACACATGTAATAAATATAAATCTTTGAAAAAAAAAGTTATGTGCCTAAATTGGTGGCTGTGTGCTTCCCTACCACAGAAGACTGATTGATTTTTGTTCACAGGCAACTCTATGTAGGTTTGGGGTATGATTTTAGTTACTTTTTCCATTGTTGTGGCTGGCACAAAATATCCAACAAATGCAACTTAAGGAAGAGGGTATTTTGGTTCACAACTGGAGGGTACAGTCCATCATGGAAGACCAGGCGTTGCGGTGGGAGTGTAAGGCAGCAGTCACATTGAGTTCATAGTGAGGAAGCAGAGGGAGATGAATCTAAAAGATGACTTAAATGTGACAGCTGGATTTGCTGACATGTACCACTACATAGTGAGTTCGAGGCCAGCCTGATCTACCTAAGACCCTGTCTCAAAAAGGGTCTTGAATTCCTGATCTTCCTGAGAGCTGGATTTGCTGACATGTACCACTATGCCTGGCTGAATTTGTCTTTCTGACCTCTAGGGCTGTAAGATAATGCATGCTGGTTTAAATTTATAAGTTGTTACAATAGCAACAAGAAATATATCTTGGGTTGGGCATGGGTCAGTTATTGAATTATGGTTATGATTAATGTAGTTCTATCCCTAGGTACAACACCCCACCCCCGACCCCAGACAGAGTTTCTCTGTGTAACAGCCTTGGCTGTCCTGGAACTCACTATGTAGACCAGGCTGGCCTTGAATTCACAAAAATTCCCCTACCTCTGCCTCCCCCAGTGCTGAGATCAAAGGGGTGTGCCATCACGTTCCGCTTCAACGTTTTTTAAAAAAGGATGAAACCTCTGAATGGCTCTTCACTGCTGGTCAGCTAAAGCTCTGAGTCCTCAGTCCAATAGATTCTTGATGTGATTCTACTTCCCCTCCCCCTCCCTTTTTTCTTTTTGAGATAGGGTTTCTCTAGGTAGTCCTGGAATTCACTCTGTAGACTAGGCTGGCCTCGACTCACCGAGATCCGCCTGCGTCTGCTCCACGGAGTGCGGGGATGAAAGGCGTGCGCAGCGCCACCACCGCCCGGCTCTACCTCCTCTCTTGCTCTGGTAACTCAAGACTAGCGCTCCATATCCAATACCTCATCCAGACCATGTTTTAGCATAGGTCTGAGGCTCTGAGCCTCTTTGCTGTTTTCACTGATTATTAGTTTTTGATGAGATCTTGGTATGTAATTCCAGGATGGCCTTAAATCCATTATCCTCCTGCTCAGCAGTACTGTGCGCCACCACGCGAATTTTTTAGTTTTAACTAGGATTTTGAAAGGGCGGTAGAGGCACAAGTCATTTTCATGAGGGATTGCTCTTTTGCCCCCTCACCCACGAATCCGATGATATAATGGGTAGCGATCCCTCTGGAATTTGTAAAGCAAGTTACAAGCGGTGTACCTAAACTAGAAAGGCATGCTCAAAGACGAGGCTGGCTCTGGTGCAGCCCGATGTCCACCACAGTGCCCCCGGGTCCAGTTCAGAGTTGCCTCTCTCCTGCCCGTCGCGTGAGACGGCGGTTGCTGAACCCGGACCATTAGTTCTGAGGCCAGCGTTGCCTGGCTGGGGAACCACGCGGACCCATCACACCGCCTGCTCCGCAGTTGAAGAAACCGCTCTGGGGCTGGACGGAGGCGGAGCAGAAGCTCACACTGGGCCAACAGAAGAGCCTTAAGATGCTAAAAGCGGCCCTGGGGCGGTCCCCGGCGCGAGGCACTCTGGGATTTGTAGTTTACTTCCCGGACAGCTCCTCTCTCGTTTCGGCCGCCCGCCTTTTAATCCTCGCTCTCTCCCGGCACACCGACTGCATTATCAAGGCACTTCCTCACGTACGACTACACTACCCAGAAATCTCTCCTTCGCGCTCGGGCAGGCTCTCGGTCTTCCTCGGACTACAGTTCCCAGAAGGCCACTGGCGGAGGGCTTCCCCCGCTTTCCCGGGACCACAGTTCCCAGAGACTTGACTTCGCGGCTTTTCTCTCTGTGTCCTGTCTCTCTTGGAGCTGGCTAGGCCAGCGGGCCCACGGCGACGACGTGGTTTGGCGTGTCCAGTGTCAGGGTGTACTCTTCTGCGAGTTTTCTGTTCTTTCAGCCACTTTTGACGGACAGGCCGTCGCAGCTGGCCTGAGCAGTGACCTGGCGGGCCGCGCCTGCGCCCTGCCGCGTTTCCTGCCTGGCTGGTGGCGGCGGCCATTTTGTTCGTTCTCCTCCTCCTCCTGCTCCTCCTGGTTGGAGCTCAGTGTCCGGAGCGGGCTGGGGGGAGCGGACCGGAGAGCTGGGCTCAGTACCTTTTCCTCTGTCCCCAGCCGGAGCCCGGAGCCCCCCTCCCCTTCCTTCCCACCCCCTCCCCTCCCCAACCCTGCCCTCCCCCTTGTCCCGGGATCACTCCGTCGCACCCACCATGATGGAAGACGACGGACAGCCCCGGACTCTGTGAGTACCCGAGACCGGGGGTGCCAGGCACCGAGCTGCCCGGGCACGCGGGATGCTGAGGGAGGGAGCGGGAGACTGGGACCCGAAGCCGGGAGCCCGGCGTTGAGGTGGCGCGCTGCGAAGTGCATTCCTCCCCTGTCCCCCTTTTCCTAGAGGAGGAAGCCCTCCCTTCCCCCCGAACATAGTTAACTTCGTCGGGTCTGGGGCTCGGCTCGACCTCTCCCTCCCGAACCCTCTTTTCCACACTCTTCCGAGACTGGGCTTGTGCACGGCGGAGGCTGTCAGACCCGGGAGAGCCCCAGTGCTCCCTGGGCTTTGGGGGCTCCGGGCTGAGCCGGGAGCTGTGGGTCTCCACGGGGGCAGGGCTTGGCGGGGGTGGGACCTCGGCTGCATCCTTTGGCTTAGGCACTCCGACTCAGTCCACGTCCTCAGCCGTCCACGTCCTCAGCCTCAGTCACCCCCGGTCCTCTTCCCTAAGCCGACAACTCTTGAACCGGAGGAGCCCCTTGTCCCTTTCTGCCCCACGTGCCCCACGCTGTCAGAAACACTCGCTCAGCGCCCTCTGCTTTTGAAATGCCAGAGAGATTGCTTTTTGCCGCCGTGCACCACCTCTGTCCCTTGGATCACGAAGTTTACTTGGAGCGCTCACTACGCCACACTGACAACCAGTTAAACTCCTTTCGCTCAGTTGGTGATGCCGCTTCCTAATCGGTTTGTGCGTCAGGACCATCAGGGTTCGATAAAAGGATGTCTTCTCCCGCTATTTGATGCGTGTCTTTTGGGTGCTTTTTTTTTTTTTTTTTTTTTCCCGCGGTCTAGCTGTTGTATTTCACCTGATGCCCAATCTAATGAATGAATTGCATCTTCCAACCGCTTAATTGGCGTTTCCCTTCCTTTCCCAATGCAGAATGATGACTCAGCGTCTGTATTCCTTTCCAAATAGTGTGGCACTCTTTTTTTTTTTTTTTTTTTTTTCCTTCGTCTGAGTAATTTCCAATTCATTGTTTAAAGTGAGCACCTTGGGTTTTCCCAGCCGCTCCAGGCCTACTACTCCTGCCTGGAGTAAGTACGTCCACAGTCAGCCTGCTGCATTGTCTCTCTTGCCTCCATCTGCCTGGTATTGATTGATATGATATGATGATCAGAGTCCACTTGGCTGGGTTAGTTGATGGGGAAAGTACTTTTTGGGGAATGGACGACGGTGAACGGACACTGAGGACCTCTGACTAGCTTCTCAGAGCTTCATTCTTACCACAGAAAATATGTTCAGTAAATAGTCAATGTTGACTACCTACCCCTGCACCCCCATTTTTTAAGCATCGTTTATACTTTCCATTCTTATTTCTCTTAACATGTTGTTTGGAAAATTTGAAGAACATCCTAAACATATCATACCCCTGAATGAAAAATTTGGTAGTAAATTTTTTTGTGTGTGTGTTTGTGTGTTTTTTTTTTCATTTCTGTCTTCCCAGAAAAAAGATAATTGAGACAAAACTTGAAATTTGTTCTTCAACGTTTGTTTAAGCCAAGGCTTGGTATTTAATAGTTAGCAGTGTGTAATTAGATAGAAGCATCTGGGAAAGCTAGACTTAAGGCCTAGCAAGCCTACGTTCAAGGAAGATGGCAGTTACATTGTATCTAAAATACCTGACATGTCATCACTGCGTCAGAATAGCTACTGGATAATTGGTAAATTCTCATGTCTCATTTACTTCATCTATTTGTTCCTTAGGGCTTTCTTAGCATGGGTCTGTTACATAGTGTGCCTTTTCCCCCTTTTATTCCTGTAAATTGTCTTTGCATCCACTGTCAGGTCTTCTCCTCTCGACCAGAGCTAAATTTTATTATTTCATACTTTTACCATCTTGGATCTTTCTGGGTTTTTTTTGTTTGTTTGTTTGTTTTGTTTTGTTTTTTGTTTTCCCTGAAACACATTTCAGGTGTCTGTGTTTGATATCTCAAACTGTGATGTGTACATATGAGTGAATAAACATCTTAAGCTCTGTTGTTCCTGTATGTCAGTATGTGTTTATTATGTCTTCCTTTTCCCACTTTTCTCCATGGGAAGTCGTGGTGGGTTTTGTTTTGTTTTTAAATACAAGGACTGTACTGCTCCCTAAGGTCTTAACCCTTCCTGCACTTAGTTCACTCCTTGGACCATAAGAGGTACTCAGTATTTTCAAGTTGTACTTCTTTGGTTAAATTAGTGTTAAGCATTATTTTTAAAAGTTCTGATTGACTTAAATCATAGGTGGACATTGTTATACTTACTGAAGTTTGATGATTTATCTATCTATCTATCTATCATTAGTGTGTAAACCTAATGTAAAGTCTTGACATCAAAGCAAATGTTTAATAGGATTTGATTTTGTTTATGAAGAGCCTATATTTTGCATTTTGCATTGTGATCTATGGATTAGGTTTCTCAAGTGGCTATTATGTTTTAAAACAATGTGCTTTCAATAAAGTTTTATCTTAACGTGTTTACTTTAAAATGCCTGTGTGTTACTAGTAAGGTTTTCTTCCTGCAGACACACACAAGCTAAGACATATGGTTCTATCTTCAGAAAACAATATGGTGTTTATAGCCTAGGTAGGTCTTTAAATATTCATTATCTACAGTATTACTAATTTATTTGATGATATTTAAAGTGGTATAGAATTGCCTTGATGTTGAGTCTGAAATCTTATTTGCCATATACTTGCTTTAAAGGTCTGTTTTCTGATGTTCCTCATTTTCATTTGGTATTTATTTTGGGGTATTATGTAGTAGTGATCTTAAAACCAAACAATGAGATGACAATGTGAGATACTGGTGTTTGAAGTAGACCAGCCTTGTAGGACATGTTTCAGTCTTGGGTTGGATCTTTGCAGTGCAGTGATTTCATCTGTGGCGTCTGAGCCCACAGTGTGTCACTAAATTATTATAGCGATCAATTGTAGTTTATTTGGTGTACAGAAACCCTAGAAATTGTGCGACCAGGATAAACCATACTGTTCAACACTGTCTGTTAAGGCTATGTATTCTTCCTTGATACGAAGAGGAGGAACTAGACCTTGATTTAGAGTATATTCTGAACATCTGTGAACAAAGCAGAAGAAAACAATGTAAGACCTCATAGACTTGCCTCCACCATTGACTTAGCTATATTGTGGCTATAATCAAGCTGGTTCAACTTGGTCATCTTTGTTCCTTTAAAGCTTGTATGGGTCCATCCTTTAGAGGTCCTCGGTCAGGTTAGTTACCCTGTGCTATGGTGCCTTTCTTCAACTTTGCCTCCTTCCTAAAATCAAGTAGTGACAGCTTGTACAGGCCTTTAGAAGGCTGTTGAGGGTTATTGTTGAATATCTCCTTCTGTATAGGAACTTGTTAAGAATAATTGAAAAACTACAACTACCTTTATGGAAATTTAGCCCTACAGTATTTTGTATAAAAGTGCTGGTAATTTCAGCCTTGGTGGGGTTACTTTTCCGAGTGAGAGCACAGTCAGTGGAAAAGCTGTCATTAGCTTTCTGCAGGGCATGGTGTTCTTAATTTCTGCCCAGTTGGACATAGGAAGTAGTTCACTGGCAATGTGAACTTCTGCCTGCTATGAAACTGCCAAGTTTTCTAGTCTCCATTGGATCTTAGACCCAGCGTTAGGGATAAAGATACCATTTCAGTTATTAATGCTTCAGTCCCTACAGTTCCTGTTCTTAGAAGACAAAATAGACTGTAAGGTATGCATTTTCCTTATTTTTTCCTTGAGTTAATCGTTTTGGGATTCTTAAGTGTTTTCTGTTACTATAAGAACTCAAGCCATTTGTCTTCATCTGTGTTTTGTACATGTTCCTTGGGTAAAAATTGCATATTTAAAAACTTGGAACTTTAGAATATACTCACTACTAAGCTGCAGCAGAAGGTGAAGTATAGAAAATATTGTTTGAAAGAAACATATCAAATTCAGTAAGCTCCGAAAGATGATGCTTACTAGGTTCAATGTTGAATTTTGTCTTAAATACCTTTGTTAGAATTATTCTGGGGTGGATTATGTTTTGATAATGTAAAAGGCACAGTATACTACAGTATTTTTGAGAATATAAATTGTGCCACTGTTAGATACATAAATTACAGAACTTTGAGTAGAAAAGTCAGTCTAAAATTAGATAAATGTAGGTGAAATTTTATACTGAATTGTGTCTTTTTCATCTTGACAAACTAAGATGTTCCCTGTGTTACAGAAGGCTTTGTATGTTTTTAAAATTGAGTCTGCTGCTTTAGGAGTTAACTCTTAGAAGTATTTGAAAAATAGGATATCTTAGCACTGGACTTTTCTATGAATATTTCATGGCATTCCAAACTGGAATGTTAACAGTTTTTAATCTTTGACAGTGCTGGATATGGAAATTAATTATAGACATCAATGTGCCTCTGGAACCTGGGAGTTCCCTGACTGATTGGAAATGGGTTGACTTAGAGTGAAAGTCTTGTTAAAAACAAAAACAGTTTTATTGTGACTTAGCTTAAACATCAACACAAACTTAAAACTGTTTAAATCATTGAAATTTTGCTATAGTAAAATGATGTTCTATTGTTTATTTTTGTTACTGGCCAGCTTTACTCTTAAAAAAAATCATTGCTTTCCTTTGCCCTCTGTGGACTAGCCTGGGCAGATGAACCTAGTGTTTAGAAAATCATGATCACTTGCTCATTTTCTTTATACTGGGTCTCTTACAAAAGGAAGTTATTCCATGGTTACAGGCTCATAAAGTCCCTGTCAGTGAAAAGGGGCAAACAGTTATTTATGGCTAATTCATAATCCTTTAACTGTTTGCTACTGCTGGAAAAAAAATTACTGTATGGCCTACAGTGGGTCAGCTCCATTTAATTATAAGGAAAGATGGCATACTGGACCTAAACCAGTTTGTCAGCTGGCTTATTCTTTTATTTCAGTAGCACTGGACTTGTATTTCAGCCTTAGAACATGTATCCTGAGGTTATTGGTAATCACTGCTGTGAGGTTCTTACCTAAGCTGGGAAGTTGCTACTCATTTTTTTTCCTGTTATTTTTTGTTTGTTTCATTTTTAATTTGTGTGTGTGTGTGTGTGTGTGTGTGTGTGTGTGTGTCCCTCTGTGTGCATTACATGTGTATACATGTGGGTACACAGGTGTTGGAGGAGGCTAGAAGATGGTATTGGATCCCCTGGACCTAGAGTTACAGTCAGTTGTGAGCTGCCAGACCTGGGTGCTGGGAACTGAACTGTGTCTTCTACAAGAACAGCAAGCATGCTCTCAGTGGCTGGGCCACCTCTCCAGCCCCAGTTCCTACCCATTCTTAACCAGTCATTTTAGGTTTTTCTTAAACCTTAACTTTGTCCAGCCCTTCTTCTTTTAGCATGTTTCATTTGAAAGCTTTGTGTGTATTTAACGGGGCAACTGTTGCAAGCCTTATTTGGTCTTAGCACTATTTTATGATGTTATGTTGTGGTCAGAAAAGTAAAATGGTGTCCTTTTACTTCCCAGAAGAAACTGTGTCACATTTTACAAGTAATGTTTTGGCTTATGAAGTGGTTCATGAGAAATGAACATTTAATGTTATTTGTTGAGAATCAGAAAGACTTTGGCAACTTATTGAGATAAGTTAAATCCATAGTGTAAGACATAAATCAAGTTGACATAAACCAAGGTGGTCATCTCTTGGGGGTTAGGTGGTGATTTTTCTTTTTTCTCATTAAAATTTTTTATCAGGAAAAAAAAAACCCTGAAACCTTTAAATATCCAGTCAAAAGTATATTTGGGTCTATCTTAATTTTTCTCTGAATTTCTAAAGAACTCTTCTTGAATTTCTTTTGTTTGTTATCTAAAGATAGTTTTGTTGATGCTGATAGGAAGTTTCAGTTATTCAGTTCCATTGTTCTTAAAGCAGTGAAGATGTGCCATCACTAACAGTCTTCTTTAGCCCAAACTGGAGCAGACCCTAGCTCCTCTACCCCACCCACCCTCTGCTTTGCTAGGACAACTTGACTCTCATTCTCTTTTTTGACCATGTCATTCTTTTGGTTGGCAGTGTTAGTAGCACTAACAACTACTGTCTAGTATTAATTCATCATCCAGATGTTTCAGTATTCAATATTTGTTATATTTATATTACAAATGATTCTGAAGTTGAAAATATAGCTATCATAGGCTTAACTGGATAAAATTTATCATAGACAGAAACTTGAAGTAAAAGATAATGAATTAAATAAACACATTAGAGCTGTAACTAAAGAAACATTGCTGATAATGTTTTTCTCTCTCTCTCTCATTTAGATACGTAGGTAACCTCTCCAGAGATGTGACAGAAGTCCTTATACTCCAGTTATTCAGTCAGATCGGACCCTGTAAAAGCTGTAAAATGATAACAGAGGTAAGATCTTCGGTTAGGAGTGTCCTCCGCTGCCTGATGTTGAACATTTGTAGATGATACACGAGTTGATTGATACCATTTAAAATTTCATTTTAATTTAAGCCTCAAATTATTCTGTGGGAGAAATTCATGTTTGTGGTATTGACTTAATCTGTTGATTTGGCCAGTAAGCTAGGTGAGGAGGCAAAGACCCTGCATTGTTACTGCATAGTCCTTCGTGTAGTTAACGTCAGGTGATCTGCTTATAAATAGCCATCTGGGAAAGATGTAAGATGATGGTATCTCACATACTCCAGTGCAAATGCTGAGAACTCAGTCTACATTTCAAGTTCAGGGACTGGTAAGTGTTGAAGTCAACCTTCGGTTATTATGTGCACAGGGGAGCAGCATGCATCTTATGTGTCTTTAGTAAATACTAAGGTCTGAACAACATAGGAATTTAAACTGTTATAATCATTTTATTTGGGCTAGGGATGTAGCTCAGTGGTAGAACATGTATTTGTAATATGAAAGGCCCTGGGTTCAACCCCTAGTACCAAAATAAAATCCAAAAGTTTTGTCTTATTTTCAAAGAAAAATTTTTACTTTGCTCAGTTAAGACTCTAGTTGTACCTAGTGATGCATGTGTCAGTTACTCTTTTCTGCCTTTCTGCTTATTTATCACATTTTTTTGACTACTCTGTACTAGATACTATGGTAAGTGCCAAGAATCCAGTGATGAATAAGAGAGTTCCTGGCCCCATAAGATTTTACAGGCTTATAGGGGACTGAAGTCAACACTCACATAGGATATAGACTTAAGTGCTAGGGGATCAGATAGCTTAAGCTGCTGTGGGAACATGAGGAGAATATCCATTGTGGTTATGGGTCATGGGAAGTATCTACCAGGAGTCAGAGCACAGAATAAAGGATAATGGATACTCTCCTATAGTGGAGTCTGAGGAAGAAGGATATGGAGAGAAGAATGTTGATGGATCCTATGGCAGAACAGGAATGTCTGTGAAAAAGAAAAACCAGACATCTGTGTCCTGTTAGAATTGTATTCAGTAGATGCATAGGTGGAATTAGTCAGAGATGCCAGTGGGTGAGGAAGCAAGAGTCTTTGAAACTGGTGTTCTAGTGTAGAACTATGGAAATCTGTGAAAAGCATTGGTCTTTCTATCGTTACCTTTTATTCTGGTATGAATTTTCCCTTCTTTTCATTCCTAACTTTGATTGTACATTTATTCTTTCATTAATGGGAAATACATTTTTCATGGGTACTATTGAAGGCACTGTGAACATAATGGAGAAGCAAATGAAGTTCCAGAAGAATAGAGATAAGAGCCATGGAGAGAATAAGTGTTCTATGGTGACCAAGTGGCCGATGAGGCTAAGGCTACATGTAAGGGAAGATGTCACTTCTCTTAGTCTAGGCAGGAATATCAAGATGGTACCATCTGTGTTAAAGACTGGAGTAGAGGAAAAGCAAATAGCAAAGGCTTCAACTTGGTACAGAGGATGGCTGGAGTCTAGTGGGTGGTGAAGGGTAGTGGTGGGGACAGAGAGTCTAACAAGGTAGGCGAGAGTCATAGTAACATAGGACAGTGTGGGCCATGACAGAGTTGGGATTGGAGTGCCACAACCTTGGAGAGATTTAGCCAGGGAGAAAACAGGGTTTAATTTTGTTTTGTTTTGTTTTTTGTTTAGTTTTGTTTTCTCGAGACAGGGTGTTGCTTTGGAGCCTGTCCTGGATCTCACCCCATAGACCAGGCTGGCCTTGAACTCATAGAGATCCGCCTGGCTCTGCCTCCTGAGTGCTGGGATTAAAGGTGTGCGCTACCACTTCCCGGGCGTTTAATTTGTATTTTTAAAATAGTTTTGTGTGGAGGATTGTGGGGTACAAGAGCAGTGGAAAAACCAGGCAGATTTATTGTGCTGGTCTATATAGAGATGATAGATTGTTGAGTGTGAGTGGTGGTGAAGAAAGACCGTAGAGAAATTGAGAGTTTCTGTTTTGGAGGTGAGAGCAATAGGAGTAGAGTGTCTATAGGAGTCGGGGGTTCAAGATTCTTGTCAGTGCAGTTGTGCGGGTGTTAACATGCTACTTGCTAAAGTGGGAATGACTGAGAAAGGCACAGGACGGCGGGGGGAGTGGTGGCAGTCAGGATCTCTGTTTTGGCAGTGTTAAATTTAAGATACACTTTGGCTCTACAAATGGAGGCAGTTGGAAATGAGCTGTGGAGAGACCAGTGCTGAAGTGTGCAGTAATTTGAAGCCATAGCACTAGGTGAGATCCCTAGAGAAGGGTGGTAGAGGAGAGTAGGGGGCTGAGGTCTGAGGCCTGCAGCTTGGAAGAGCTCAGCAGTCAAGAGTCCAGTCGGAGTGAAGGAGGGACAGATAGCCTTCTGAAACGTCCTCCAGTGAGGAAGTGGGGGACCAGATATGGTGTGGCACCAGCAGAAGAGAACGTTTGGAGGAGGGAGGGTGGTAGTCAGCTATTTGGGTGTGGAAGAGCAGAAAAGAGATGAGGCGGCGGAGAGTCACTGGTGAGTTCATGCGCAGGCTCAGTGACTGGGTCGGCTGGGGTGGCAGTGGACTTGAGTGACTTGAGGATGCAGAGGGTGGAGGAAGTGGAAAGAGTCTCTAGAACCTTTTTGAGAGACACTTGATAAATATTTAACAAATATTTTAAAAGTCTGTGTATACAGACATTTAAGGAATAGAACTTTTTACAACTTAACCATGTCTTATAGTTCCTAGATTTGAACTTGTAAATAGTTTAAAAATCTCTTGTTTTTCTGTTTTGACGTTTATGTCATCCAACAATGGTGACCAGACTAATTAAGGTAAGGACTCAGCTGATTGGTAGAGTGTTGCTTGGCAGTGGCCTAGGTAGGACCTTTCTAAAGGACATGAACTGCAGGAAGGAGCACCTAACATCTGGACAGCTTCCTTTATAAACCTGATTGTGGTATATAAGGAATCCTGTTCTCATCCGAGTGGTGGTGGCACACACTTGGGGGCAGAGGCAGGAGGATCTCTGGGTTGGAGGCCAACCTGGCCTAACAAGCGAGTTCCAGGACAGTCAGGGCTACATACAGAAAAACCCTGCCTCAAAAAACCAAATAAATAAATAAATCCTACAAAAAGAATCCTGTTCTTTGTTTTATGATTTCTTTTTATTTGGTCTTTATTGTTGAAATGGGTCTTGCTATGTAGCCCTGAAACTTACCATGCTGGCCTTGAACATGATATCCTTGAGTGCTGGGGTTGCAGGCCTGGGCGGCCACATCTACCTGTTTTGATTTTTTTTTTTTAATTTATTAGATATTATCATAGATTCTAGTTTTCATAATATAATGATATACAATATATATGTGTATATATACATATAAAATCTCTTAATTTTAAGACAGAGGGGTTTTTTTTGTTTTTGTTTTTTGGTTTTTCAAGACAGGGTGTCTCTGTGTAACAGTCCTGGCTGTCCTGGAACTCACTCTGTAGCCCAGGCTGGCCTCAAACTCACAGAGATCCACCTGCCCCTACCTCCCGAGTGCTGGATTAAAGGTGTGCGCCACCACCGCCCAGCAACATTAAAGGTTTTTAACATCTGATAGTTCAGTTGGGGTTTGACTTAAGTTTTTTTTTTTTTTTTTTTTTTTTTTTGGTTTTTTTTTTTTTTGGTTTTTTCGAGACAGGGTTTCTTTGTGTAGCTTTGCGCCTTTCCTGGAACTCACTTGGTAGACCAGGCTGGCCTCGAACTCACAGAGATCCGCCTGGCTCTGCCTCCCGAGTGCTGGGATTAAAGGCGTGCGCCACCACCGCCCGGCTTTGACTTAAGTTTTAAAACATGAATCAAACAATGTGAGATAAATATTTAAATACAGTAGTCTTCCCTTACCTCTGATCAACTTCAGTTCAAAATGGAAATGGAAAATTTCACAAGAGAACAATTTAGAAGTTTGGTTTTTGTTTTTGAGATAGAGTCTCTCTATATAGCCCTGACTGTTCTGGAACTTGCTATGTGAGTCAGACTGACCTCAAACTTGCAGAGATCCACCTGCTTCTGCCTCCTGAGTGCTGAGATTAAAGGCGTGTACCCCCACATCCAGCCCAATTCAAAAATTTTAAGATGCAGATCTGAGTGGTGTGGTGAAATCCCTCCCTTGGTGTCCACAATGAGATACAAAGTGTTTCTGTGTCCAGCATACTCAGCTTGTGTGTGCTACCCAGCCATTAGTCACTTAGTGACTGTCATCAGATGACCAAAGCAGCTCTTTAGTACTCATGTTCCAGTAACTTGAAGTTAATAATGGCCTCAGTGTGGAGTAATGCTGATCATCCAGAAATCCCAAAGATAAGACAGAAAGTGCTTCCTTTAAGTGATAGGTGAAAATTCTGAAGTTAGTAAGAAAAGAAAACTACATGCTGAGTTTGTGAAGATTAGCAATAGGAGAGAATCTTCTGTGAAAGTGCCAAACATGAAAAAAAAATTTAATCCTAGTTTTACTGTCCTAAAACTCCACTTAGCATGTGCTGGCAACAGTGTGTTAAAGATGGATAGGCATGCCTGGCCAGCCGGAGTCACGTGGTGAGACCTTGTCTCAAAAACAAACAAGCAAACAAAAGATGGAACAGGCATTATAAGAAAAACGGTATAGCAGGGTGGTGGTGGCACATGCCAACCTGGTCCAGGGTTACACAGAGAAACCCTAACTTCAAAAACCAAAAAAAGAAAGAAAGAAAGAAAGAGAGAGAGAGAGAGAGAGAGAGAGAGAGAGAGAGAGAGAGAGAGAGAGAGAGAGAAGAAAAAACAGTATATTATAGATTTCAGGCATCCATTGGGATCTTAGAACTTTACCCCACAGATGAAAGTCACTGTACACAACCCACACAGTATGAAAATATCAATATGAAGATACAAGAGCTGGTCTGCTACTGGTTAGATGAAATTGCTATTACTGTGCATGAATATACTAGTTTCCTAAAATCGGTTTTATATTATTTATTGAGATAGGATCTCATTATATAGCCCTGGCTGTCCTGGAACTGCTATGTAGACTAGGCTGACTTTAAACTTGAACTCACTGAGATCCACCTGCCTCTGCCTCTCCATTGCAGGGCTTAAATGTATGTTCCACCAATCCTGGTCCAGGATGGTTTTTGGTGGTTTGTTTTTGTGGTCTGCCAATCTTTAGTGAACGTGTCTGGTAAACATTCACTCTTTCACAGAAGAAACTTGATTTGGAGTCTTTGCTCTACCTTTCTCTTGTCATGTGGGTATGAGAATAGGGTTTTGTATGACAGCCCCTAACTTTCTTTTCATTGCTAATGATCCTCTCCCCCATTCCCACCCCCACCCCCAAAGAAATGCCTCTGGGTGCTGCGTCTTTCGTTTTTTGTTTAGATTTTCAAGACTAGGTTTCTCTGTGTAGCCCTGGCTGTCCTGGAACTCTCTGTAGACCAGCCTGGCCTCAAACTCACAAAAATCCGCCTGCCTCTGCCTCCCTAGTGCTGGGATTAAAGGTGTGCGCCACCACCGCCTGGCTGGTTGCTACATCTTTTTGGATTTTTCTACAGAAATTGTCTGGGATGAAAAACATTGGTTGTTGAAAAGATCTTTATTTTATCTGGCATTTCTCTTCCTAGTAATTGCACATAGAGCATATAGTCCATGTTATTCTCTTAGGACATTTTACATTAAATAGTGTTGAACGTTTTTTAACATGACATAAAGAGCTGCTGGTCAGTATAGGTTTCAGTTTTATAAAAATATATCCATTTTTTAGGTAGCTGTGATTTCTTAGCATCCTTATTAGCTATGTATTTGCCAACAAATGAAGTTTTTTGTTTTTTTATCTTGGTGTTTTGTGGTGCAGAGTTGTAGCTTTGCCCTGGGTTTACTAAATATTTATTTAGTTACTTGGTTTTAAGATGCTGGGTAGCAAACCCAGGCCCTAACACATGCTGGGCAATCTTGCTCTACCACTGAGCTGTACCACCATGCTAGGATATGTGAACACACTTTCAGCAATTATGTTCTAGATCACTAGTGTAGTTACTGGACACTGGAAGACATATTCAAAATATCTTTGATCTCCAGTATGTGTGTGTACATATGTTGGCTTTGAATTTACAGTCTTCTGATCCTCCTCTTCCTCTGCTTCCCAAGTGCTAGAGTTTTAGCTGTGTGTAATCATGTGTAGCTATCATGTCTGTTTTGGAAGATGGAGAACTCATTTCAGTAACTACTTACAAATCTTGAATTTTTCTATTTTTATTCTTTCTTTCCTCTTCTAGACAAGGAATACATTATATCCAATCTGTGTAGCAATACAAAATGTTGTAAATTGTAGTAGTTACCACCCTAGTTTTGATTAGAGGTAAAATTAACTCATTTCTATATATTTTGTTGGTTTGTTTTTTGAGACAGTCTATGTAGCCCTGGCTGTTCTGGAACTCTCTATGTAGACCATGGCTGGCCTCAAAGTCACAGATCTGCCTGCCTCTGCCTCCCAAGTGCCAGGATTAAAGATGTGTACTATCATGCCCAGCTGCATTTTCGTATTTTTTTCCCTTCTAAGTCTGGAATATAGTATATGAAGGATTGTAATAGATAAATAGAAATCAGCCTTTCAAAATAATGTTGGGGCTAGGTGGCGGTGGTGGCGGTGTCGGCGGTGTCGCCGCGCACACACCTTTAATCCTTTAGCACTTGGGAAGCAGAGGCAGGCAGGTCTCTGAGTTCGAGGCTAGCGTGCTCTACATAGTGAGTTCCAGGACAGCCAGAGCTACACAGAGAAACTGTGTCTTGAAAAAACAAAACCTAATAATAAGAATAATGTTGGAAGAAAAGAGCAGCAATAAGAAACAGTCCTCACTAAGCCTGAGGTAGGTTTAGGGCTAAAGGTTCTGTCTTACTAAACATACTTTGCCAGACTTGCCTATTTTAATTCTCACAGTCACGATTCTTTTCTACTAATGTGGCTCTGCTTGAATACAACAGTATTCTGAGGTTCAGCTTAAGTCTTAAGTGTTAGGCTTTCATAAGCTTATACAATCTCACCTTGTGCATTCCTAGCTGTCAGTAATGTTTTTTCCTGGATTTTCTTCTCAGCAACCCGATAGCAGAAGGGTCAACTCTTCTGTTGGATTTTCTGTTTTGCAGCATACAAGCAATGACCCATATTGCTTTGTGGAATTTTATGAACACAGAGATGCAGCTGCTGCATTAGCTGCTATGAATGGGAGAAAAATTTTGGGAAAGGTAAGTTAATGGGATGATGGCATCCAGTAAATGTATATGTTTGCATGTTAAATCAGTCTGTATTCTTTCTTAGTGGGATTTAAAATACACAATCGGCTACCGAGTGATCTCTATTCAGCCTAGTGCCTTTACACAAATAATCCAACTTGATAAATGATTTATTAAGTGGTAAGTGTTAACAGTTCATAATGACATGCCTAATAATTGTATTAAATATAATCTTTGTTTTTAGGAGGTCAAAGTAAACTGGGCAACAACACCAAGTAGCCAGAAAAAAGACACTTCCAGTAAGTACTCCTGCAGCATTTCACTGTGGAAGCGTAAGTTAGCTGGGCAGCATTACCAGCTTACCTAAGGTTTTGTCCTCCTTTAGTGTTGCCTGATTTCTTAAGTATTTGATTACCAAATGCTTTGATTTCAGATCACTTCCATGTGTTTGTTGGGGATTTGAGTCCAGAAATTACAACAGAAGATATCAAATCGGCATTTGCCCCCTTTGGTAAAATATCGTAAGTATCATAATCAATGTCGGATTCAGTAGTGATAGGCAACACTGTACAGTTAACTTGTAGTAGAATCAAGGTTTTCTTTCTCTAGTTAGTGTGTTTTTCTTTGGTTTGTACTTTTCTTGTTTTGGTTTGTTTTGTTTTTTGAGTAGATGTTGTTGCAAATGTTGATGTCATTTCAGTGTTTGGGGTCTTGTTTTTAGATAATCCTGTGTATAATATGTTTTAAAATTTTAAGTGATTCTGTTGGTTATATTTAAAGCAAATATTTGGATGTTAAAACTTCCAGCTTTTTGTCAAATGTTTTTAAATCTTAATGATTAAGAATATTGGGTTAATTAAAAACTAAGTTATTTATATTGTGTATTTAACTTTTACCAGAGTTTATAAGTGGGGGGGGGAGGGGTTCTAGGCAAATCCTTGAGTATATTATGGTTAAATTGGAAATGTTCATGTTTAAATATAATAAGTGTATTTTGATAATTTAGCTTTGAGAAAAAGTGATACTATTGCAATATTAAAATGTTTTTTTTTTCTAGATAATAAACATGGGATTAATTTGACTTTTGTTAGTGATAATTTATTCTGTTAGGGAGGAGACAAATATGGGTTGGATTTTTTTTTAATATATATGCTCAAATTTTGTTATTTGATTAAATATATTGGGAAATTAAAAGTGGTTGCAAGTTTTGTAAAATGTCAGTTTATCTTTGATTAAAATTAATTTATTATATATTTGTCAATTTAAATTAATTGTATGACTACAGAAATGTTTTAAGAACAACTTTTTTATTAACTTATATAACTTGTTCTATAGATTTATTTTATTTGTTAATTAAAGAACATTTAATTCTTAATTTTCTGTTTTGATATTTGCTTTGCTTTTTAATCTAAATGTGGTAAGTAGTACTGTTGTAAAATTAGTATAAAATGATACAGGTTGCTGTTTTTGATCTTTATTTATACCTGAGACCTGCAGTTTTTCTACAGTCCAAGTCACAATTAAAAGTAATAGCATTCTGGTTATTTTGCAGAATTGCTCATAAGAATGGACAGGATCTTGAAGGCTAACTGCAAGGAACTGTGCACACTGGAACTCAGTTGTAGATTTTTTTTCTCATTTCTATTTATTCTTATTATACATTATTTATATATACATATTTTAGTATTTACATTTTAACATTCTATATTCAGTGGAGTTCTATATTTCCAATCATTTTAACTTACTCACTAAAATTTCTGTGTAAATTTGTTGTTTTCGTACTGGTGTGCTTAGCGTTGTTGTTAGTTTTTTATTCTCCTTTCTTAAATTTCTGAAAATGTCAATTTTTCAAAATTTACAGCTGCCCAAACTCCAAAATGATGATAGAGAATTGACCAAGAAAAATAAAGAAATCTGTTAACAGGCCATGTATGCCTTTTTAATTCCTATTTTTTCCTCTTTTTCAATTTTTTAATATTTCATATATTTTGTATCACTAGGCAGAAGACATTTAACTATTTAGATATTGCATGGTAAAGTAGTTAGCATTGTTGCAGTAATTTATAGACTCAGTAAATCTTAGAGGACACTAGCAAATAGAATATTAGACAAGGAAATTTGTTCCTATTAATCTTCAGATTTGAGTGTCTAGTTAGAAAGCACAGGTTATATGATTAGGTTGCATGTTTATTACATGTTTTTGTCCTACTGCTTTTTTCTAACAGGTAAAGAAGCATTAGGGAGAGTTCAGGGATGGCTGTAGTTAATTAGGGCTAACTGGAGTTTATTTAAAATGCTCACAATACAGTGTGTGTGGTTCCTTTTAGTTTTTAATTCTGAGGATGACTTTTACTTCCCTCATTTAGCTGTGCTTCTTTTCACAGGGATGCCCGGGTAGTTAAAGACATGGCAACTGGAAAGTCCAAAGGCTATGGTTTTGTATCTTTTTATAACAAACTGGTACGTCCTTTCAGTTAACTCAATTAAAAATCCTCTATTCTCTATTTAGTTGCTTCATTAAAAGTAATGATTGAAACTTAATGTGTTTGAATGTTAACTTAGAAATATAACTTGAATTAATAATAGAAAATAATTATTTCATTAACTTGAAAATATCTAGAAAAGGCTATGGTGATAGCACAATGAAGGAAGATTATTGAAATGCATTTGTGCGTTGGTAAAGGCAGAGTGAATTAGAAGTAAAACCCAAAATCAATAGAAGTGAACCAATATGAGAATTATGTTCAATATTAACAAGGAAAATCTCTATTTTAATCGTTTCATCAAAACCATATTTTCATAACATATTGTTGCAGCAATTATGTATGTATGTTAGCCTCTTTTTACATTTTCTTTAGCGAGTATTATATTACCATAACATTAAGGCACTTAAAAATGACCTTGTAAGATTTCTGTTTTTCTTTTTACTCATTTGTGTGTATTGGAGAAAAATGATTTTGGGGTGATGAATGGGATTATCTTTTTTTCTTTATATTAATGAAACAGTTCTTAAATCTAAACGTTATATTGGTATTTTGAAACCCGTAAGTAAAAAGCAGCTTTATGGTTCAAGTTGTTTTATTGGTAACATCTTTGTGTTTTGTGGACTCACAGATGATGAGATGTATTGGATTTAGCAGTGCCAGTTTTCCTTTTGTCTTACTGGGTCTTCTGTATCTGTTTTTGTTTCTGATTGCTCTTCCTGTCTGTCTTCTTTTTTCTCCAAAGGATGCAGAAAATGCAATTGTGCATATGGGGGGTCAGTGGTTGGGAGGTCGACAGATCAGAACCAATTGGGCCACACGTAAACCACCTGCCCCTAAAAGTACACAAGAAAGTAAGTTAATCTGAATGTATGTTACAAGTATAGATTGTGATCACACCATGTAATATTATGTCTTAATTTCATAATATTTAATTTAGTGTACGTTTTACCTTGAATCTCATGATATGAACTTTAGATATAAGTTCCTTTGGGGTAAGAACCAAATGGTTTATTTAGAGATGAGATCTATATTTAAGGCTGAGGCAATAGCTGAGCTGGTAGGAGTGCTTCTGCTTGCGTAACATTCATGAGGCCCTGAGTTTGGTTTGCAGCATCATATAAAGCAGGTATAGAGGCTCATGGCTATAATCCCAGCACCTTGGGAGTGGAGGCAGAAACAGAAGTTCAAAGTCCTCTTCAGCATCATAGTGAGTTCGAGCCTAACCTGGGATATCTGAAACCCCACCCCCAATCTATTGAGTGATAGCATGGAGAAAAATATTTTGTTCCTTTTACTGGGACGTATCTTAACTGTATGTAGCGCTTAACTGGGAGTGGTAGTGCATGCCTTTAATCCCAGTACTCAGGAGGCAGAGGCCAGCCTAGTCCACATAGTTCCAGGATAGCCAGGGCTACGTAGAGAGATCCTGCCTCAAAAAACCAAAAAAATAAAATTTTAGAAGTGGTATATTAGAACAGAAGATGTGTGTGGTGCTGGGGATTGAGTGTGGGACCTTGCCCATGTTAGGCAAACGTTCTGCCGCAGAGCTTCAACGTCAGCTCAGAACCAGTTGTGTAACACTGTCTAACAGTCCGGACTGTGTTGTCTTCTCCTATAGCTAACACTAAGCAGTTGAGATTCGAAGATGTAGTAAACCAGTCAAGTCCAAAAAATTGCACTGTGTACTGTGGAGGAATTGCTTCTGGGCTGACAGGTACAGTATTTAGTTCAAAATCACCTTCAGCACTCTTAGTATAAATTTCAGGGTTAGTATGAGCTTTAAATATTTTCTTTGTATATTTTTCTTTGTATAGATCAGCTTATGAGACAAACATTTTCACCATTTGGACAAATTATGGAAATTAGAGTTTTTCCTGAGAAGGGCTATTCGTTTGTCAGGTAATATTCCAACTATAATATCATTACTCGTACATCTGCTTTAGTCCTTTCACTTACATATTGGATCCTTACTACATGTCAGTTTACCTACATACTGTGAGTTAAGAAAATGCCAACTGAAAGGTGTTAACCCATGAGTTCTATATTATTTGCCCAAGTTCTTAAAGAATGAAGACAAAGCCTCATTGTTTTTTTTCTCCTAGATTTTCAACTCATGAAAGTGCAGCCCATGCCATTGTTTCTGTGAATGGTACTACAATCGAAGGACATGTGGTTAAATGCTATTGGGGTAAAGAATCTCCTGATATGACTAAAAACTTCCAACAGGTAATTCCATTTTTCTTGGCACTTTTTCAGGTTTCCGTCTTATATACCTACATAGGAGCTTTGGAAATTGTAAACTAGACAGTAAAATGAAGCATATAGCTGCTTTCAGTTGATTGTGTAAATGCTATTTCAAAATTGTTGTGCGTATTAACTGAATCTTAATACTTTCTTTCCGCAGGTGTCACCACCCCAATAAACTTAGCCAATGATAAATAACAGAGTCCTATTCACATAAGGGTGCTTACTTAGTTTTTCTCTTCCTTCTCTCCCACTCTTTCTTCACATCCGGTGTTTCTTTTTTGTCCCCTGAAACAGTACTTTGCTCTCTCCTAGGTTGACTACAGTCAGTGGGGCCAGTGGAGCCAAGTGTATGGAAACCCGCAGCAGTATGGGCAGTATATGGCTAATGGGTGGCAAGTGCCTCCCTATGGAGTATATGGGCAGCCATGGAACCAACAAGGATTTGGAGTAGAGTGAGTTGTTTTGGTTATTCCATCGTAGAAACAGATAAGCTTTTGGGGAAAGAGAAATCTGTGCTCTCCTAGGGGTGAGAGTCTTCTGAAAGGATGTTATGTAAAGGCGGTTGGGTTATAGATGTTATGTAACAAATCTCAGGAAATATAATTTGTAACACTTCATTACAGAGATGGGGACGCAGTCTAACTTCTCTAAGCAGCTGGTAGAGCGACTCATTTGTAGTAGTAGCGCTTTCGTTTAATCTTATGGGTATAGAGGGTCTTTGTCTAGATATGCTCAGAAAGAGGTTTTTGTGTGTGTTTGGCCTGTAGAAGAACCTTGGGAACCTGTATGACATAGTGCAGTTTGCTTGATGTGATGTTGGTAGAGCTTCAGTTTTTCCTCTAGGCTGAGCTAGACCTTTATTTTCACAGGTTTATTGAGAATACTGCAGGAGTCAAGGGCTATAACAAGAGGACTGCCTCCTAAGTTATTTATTTTTATAAGACAGGGTTTCATTCTAGCCCAAGGTGGCCTAGATCTCACTCACAGCAGTCCTGTCCCAGCCCTCCAGGTATTGGGACGCAGATAGGAGGCCTTATACCTGGCTCACTTATGATTACTGTTATTACTATTACACTTATTATATCTTTATTTTTGAGATAGGGTCTCTCTGTGTAGCCCTGGCTGTCCTGGATGTTTGTTTTCTGAGACAGTCTCACTATAACTCTAAGCCCTGGTTGGCCTATAACTCTATATAGACCAGGCTGGCCTCAAATTCACAAAGTCCACCTGCTTCGGCCTCCCAAGCACTGGGATTAAAGATGTGCACCACCATGCCAGCCCTCACTTATATTTATTTATTAAAAACCAGCTTTTAGGTGGTCTGCAGACTTGAGGTAAGGTGTGATTATCTTAACAAAGCTGGACTGGAGTGTAGGGTACCACATCACATAAACAAGGCCCTGGGTGTGATCCCCACACAGCATGAAAGTACAAAGCAGTGAAAAGTTGTAAGATTTAATGGTGGTGTATATACTGTTTGTTGTAGATTTGTGGTTTATCTTTGTGTTCTGTGATTAGACTGCCTGGTTTTGTATAGCTGTGTAGATTTTCTTTTTCTTGTGTTTGCTGAAGATTTTTCCCCCACTTTCTTCCAAGTCAATCACCTTCTGCTGCTTGGATGGGTGGATTTGGTGCTCAGCCTCCTCAAGGACAAGCTCCTCCTCCTGTAATACCTCCTCCAAATCAAGCTGGGTATGGAATGGCAAGCTTCCCAACACAGTGAGCTGGGACTCTAAACACAGTTGTAACTCACCATAAGCTGCAGTTTCCTGTGACATTCTGAAGACATGAAAAGTAAACATCGGAAAGTGAAAATATTTATTTTAAAAATTGAAATGTTTGGAACCTTTAGCACAGCTTTGCTTGGTGAAGGACACGTGTCTTCTAGTTCTGCCTTTTTAAGGTTTTGTTCATGATGGATATGAACATGATTTTTCTTTGTGTACAAAACAAAAATAAAGTCAATAAAGACAATTCTGACTATAAATTTTGATATAATAGGAGAAATGGGTAATATGTTTTGATTCTTAGACACTATTCCGTTTTTATCTTGCTGTTCAGTATTTTAACTCACTGTGTTTTTAAAAGTGCAAAAAAGGGAGTATCGTAAAACTGAGAATCACATCAGTTCGTCCTGAATTCTGATACTCCCCTCCCATCCCTGAGGTGGACCACATTGAAGTCAGCAGGAAAAGTGTGATTTCAGAAGAAATACATGATATGGGAATCGCTGTGGAAGAAATACTTATTTCTCTCTCTGTTAAAGAAACTGAAGCCAGACTGGAAGCTTGCAGCCTAAATAAGGAACAGCGTCTTGAGCGAATGTTGGTGGTCCACAGTAATACATATTTTTAAAACTTTCAAAGTGTTGGTTTTCAAAAATGTAGTATATTACATTTCATTTGGGGGGAAATTCCAAGTATGGTGTTTATATTAAAGTCAGACAGTCATACTTGTCTTTTACATGGAGTTCAAATGATAAACATTGTAAATATTGAATAACTACAGTGTTTCAAAAGCATGCTTCAACATAGAAGTAGCAGCAATGTAATTATTCGAGGTGACAAGTAACACAGTCTCACTGCAGCGGTGACTGCAGTGCCCAGTAACAATGTTTAAGGGACATTTCAAGTTGGCCATGTAAAATTAAAATGACACAAATGACTACACAGAAGAAGCCTTAATTTAATTTCATACAATCTTTGATGCATTAGTGTATTCTAAATTGTAAGTGGAAGTAAGTTAGATTTGGGCTTTTTTTCCCCCTTTATTTGGTACAAAATACTTTGATTAAAACCCAGTGAAATGATTTCAAGGTTCCTATAAGTTGTATAGCACAATTTTTTTAAAAAAAAATCTTGGGATGTTTTTAAAAATTAGATACATTTTGCCCAAGAATTTTTTTTAACAAGATTGCTAAAATATCTTATTTAGACAGCTTGATGTACCAATTTATAATTGGATATTCAATTTAAGTCCTACACAAAGTTGTGACTTTTATTCCTAATTTGTTCCTTTTCCCTGTGGGGAGTGTGTGGGTGACAAGCCTGAACAGGCCTGAGTTGTATGTGTGCAGTTTGTAAATGAATCTGTTGGGAAGATGCGGGAGTTGGGGTGTGCTCCCACAGCATCTTTCAGTCTGTGTGGATACAGTCTGCCTCATAATTCTATAACACAGGAATGTCAAGTAGGTACAGTCCTGTGTGTTTCAGTTGTGACAGCTAGGGGTGCAGATGTCCTGGCAGTGCACTAACCTGTTGGCCCGTGCGTGCGTGCGCAAGAGCGAACAGCCCCTAACAGTTCCGTGGGGAGGTGGGGAAGATGCAGCTGGTGTCCCAACTCAGCCATTGGAGTTTAAAGATTAAGATAATGTGGTTTTATATATTGATGACCACAAAAATTCAGGTGTTTATTTCCTCCTTCACTTAGGAATACAGCCAAATGTATTTAGCATAAAAATTTACAGGGTCTGAAGTTTATTTTTGAGCCAAAATCTTATGTACTTTAGTTTTTTTTTTAAACCACAATGGCCCTGTGTTATACTCATTTATCACTAAATATACCCCTCTCTCTTTTGATCATCCTACCTTTGGGGGATGTTCTGGAAAAGGTACTTTATATTTTATAAGAAGAAGAAAAGACGCTGTATTCTGCCCCTGAGTTAAGATTTTCATTAACCGTTGTGAAACTCAAACATCCTAAAGATTTTCTAAGTTGATAAATTGATGAGAGCTTATTAAATTAAATTTTCAGTTTGCCTTTTTTTCCTCTGCCAGTAAATGAAGTGGCTTATTGAGATAACCAATGGCTAACTCTAGCTGTAGTCTTTTCTGTTATATAGTCTATGATTTAGTAAAATTATCCAGAGTAGTTACATTGCCATTACAGTGAGCATGTGACTGACATGTCTTTTGTCTTAATTTGGATGAGAAAAGGTTTCCTGATAAGTCAGTCACAGTCACGTCACAGCACATAGTTTTAAGATAGAAAGGGACCCGTCCAAACAAAGTGCACCATTTCAGAGAGTACAGAGATGATGCTAACACGGTTCAGACTGTCTTCTCCTCGGATTGGAGTCCATGCCGTCTCAGTCCACTTTAAGCCTAAGAACTGTTGCCTTTTCCTTCCTGTGTTCATTAAGAACAGCAGAGACTCTTTGGCATGCAAGGAAATGTCTCTTCATAGTTTCTTGAGATTTATCTTGGTGTGTTTCTGCCTGCCATGTCTGTGCTTGAACCCTTTCTACCCGCATCCCCCGGTGCCAGTCCGTCTGGTCTGTATGTGTGCCGGCAGTGAGAGGCCCTCCAAAGCCAAAGCTGTAAACCACAGTTGGAGTAAGTCTGTCAATAAAGACGAGACTATGTAAGTGGCTTTTTCTTATTGTTGTTCATTGTGTAACTCTTCCAGGCTGCCGCGAGATAAGCAGTTTGCTTTTCTCAGCAAGGAGTAAGACATACCTACAGTCCCAGGATTTGGATTGTTTGTGTTAATTAAAATTCAAGCTCCGAATATGGAGGGACAGGAATTTGTATCCATGGGGTCAGTAAGGACTCAGTTACATAGACATAACACAGTACATAAATAGGGTTCCCAGACTCTCCTCCAGCTACTGGGCCCAAGGGATCTTCCTGGTACAGTCTCTGGAATAGCTGGGCCTGCATGTGTATACCACTGTGCCTGGTTTGCTTGGAAAATTCACAAAATCATTAAAGCTAGTGCATCTGGATAGCTGTTAGAACACATCAGGCGATCCTGTCCGGAAAGTAATGGCTTCTGCTTAAGGGCGTCACTGAACTTGAAGCCGGGCTCTGCTTGCCTATGGACCTCACTTTGACTTTTATTCATTCTTTTCACTGAGAGTTTTGCAAAATTTCTGGTCATTAAGTGCCACTGTAGAATTGACATTTTAAAGATAAACCAGGTTTTAGTGTATATATAGCCAGTAGATACCACAATCCTGCAATCCCCGTCCCTCCCCCCATTTTAAAGAAATCATTAAATTTGAATATACCCGTAAACAGAAATTCAAACTTATTTAAGCAAAATGGCATGAAAGAAGTAGCTGTGTGCAATATTGTGCTGATAATTGGTAAGTGTGCATTCCAGATTTTCATATTCAATAAACTGATTAAAAACTAAAGCTAGGCCCCCTGGAGAGGTGACCCAGTGTTTACAAAAAACACTGGCTGCTCTCCCAGAAGACTAAGATTTGATTCCCGGCACCCACGTAATAGCTCATAGCCATCTGTAACTCCAGTTCCAAGGGGTCTAAAGCCCCTTTGGGCTTCTGCAGGTACCAGCACACACATGGTGCATATATATGCATGCAGGCAAGATACCCATATAACATTACAAAATAATAAACTACCCAAGTTAGGGCTGGGGAGATGGCTTGGTCCATAAACTTGCCTTGTAAGCAATGAAGACCTGTCTGTGTTCAGGAAAGAACACATGAAAAAAGTTGGGTATGGTGACACATACTTGTAATCCCAGTGCCAGAGATGAGGAGACGGGCCGATCTTTGGGGCTCATGGACCAATCAGCCTAGCCTGATCTAGGAGCCTGAGGTCCCAGTGAGAGACCATGTCTCAGAAAACAAGATGGGCAGCAACAATACCTGAGTTTGACCTCTGGCTTACACACGCGTGCGCGCGCGCGCACACACACACACACACACACACACACACACACACACACACACACTGCGCGTGCGCGCATGCAAGTTTAAGAAAAAAAAATTTTTTTTTAAATGAAATGAGCTAGAGAGGTGGCTTAGTGGCTAAGAGCACTTACTGCTCTTGCAGAGGATTTGC
The DNA here is from genome assembly GCF_049852395.1 of Peromyscus maniculatus bairdii. NCBI lineage: Eukaryota > Metazoa > Chordata > Mammalia > Rodentia > Cricetidae > Peromyscus > Peromyscus maniculatus. The sequence goes on along the minus strand of NC_134852.1, from coordinate 138,852,459 downwards.
GTTTGATTTCCAGCATCCACATGGTTGGTTCACACCCATTCACAACTTGTTACAGGGTATCTGATACCCTCTTCTGACCTCTGTGGGCACCAAGCATGTCCATGGTGCACATACATAACACGGAGGCAAAACACAATCTACATGTCTAATTTTTTAAAAAAGTAAAATGGGGCTGATGAGATGTCTCATCTGGTTAAAGCATTTGCTACACATACCTGACAACCCCTGGATCCCACAGTGGAGGGGAAAAACTGCTGCGAGTTGTCTTCTGACCACACACACACACACACACACACACACACACACACACTGTTCACACATCAACAACTTTAAAAGAACAGATGTGGCTGGGCGGCGGCGGTGGCGCACACCTTTAATCCCAGCACTCGGGATCTCTGTGAGTTCGAGGCCAGCCTGGTCTATAGCGCGAGATCCAGGACAGGTATCAAAACTACACAGAGAAACCCTGTCTCGAAGAAAACCAAAAAATAAAGGAAATAAAAGAACAGATGCATAGGAGAGCAAGCTCATACCCCCTGCCCATTTCATCTTAGTTTGCTTCGTTCTGAAGCAAGGAGTAAACTTGAAAAGCATTTTAACTGTGTTTGGCTAGGCACTAGTATGGTATGGCTTATGCCATGCAAACTTGGCTATTGATGTCACTGGTTTAAGAGTATACACGTTATCAAGGATAGCAAGGCCGAGTATGGGACACATGCTTATAATCTCAGCAAGATGCAAGAGAATCACAAGTGTGAAGCTTGCCTGGTCTACAAAGCAAGTTCCAGGGCAGCCAGGGCTAGAGAGCAAGAGCCTGGTCCTCCCTACTCCGCCCCCCATACAATAAAAGCCAGTATGTGGCCCTGATAGCTTCAGTTTCTGCTCAAATATGTTTATAGTTAGTAAAGTGGTTCTATATGTGTGTTGGGCAAATGTTACTATTTGGAACTAACTTCATTTGAGCATTTGCAGTGCAAGAGAGGTCTTTTTAAATTCTGTGTCTGATGTGTTATACCCAGGGATATTTTTTTTTTTTAATGGATGATCTCATTCCCTGGTTGCTTCATTTGACTATGTCAGACTTCTTCCCTGAGAAGGAGCTTCCAGAAGCAAGGAACGGGCACTTTTGGTTTGTTTTTCCAGACCAGGTTTCTTGCTGTAGCCCTGGCTATCCTGGAACTACTGCCTATACTGAACTACTGTAGACCAGGCTGGCCTCGAACTCACAGAGATCCACCTGCCTCTACCTCCCAAATTCTGGGATTAAAACTGCACCACCACTGTCCGGTGGAGCAGGTACTTTTTAATAAAAGTTATATGTGTGGGTGTTTTGTCTGCATGGATGTCTGTGCACCACATGTGTGCCTGGTGCCCATGGAGGCCAGAAGAGGGCATCAGATCCAGGCCTGGAGTTAGAGATGGTTGGCAGCTTACCCTGTCTTCTGGAAAGAGCAACTGGTGCTAATCACTGAGTCATCTCTCCAGCCCCAGGTCCTTTTTTTAAAAAAAAAATTGATTATCATGTACATGAATTCTAGCACCTGCATGGTGCTTTTGGCATGTCGTAGAATGTTCCACAATGTAGAACATGTGAGCTAAGGGACTGAGAGGAACCATATTTTAGTCTCTCTGTTGAGACCGTACCATCCTGCTGGGTACTTACAATGCACTTTCTGGGGCTCCAGAGTTGTAGAGTGTGAAGTAAGACTCACTGGCCTTTTTTTTTTTTTTTTCCTCTCCCAGGTCTTAGAAGCACTAGTAGTTCTGGCGTTAATGATCTCTGTGTCTGCCGCCCAGTATAGTTTGCCAAACAGCTTTCAGAGGTTGACTGGGATGTATTCCTGTAAAAAAAAAAAAATTACATTTATTTAGTGTGTGTGTGTGTGTGTGTGTGTGTGTGTGTGTAGTGGGGCATGATACATGTATGCCATATGTGCATGTAGTAGACAGTGGACAACATGCAGGAGTCAATTCTCTCCTACCATGTGTTAGGCTTCAAAGCAAGCCTCACCCTTTCCTACTGGGAGTACCTGGGTGAGACTGCGTGCTAGTACCAGATAGCTGAGGCAGGGCTGCTTTTTAGAAAGAGGGGCTGCTGGTATGGCAGGAAGGAGACATCTGAGCCTACCTATGGAAGTGACAGTTGGGACTCTCGAAGTGGCAGTTAGAGCACAGACATCTAAAGAGTACTCAGCATTTGGGATAAATTGGTTAGCAGAGGAAGCTATTTTTTTGTTTTCAATTTGGTACCTTTGTTATTTCTGGAGATTGTTTTTGTTTTGTGAGACATGGTCTCACTGTCTAGCCCATACTGGCTGGGAACACACCTGCCTTAGCCTCCTAGGTTCTGGGCACCATCACATGAGAAAGTCTCTTAACTGTGAGACATGGGTGGTGGTGGTGATAAGCTCTGAAAGACCTGCCAATCCTAGGAAAGAAGGCATTTAACAGGGTTAGTCTCCCTTTCGACATCCCCCACAGAAACGCGAAATAAAACCAGTGTATTGATTCCATTTGACTGGCCCCTCTGCTGTGAAGGCTACATGTTTATTGAAGACTTCACGTTCTCTAGCCTTGGTTTGGTTGGGTCTTGACTATGTATCCTGAATCTAGTGTTGCTAACACCAAGGCTTTCACTCGAACATGTCTGGAGGTCACTTGCATTTGCTCACAGATCTCTGCTGACTTACTGAATTAACGCTCAAGCAAATGCTGTTTTGACATTAGGTCTGAGGGAGGGTTTTATTATGCTCATTATACTGGTGACAGAATGCAAAAGCAGAATGGACAAAAATAGATCTCTCTGGAGGGCGGGGAGGGCGGTGCTGGGGATGAAGCCCAGGGCCATGTGTATGTTAGGTAAGTCCCTCGGTCTGCCATTGAGCTGTATCCCCAGTCCCTTCCATCTACTTTTTGTGTCCTGATGGACACTAACATCTGCAGTATTTGGGGGTTAGGTTAGGGGCAGGGGCTACTCAAAGCTCTATCACCGAGCCCATACCCCCAGGCTGCAGTATCGCCTTACCAGGCTTTCTTGGTACACATACACACATGTGCATACACACATACACGCAGTTTGTTCATCCTACTCTTGAGAGATTAGTCAGCAGTACTAACGCTCGCTTCTCTACCAGGAGACCACATGGGGTGGCCCACAACCACCTGGAACTCCAGCTCCAGGGGGATGCCTCTGAGGGCACCTGCACACATACACACTTCATTGTTAAAAAAAAAAAAAAAGGCAACATTATTCTTCCCTAGACAGCCACCAGCCTGATTTCATAGCCTGATTTCACAGAGAAACTGGTTTCATTGTTTGTTTTTAAGATTTATTTATTATGTATACAGTGTTCTGCCTGCAGGCCAGAAGAGAGCACCAGATCTCATTATAGATGGTTGTGAGCCACCATGTGGTTGCTGGGAATTGAACTCAGGACCGCTGGATGAACAGCCAGTGGTCTTAATCTCTGAGCCATCTCAAATCACTACTCTGCTAACAGCTCAAAAATGTCTCAGTGACTCCTCCTTGCCCCTAGCCTAAGACCCAGTTCCTTGATAGGTACTTATACACATGTGCAACTGGGTGCTCACCTCCCTACCTGTCCCTCTTCTCCCGTCTTTCCTGTGAGCAAGCATCAAGTCCACTGCTGGCTCTCAGTGCCTGAGTTCCGACCCCAGGGCTGTGTGCTCTGCAGTCCTTCTCTCCAGAACGAGCTCCACTGCCTACACGGGCATCCTCACTTCTTGAGAAGCCTTCCTCTACTGCCTCATCTCCATACTGAGAACTCTCAGGCTGGAGAGATGGCCCAGTCTCTGAAGTGTTTGCCTCTTCAAGTGTGGGGACTGGAATTCAATCCCCATAATTCATGGGTTTTTGTTTGTTTGTTTGTTTGTTTTTGTTTTTCCGAGGCAGGCTCAGCCATTAAAGGCTAGACTCACAACCATGTTTTTTTTTTTTTTTTTTTTTTTTTTGTTTTAAAGCCAGGCACAGTAGAGAATGCTTGTAGTCTGAGCCCAAGTCTGAGGGGAAGGCAGGAGGCTCCCTTGGGTTTACTGGCCAGTCAGTCAAGCCTAATTGGTCAGCTCTAAGCCAGGGAAACACCTTGTCTAAAAAGGAAGTGGGTGGTGTCCTGTGCTCATTCCATGAGTTGGCTGTTTGAAACCAGGAACTTATGCAGGGACACTTGGCTCAGTCTGGGAGGAAGGGACTGGACCTCCCTGGACTGAGTCTACCAAGTCGATCACAGTCCTCGGGGGAGGACTTGTCCTGGAGGAGATGGGAATGGAGGGTGGGCTGGGGGTAAGGGGAGGGCGTGGGAGGGGGGAGAATAGGGGAACCCATGGCTGATATGTAGAACTGAATGGTATTGTAAAATAAAAAATATATATCAAAAAAAAAAAATAAAATCCATCTTACCTTGAAAAAAAAAAAAAAAAAAAAAAAAAGCCAGGCACAGTAGAGAATGCTTGTAGTCTGAGCCCAAGTCTGAGGGGAAGGCAGGAGGCTCCCTTGGGTTTACTGGCCAGTCAGTCAAGCCTAATTGGTCAGCTCTAAGCCAGGGAAACACCTTGTCTAAAAAGGAAGTGGGTGGTGTCTTGAGAGTGACCCCCTGATGTTTTCTGGCCACCATATACTTGCACACATGTGCACATACACATTAAATTTTTTCCAGTTACATTTTCACTTGCTCCTTCATCCTTTGTTTATGAATTAGTTTTTATTTTTTTTAAGGCATACGTGTGTTTATTTCGTGTATGTGTATGGGCACATACAAGCTGTGGTGCATGTATAGAGGTCAGAGGGTAACCAGTTTTGGCTGTACTTCTACCATGCCAATCCTGGAGCTGGAACTTAGGTGTCAGGCTTGGGAGAAAGCACCTTTACCTGCTGAGCCGTCTCACTGGCCAGATGTAATATTTTAATTAAAAGCTCAATGTACCCCCCCCCCATATTTTTGGTTATGTTACCTCTAATCCTTCATATGACAATGAGGCTGTAATATTTTATGTAGAAAGAGGAAATTCAGCCTTTCCTCTGTCATAACATTTATTTTTATAGCCCTTTCGATGATGGCTCTGTGTATCTGTATAATTCTTTGCTTAATGATGCTACCCAGACTATAAATTCCACGGGGCTTTAGGGACTTTTCCTATTTTATATATTACTGATGTCACAGCCTGTACTCACAACAGATGCTTAATGACTAGTTGTTGAGAAATAAGTTTATTTGAGATAAGTTTGTAAACTATTTACAAACAAATAACATTAAAAATTAAAAAAGCACTCCTAGAGCCAGAAGGAACAGAGGCACTGTGTTCAGAACAGAGAATCTGGTCGTCTGTTGAAATGAGGCGAATGCCGTGATCCTGGAGGCTTTTAGCTCCCTCCACTTCAAGGATGCTCATTTTCTACATCAAAGCTCCACTGTCTCCCAAAGCTAGACACTGTTCTACCACTGCACCATGGGAGGGAGAGGTGGGCCCTGAGGAGTACCCCCGGAAGCCCCTGACTGGCGATCGGGACTCTCCAGCAGGTTGGCATTCTCTGAGGTGCTCCCAGTGGGGCTTGTGAAAGTGCTTTGTGAAGGTTGGGAATGGAATCTCCCAGAAGGAAGCCGGTCTGACCGCACAGTCTTGCCTTCACCCTGGCCACGCATCCTCTTTGTTCCCAGGTCAAGTCATTTGCTGAGGCTTCACTGTGTGCATTCCAGTGAGTGCTTCTTCTGCTCCGAGGGCTCGCTGGTGACTTTTCATTAGGAATGGGCTCTGTCAGGGTTTTAGTAACAAGAATAAAGACAGCATGTAAATCTAAACTTAATAAAAGGTTTTGAAATAGAGATTTTTTCATATTCTGGGAACAGTGACCTAATTAACTACATTTTAAAATTGTGTGTGAGAGAGAGTGGGAAGAGAGAGGGAGGGTTAGAGAGGGAGGGAGGGAGGGGAGAGAGAGAGAGAGAGAGAGAGAGAGAGAGAGAGAGAGAGAGAGAGAGAGAGCGCACATGAGCACAGGTGCACATATTAAGACATGGGAATTGGTTCTCTTCTGCCACCTTGTGGGATCCAGCAGTGAAAATCCTGTCGTCAGCCTGTGCACAAACAAGCGCCTCTGCCTGCTAAGCCACCTCACTGACCTTACTAAAGTTAACTATTTTTTCTTTCACTCAAAGATCAATCCTTTATTTTGTGCACGTGTGGAAAGGGGACAAGTGCCACGGTGTCCATCCGGAGGTCAGAGGACAACTTTGGGGAGTCAGTTCTCTCCTTCCGCGGTGTGGGCCAGGGACCGACTTCAGGCTGTCAGGTTTGGCAGCTGTCACCTTCCCCCACTGAGTCATCTTGGTGACCCCCAACTTCACTGTTTCATACATGAAACTTACGTGTTGTTTTCCTTTTTAGGGGGGTGGGGTTTAAGACAGGGTTTCTCTGTGTAACAGCCCTGACTGTCATGGAACTTGCTTTTGTAGCCCAGGCTGGCCTCGAACTCACAGAGACCCACCTACCTCTGCCTCCTGAGTGCTGGAATTAAAGGCACATGCCACCAGCACCCAGCAGCAAGAGGATCTTAACTTGCAGTCAGCCTGGGCTACGTATTGAGACTCGGGCTTGTCAAAGTGGAACAGAAGGAATAGAAGCAAAGAATGGAGGAAGGAAGGGCCCGACGCTGGTGGCTCTCGGCAGCGTGAGGAGCCCCGAAGATGGCTGGCCAAGTGAAGTAAGCTAGATGTGTGTACATTGTTAAGTAAGGTCGTCAGATTTTAAAAACCTAAACTCAAGTGTTGGAGGTGAAAGGAGTGGGGAGTGGAGCTAGTTAATAGGCAGAAGAGCAGGTTGACAAGATGGACAATCCTAGAGAACCCCTTTGCAATACGAATCTGCTCCACATGGCTGACCTGAACACCTAAAAATAGGTGGAGTGTGCAATTTGATGTTGTGTTTAAACTTCTTTTTAAATCGAATCTTATGTGTATGGGTGTTTTGCCTGCATGGATGTCTGTGTACCACATGTGTGGCTAGTATCCTCAGAGGCCAGAAGAGGGTGTCAGGTCCCCTGGAACTGGAGTTACAGACAGTTGTGAACCACATGTGGGTGCTGGGAATCAAACCCAAGTCCTCTGGAAGAGCATCCAGTGCTCTTAATCACTGAGCCATCTTTCCAGTCCCCGGAGAAGCTTCTTTTTGTGATAGGTGGTGGCTAATGCAGATTCCTAACCAGAAAAACTGCAGAGAATAAGTGACCGTGGACCCCAGGGGGAATATTTGTATCAACTCCCTCAAGGCTCATGAAACACCGGCGGATCAGGAGCAAAGCAGGTAAGAAGTCACAGGATGTGGACACTTGCTGTGAGGAGCTGTCCCCTGGGCATGACAGATCTGTCGCACCCATGAACCCACAGTACCCGAGGTTACCTGCACAGAGACTGGGCTCAGACATTGCATCATGAATGGAGAGAGGGCCCTTCTTGAGGAGCTATGGACAGTTCAAGGCTGCAGGGGAGGTCTGTTCTTTAGTGGTGTGTGGTGTAGTCTCAGGTAAGCTGCCCGTGCTCCAGTTAATAACTCCCACAGATGCACATGTCAGCAAGTCTAATTAAACTTGGTGGGTCATGTACACAAAAGTAGACCGGAAAGCAGGGGTAGGGGATGGGAGGTGGGGGAGGCTTGGTTAGGAAAAGGGGTTTCAGCGGGAGGGGGAGAGGGATGAGAGAGGGTAACAGGTGGTGAAAATGACCCTAACTCGTTATGCATAGGTATGAAATTGCCAAAGGGGGCAAAAAAAAAAAAAATCCAGTTAACTATCGGCCTGTTAATGGGTTGCCTTTTGCCTCAGACTGCTGTGAGGCAATTCTAATCTGCTGGCAGTTGGAACCCAATGGCATAAACTCTGTCTGCAGAAATAATCTCAGCAGTTCTATTAGGCTTTCAATGCATGCAGGACATAGTGAATACAGCCTTTCCCCCAGCTGCCACAAGTGACAGCTCATTCTCCTGAGGGTGTAAGGGGAGGGAACTCTCCTCCTTTGTTGGTAGGAGTGAAAACTGGGAAAATCAATGTGGTGGTTCCTCAGGAAGAGGGGAACTGATCTACCTCAAGATCCAGCTGTACTGGGCTGGATAGATGGCTCAGCCATTAAAGGCTAGCTAGGCTCACAACCAAAAATATAAGATCCAGCTCTACCACTCTTGGGTATATACCCAAAGAACACTTCATTCTACCACAGAGACCATGTTCATTGTTGCTCTATTCATAATAGCCAGAAACTGGAAACAACCTAGAAATTCCTCAACAAAGGATGGATAAAGAAAATGTTGTACTTACACAATGGAATATTACTCAACTGTTAAAAAAATGAAATCATAGAATTTGGAGGTAAATGGATAGGACTAGAAAAAAAATCATCCTGAGTGAGGTATCTCAGACCCAGACAGACAAATATGATATGCATTTATTTCTATGTGGATGTTAGCTTTTAAGTCAGTAATAACCAAGCTACAATCCACAGACTCACAGAGGTTAAGTGTAGAGAAAGGGACTGGGGTGGGGGTGCGGGCAGATCTCATTAGGGAAGGGAAATAGAACAGATAGTTATGAATGGAGCAGGGGGCTGAAAGGGGAGGACCAGGTGAAGAAGGGGAGGCAAGAGGGGATCGAGGGAGAAAATATGGGGGGGGGCAACAGTTAAAATGGAGGGCCACTTGAGGGGTAGTATGGAATCCTAATACGGTGGACGCTTCCTAAAATATATCTATATATGAAGGCGGTCGAAATGAAATCGCCAAATAATGCAGGAGACAGAACTCCAACTGCACATTTCTTGTCACTAAATGAAGCTTCCAGTACCAGGACTGGGTTACATCTAATTGAGTTGTTGGCCAAAGGGGCCCCATGGGAACCCCCAAACAACCCAGGCTGTTGTCAAGACTATAGGTTTGCTCTCCACAAACTGATGACAAGGTCCCATTGCTGAGGACAACACCTGCACAACTCCCTGAGCATGGGGAGGCCAAGGTGGCGCCTGCAGAGAGCCTTCACCCATGTGTGCTAGCATCTTTGGTACAGGAGGGCACTCTGCATGCTACCAAAGGAGAAATTTATACACCAACCAAGCCACAAAAGGTTTGATCTGCAATGGTGTCTTGCCTGCAAGATATGATGATACAACAGTGGCACAAAGCTTGTGGGAGTAACCAATCACTCTCTGATTTGGCCTTCGGCCCACTCCACGAGATGGAATCCATACCCAGCGCTGCTCGAGTGACCAAGAACTTGAGACTAGAAAGTTCAGGGACCTGGGTAAAATCAAATACTACTGTTCGAAAACAAACAAAAAAAGCAAGAATAAAATGACTCCTAATGACATTCTGTTATACTCGTAGATCAGTGTCTTGCTCAGCCATCCTGAGAAAAGCTTCCTCCTGCAGCAGATGGGAACAAGTACAGAGATTCAGAGTTAGACATTATACAGAGTGAGGGACCTGGGAACACTCATCCATAAAAGGGATGTCTCCATCAAACCCTTTGCCTTGGGGCTCAGAGAATCCCGTGGAAGAGGAGGTAGAAAGAATGTAAGAGCCAGACGGTGAGGAAGACATCAAGAAAACAAGGCCCTCTAAATCAACACGATCAAAGCTCATAAGAACTCAGAGGCTGAGGCAGCGTGCACAGGGCCTGAACGGTCCGTACCAGGTCCTCTGTGTGTACAAATGGCTTCCAGTTTAGTGCTTTTGGAGATGCCTGAATATGCAAACACATTTCTTGTGCCTTCTCTTGGGCTCTTTTCCTTCTGTTTGTTTTGTCCAATTACAATGTGTTGGTTTTGTTTTGTCTTATTTTTATTATTATTATCCCTTACAGGCCTGTTTGTTTTCTAATGAGACACAGAAAGGAAGTGGATCCAGATGGGAGGGGGAGGGGAGGACCTGGGAGGAGTAAAGGGAGGGGAAACCATAATCGGGATATATTATGTGAGGAAAAAAAAAAAACTATTTTCAATAAAAGGAAAAAAAAAAAGACAGAAAGCAGACAACTCAAAATAGCTTCAGGAAGTCCCTGAAACTGACCAGAGTCACTAGGCCCCTCTAGACGTTTATGTATTGCATCTCCCCAGGGCAAGTCCAACACGGCATCTCCCCAGGACAAGTCCATCACGGCATCTCCCCAGGACAAGTCCATCACGGCATCTCCCCAGGACAAGTCCATCACGGCATCTCCCCAGGACAAGTCCATCGCGGCGATATCCAAACGGGATATGCGCTTGTCTCTGAAAGCTGTCATCTGTCATTCTCCCACTGTGGTCCTCATGAACTCATTTCCAGAACTGGGAAACACACCGATACACTGGCCCAGCTCCTCCCTAGCTGTACCCCAGTCTGCACACTGATTTCTTTGTGCTATCTCACACCTCATTCTGTTCATTATCACCAAAGAGCTTTGGGCAGTTTTCAAAAGTCAGTGAGAGCCATAAAAGACTTTCCCTGAAACCCTCACAGTACCGATACATTCCCAAGGAGAAGTTTCTGAGAAGCCCAGGCATCGTGTTGCCCAGGTGACCGTTAGAGGCTGTGTGGTGGCAAAGGCTTGTGTGAGGACAGTATTTAAAACCACACTTTCCACTGTGCCAAGCACCTAAGAAGACTTCAGACACTGGTACCTCGGCCATCACCAGATCTGCCCTCTTGCTGTGGGCTAGGCAAGTGGGATCAGCAGAATTTTAAAAATTAATTTTTATCTTCAGTGAAATGGCGTGTGCACGTTATAATAGTGTGAAAAACCAGCTGCTACTCCTTCCTCTCCCATCTTCGGGGCTTTCTCTTCAAGGCTTGGAGGCTTCCTTTCTGGCCATTTCTTGTGATTGACTCAGTGGGTTCCCAGCTGAAAACAATGACTCACTCTCCCCCAGAATCTATCAGTAGCCAGCATTTGCAGATGGAGGGGAGGGCGTCCTTTTCTAGTTGACAAGTTGTATTCCGTTACATCCATATGCCAGGATTGTTCTTTCCAGTCAACTGTTGATGGACATGTGGTGTTTCCAATTAGTGCTGTTTCAAATAGCTGCGGACATTCTGTATTAGGATCTTATATATACTTCCGTTTAAAATTTTTGTTATATTTGTGTTTTGTGAGTGGTGTGGACATGTGGTGGTCTGAGGACAGCTTTCAGGAGTCGGTTCTCTCCTTCTACCATGTGGGTCCCAGGGATTGAACTCAGGGCATTAGGCTTGGCAGCAAATGCCTTTACATGTTGATCCATCTTGTTGGCCATATGTTTCCATTTTTCTGTGGAATGTTTGGATTAAACAACAGGCATATGTTTAACTGCCTTTAAAAACAAAAAACAAAAAACGATATCTCATGTACCCCAGGCTGGCCTCAAATTCACTGTGGCTAAGGATGACCTTGCACTTCTTAATTCCCTGCTTCTACTAGCTAAGTTCTTGGATGACAGCCATGCACCCCACACCTGGCTCATGTGGTGTTGGGGACTGGACCCAGAGCAAACACTGCCAAATGAGCTGCATCCCACCCCTTAGTGTTTCAAGCCAGTTTGTCGTTATATAGCCTGGGCTGGTCTTGAACCCCTGACCCTCCAGCCTCTGCCTGCCCATGGGCCCTCATATTTCCCCTTATAGTTTCTGTTCCTTAGGTGGCTGGGAGAGGCCTGAGGCCTGCTCACATGGCCTTCTCTCCTGTCCTTGATGCTGACCTTTGCCTGCTCTGTCTTCCTGCCCCCTGAGGTCTTTGCTTTCCAGGCAGGACTCTCTGAGCTCTGTGGGGCACCATGTTGTGTTCCCAGAGCACTTCTTGCATTCAGGTCCTTCCTCCTGTTACAGCAATTTCTGCTCCTCTGCCTGCTCTCGACTGGTTGTGAGTTCCCTGTTCTCATGTACTCGACTTCTAACTCCTCCTCCTCTGCCGTTCCGATGGCCTTTGGGAGGAAGGGGAGCTTTGAGCTTTCTTTTGATTCTCCAACATTATGTTGAGTGTTTCCTAGACCAGACACCTTTGCAAGTGCTGGGACAGCAGGAACCGAACAGAACCACTGAGCCCATGGCCAAGGGAGAATGTAATGTGGGGAGCTAGGGGAGGGGCTGGCAAAAAACCGATCCTGTCAATTATACTGTGCTGGAAGGGACCTGCTGTAAGACAGGGAGCAGGGGCAGAGAAAAAGGAGGCTTGCTGGATTGTTTAGAGACAGGGTCTCATGCAGCTCAGGCTAGACTCAAACTCAGTATGTAGCCAAGGATGACCTTGAACTTCTGACCCTCCTGCCTTCACCTGTCAGGTGCCAGGACTATAGACAGGCACCAGAAAGCCTAGTTTATGCAACATTAGGGATTAAACCCAGGACTTCAGGTATCCTAGGCAAGCAGTCTACCTATCCACTCACCTACATCCTTAGTCCTGGCTCTGCCACCTTAAACATTATTTGTGGGGACCTAGATGAGAAGATGAGAGAGAGGCAGGATCTGTGGACATGGCCCTGAGTGGTACTCATACTGGAAAGGATGCTCTAGATACACAGGCAGATGCTGGGCACAGGCAGGGGGCATGTGGAGGCATCTGGGGAGTCCTGAGGAGGGTGAATTGGTCACCAGAAGCCTCATAGGTCTCTATGTGACCCAGGACTTCCTCTCAGGGTGACATGAAACAGTGTCACACAGATGGTTGGCATGGAAGACTTCCCTGGACGGAGCACCGCCCCGCCTCCCCCCCCTCTGCAGACTGGGTTTACAACGGATGACATCGAAGAGGAAGCCCTGGGAAGAAGGGCTTCATCTGGGCAGAAATGGTGCCTTGGATGGAGTGGAGGAGCAAGAATCGTCAAAGCCTGGATTCTAAAGGACTGCTGGGCAGAGTAGACACAAGATGGGAACAGTGGCTGGCAGATACTTGTGCAAGTGGCTGATGAGGTATTGTTACCTTTAACTGGCAGAGAGCCAGTGTGGGAAGGAGGAATTCGTTCTAGAAACATTACATCTGAAATGTCTTACTAGACTGCCCATGGAGAAGTTGAGGAGGCGGGTAGGGCTGAAGATACAAGTGTGAGCACCCTGGATCTGGAAAGCACACTTGATGTGATCCCTGGGTAACCATGGCTCACAGATGCCTCTACGGTGTGGGAGGCCCGCTGTGGGGAGGCTGCCCACATGCAGGTCTGGGAGGATAGGGAAGCTCTGTTTAATTTTGCTGTAAACATAAAAATTCTCCACAAAATAAAGTTGATTTTTTTTTTTTTTACAAGAAAATGCTATTCAGAGCCACGAAACATGATGGAATAGCAAGGAGAGTGAGTGTGTGGGAGCCAGCTCTGAGGGCCAGGCCTGTGGTACGCCGTCACCAAGGAGGGGGCCGGGGACTAAGGGGCAGCAAGCAAGGTGAAGGCAAGGAGGGGGGCCGGGGGGGGGGGGTCAGAGGAGGGGACCAGTCATGGAAGAGGGGTCCTCCACAGACTCAAATGTTGAGACCATCCAGTGAGACGAACAGAGGGCTGACTGGCCATCTTCCTGGGTGGTAGAGACAGATAATGGACTAGTGAGGGCTAGGAGATTAGGAGGAGAGGGACCGGGCACCTGAGAGAGCGTCAGGTCACTGGAAGTGTTTTGTTGAAAATGCTGTGATGAAGTTGGGCAATAGAATAAGTGGAGAAGTGGGGAATGTTTAAAAATTGTTTTGAAGACTTGTTTCCCTATGTAGCACAGGCTGGCCTCGAACTCAAGATCCTCTTGCCTCCGCACACCCATTGCTAGTATTACAGACACACACCACTACCACATTAGGGAGAAAAGTTCATTGTTTACTTATTTAATAAAGCAATATCTGATTGGGGGACTAGAGAGTTGGTTCAGTGGTTAAGAGTGTATATTACTCTTGAGGAGGATCCAAGTTCAGTTCCCAGCACCCACATTGGGTGGCTCACAACTGACTGTAACTCTGGCTCTAGGAGATTCGACTCCCTCTTCTACACCCCCACCCCCGTCCCGCACCTGCATTCACATGCACACTCCTACAGGGGGCACACACATATAGCTGAAATCTGTGCCCTGTGATCCCCAGTTTCCGTCTGCCCCCCCCCCCAAGCAACCACCATTTTCCTTGGTGGCTTTGCCCATGCAGCCACCTTAGTACACTCTTGTCGCGTGTACTCACAGAACTTATCTTCCTGTGTCTGGCATATCTCACCTAGCACAACATCCTTCAAGTTTATCCAGGTCTCAGGAACAGCAGTATTTCCTTCTTTCCTTCTTGGGACTGCTTTGATTTTGAAATTGGAAATAGACAAGCCTAGCTACAAGTGGATAGAATTAATCAGTCTTATTTTTTATTTTATTTTAATTTTTCTTGAGACAGTGTCTCACTGTAGCCTAGCCTAACCTAGAACTCACATTGTAGTCAAGGTTGGTCTCAAACTCTTGGCGACCCTCTTTCTATAGCCTCTCTGCTGCCGGGATCATAGGCATGAGCCACCATGCCCTGCTGATCTGCTGATTGAGCTGAAGTGCTATCCAGAACCTCCAGCTTTCTCTCCGTGGATGCAATGCAGCCTGAGGAGGATGCTCTCGGTAGCCCAAGGCAGGTGCTCCCAACATCTCATTAGCTGAAAAGAGCCAAACCAGGTTCAGCTACTCTCTGGCCTTCAGCTTTCTGATTTGCAGCCCAAGATACTGGCCTCCAAGGATCTCCGAACTGTGGCATGCCAGGAACGCGTGGGGTGATGTTCAAGAGAGATCAAAGCTGGGAACAGCAGACACTGTCTGCCTGGTCCTTCCATGGGAAACTGAGTTTTAAGAAAGAAAAAAAAAGTGCTGTAAAAATGACAACCCAGAAGAAGAGGATGGGGTGGGGGCATGAGCAAAGTATGATGATATATGTGTGCAAAAATGCCATAAGGAAACCACTAAATTACATAATTTCTATATAATATATTATTTTGAACACTCACTTTAAGCAAACTTTTACAAAAACAAAGTCTTCATATTTGTATCAATAAGTTCAAACGGAGTTTTGAGTCAGGTTCTGATTTCTGGCTCTCTGGTTTAAAAGTGTGTATCAGCACTAGGGAAACAGAGGCATCTGGATCCCTGTGAGTTCGAGACTAGCCTGGTCTACAGAGTGAGTTCCAGGACAGCCAGAGCTACACAGAGAAACCCTGTCTCGAAAAAAAACAAAAACAAAACAACAACAACAACATGGTGTAGAAACTGCAGCCATTTTGCAAAACATGAATATATGTAATAATGAAAATATGTCACCCAAAAACCTATGATCCAAAGATAAATTCTAGTAACATTTAGTGTGGTTAACTGCTAGCTTTGTATAAATAAATATTGACCTCATCCATTCCAAAAGCTGGGGCCTGAAGACTCTACCAACTGAGCTATCCCCAGCCAGGCTTATCAAATTTTAATTAAATTCAATTTATTTATTTATTCATGCATTAATTTATTGCTTATGTTTATGGTTGTTCATGTGCCACGGCATGCACGTGGACTTCACCAACTGAGCTCTATTCCCAGCAGGGCTTCTCAAAGTTGTATTCTATTCATTTATTTCTATTCATTAAGTTTATTTACTGTGCATGTGCATGGTCATGCCTGTGGAGGTCAGAGGACAGCTTGCAGGAGTCAGCTCTTCCCCTCCACTATGTGGATCTGGGGGATCCTTTTTTTTTTTCCTATGAAAGTTTTGTTAAAAGTCTGCTCATACAACACCACATGAGCTTCATTTGGTCTTTTTTTGTGGTTTTTGTTTTTGTTTTTGTTTTCTGGCAGTGTCTTACATAGTCTAGGCTGGCCTCAAACTCACCAGGTGATCGACAGCGACCTTGAATTTCTGAGGTTCTGCCTCCACCTCCGGAATGCCAGGATGAAAGTCAGCTACCACCACACCCAGTTTTTGGATTGCTGGCGTGGAATCCAGGCTTCCGGCACGCTAGGCAAGTGCTCTACCAACTTAGTCCGAGTCCCTGCTAACACGTGGTCTTTTGCGACTGTTAGTCCATCGTAGGAATGTGTTGTAGCTTGGTCATCTTCTGAGTGGGCATTTTTAGCCACCATAAACAACACCGAAAAGAACCTTGCAATGATACATGTAATAATTGCACGGGTTATTTTTTTTAATACTTTTTTGGCAGAAATGACTGGTTGTCAAATTATTCACTGGCTCAGTGGATGTAAACACTTCAAAGACTCTATACATAATGCCAAAAAGCATCTTACCATGTCTGCCTCCCTGAACAACTGAGTAGTTGTAAGGACGTGCTCTCCCTTTACGTCTTGTAAGAATGACTATTAGTAATTATACCTTGTACACATCTCACTGTTACTACCACGTCAACTTCCTATAATTAAAACAAAAATTCAGGGCTGAGGTCTGGCTCAGCGGCACAGTGCTTGCCTGGCAGGTGCAAGGCTCCAGGTTTCATCCCCAGCACCACAAATAAGCAAAGAAACACTCCCCCAAACCTTTTTGACTGTATGTAGGCTGAAGTTTCCTATTTATGGAAACGGCTGGCGGTGGGAGTGCGAGTAATTTGGATTCCAGTGATTTCTTTGTGCGCCTACATGTGCTAGGCACCATGCCAGGTGCTTTTATTGTTTATTACTGCTGCAGCCACACCTTCAGAATGTAGGTGTTACCGTGTCCCATGAGGCTGTGATATGCTGAGGACAGAGTGCTGGTCAGTTTGCATGGCCAAGATGGGTACCGGGTCATTTGACTTGGAGCCTAGCATATTTAACCCTACCTCAAAGCGCTTATGTGGATCTTATATACACACATATGTATGTACATATAATATATATTATGTGTATATATGTATACACACGATATATGAGTATATGATATACACACATACATGTGTCTGTATATACCACATGTGAAAAATGTATATATATACATATACATATACATGTCATAAGACAGAGATTCTAACATTCACAGCTTACCAGTTTTGTTTGAGACAGGGTTTCATGTAGTGTAGACTGGCTCTAAACTCACTATGTAGTCAGGATGATCTTAAATTTCAGATCCTGCTGCCTCCTTCCCCTGAGCGCTGGTGATATAGGTGTACCCCATCATGCCCTGTTCTATTTAGTGTTGGAGATCAAACCCACAGCTTGGTGCTTGCCTAGCAACTGAACTATATCACCAACCAGGCCTACCAAAGTTTTACTACTTTATTTAGTTATTTAGCTATTTTTACTTTACCTTCCGTGTATGAATGTTTTCCTTGCACACACTTATGTACACCACATGCGTGCCATTTGGATCCTGTGGAACTGATATTACAGATGGCTGAGAGTTACCATGTGGACCCTGGGAATTGAATCCAGGTCCTCTGCAAGAGCAGCAAGTACTCTAACCACTGAGTCCTCTCTCCAGTCCCCACATTTACTTATTTTAGTCTGTATAAGTGTGTAAGAGTGTCCATATTGGCCTGGGCACGGTGGCGCACACCTTTGATCCCAGCACTAGGGAGGCAGAGGCAGGTGTATCTCTGTGACACAGTTTCAAGGCTAGCCTGGTCTACATAGTGAATTCCAGGAGAGTCAGGGCTACATAGTGAGACCTTGTTTCAACAAAACAAAACAACAACAAAATGAGTGTACATGTCATGCCGTGAACGTGAAAGTCAGAGGGCAGCTTGCAGGAGTCAGGTCTCTCTCCCCCCTGTGTGGGTATCTGCTGAGCTATCTCACCCACCTGCACTAAAGTCTTAACATTCCTGGGTAGAATAAGCCACACTGACCTACAAAGCTCAGCTCTCTGAAATCCCAGTCTACCTGCAGAACTCCAGGGCCCCTGCCTCTGGTCTGATGTGATAGTCTGTCCTTTATCTGAAGATAAAGCCAGCAGAGGGAGGGATGGAACCTAACCTATTTGCCTTCTTGGCCAGTCAGCTGCCATCATTTCTTTTGAAGGCTTGATTGAGAGGAGCAGCAGAGGGGCAAGACTTGGAGGAGTGATCTCTCTTGGAGGGGGAGAGCCTTCAGTTAGGATTTAGACTGTACCCATAATCCACCTGTGAGCCAGCTTGAGGCTTTTTACCTTTTTTTTTTTTTTTTTTTTTTTTTTTTTTTTTTATGCCTGTTTTATTCTGTTTGTTTTTGAGACAGGGTGTCACTATGTAGCCTTGGCTGTCCTGGAATCTCTATGTAGACCAGTCTGGCCTCGAACTCCTGGAGATCCACCAGCCTCTGCCTCTGCCTTAAGTGCTGGCATCAAAAGTGTGTGCCAGCACAGGCTTTTTACTTTTATTCTTGGTCTCTGTGTATTACATGTGAACACTGGCTCTTGGAGCTACGTATATGAGTGTTTTGTCTGCATGTATGTATGTGTACCATAGGTGTGCCTGGCGCTCAAAGAAGCCAGAGGAGGACGTCGGATCCCTGCAACTGGAGTTACTGATGGTTGTGAACTGTCGTGTGGGTGCTGGGAATCAAACCCTGATCCTTAACCCCTGAGCCACCTCTTCAGCCCCAGGCAGCACACATTTCATGAGTCTCAAAACAAAAACAAACAACAACAAAAGAAAACCGAACTGTTTACTAACTTGCAAGCTCCAAGCTCACAGGACAGAGAAAAGGGTCTGAGCTGTTAACTTTTCCCATTATCCCCAGTTGCCTAGGGAGCGTGGAGCACTTAGCTCAGCAGGGTCTCAGAGCACATCCTGGGCCACACCGGGCTTGTTGAGGGCGTGGTGGGGTGGACCTGGCTGTTAGTGTTGGGTTTGGCTGGCTGTGTCTACCTTCTACTCTATTGTGTTGGTCTCTACGTTTCGTTTCCTGTGTTAGCTTTGGCGTATCTGTGATTAGCCTCTTGGGGAAGCTTTCAATGGAGGTCGGTCGGGAAAATTCTGTTACTCTTCTCAGAAAGCAGAGATCTTTTGGGATGGTTAAACTCTTTATCTATCTATCTATCTATCTATCTATCTATCTATCTATCTATCTATCATCTACCTACCTACCTACCTATCTATTATCTATCAATCATCTATCCATCTATCGTGTATCTATCTATCTATCTATCTATCTATCTATCTATCTATCTATCTATCTATCTATCTACTTATCATGTATCTATCTATCCATCGATCTATCTATCATCTATCTATCATTTATATTGAGAGAGACTCTCTATGTAGCCCTGGCTGTCCTGGAACTCGATATGTAGACCAACTGTCCTCTAATTCAAAGAGATCCTCCTGCTTTGCCTGCGGAGTCCTGGGACTGCTGGGATTAAAGGAATGCTACGCCACGCCTGTCGGTTTAGGTTCAACTCTTACAGAGTGCTTGCCTATTACCGAAGAGCCATTTCAATGGCCGGGAAGCCTGTCCCGGGAGTGAGCCAACAGCAGCCGGAAACACTCAGAAAGCCCGGCTTGGAAGCCAGGCTCTCTGATGGTGCTCACCTGCAAGCCGCAGCGGCGGGCCTCTGCAGCCTTCAAGGAACGGAACATCCTCTTTGGGTAGCACAAAGGGCCATGTTTGGAAATGACGGAGCAGGAAAGGGTAGGGAGAATAACCACAGAGGACCAGAGCTGAGGTGGCGTTGGGACTGCAGGGTGGACAAAAAGGGAGGAAAATGGAGCAAAATGGGAAGCTCAGAATAGAAGATATAAAGGAAAGTGCCAACTAGTGAAAATCCTGCGAAAGAACGCGCAGGGGGGTGGGGTGGGGGGACTGGGGAATGGTTTAGAAAAATAGCAATTAGCACAGCTAAAAATAAAGACCAATTTCGAGACAAAGCCAGATCCAAAGGAGAAAAATAAAACTCGCCAGAAAGACAATTCCTTGCAAACCAAATGCTCAAGAAAATGGGGCTAATGACACCCCCGTCTTGGGCTGTTTTGTAAAAGAAATGAGAAACTAGATGAGCGTGAAGCGCGGCGCTGAGCAGGTGACAGGCACCAGGAGAGGAGCGATGAGCCCGGCTCCGGGACCTACGGGATTCTGCTAGTTGAGCGTAAAGGTCCTCCTGAGACTGCACCCAAGTGTCGTCCAAGTTAAAAATGTGCCGGCGCGCTCCGATCTGCGCTGGAACCGCAGAGGCTCAGGCAGTGTTCTCTGAGGTCTGTCGGTTCCAGAGCCTCGAAGCCGGGACACAAGGCGTGGCGTGGGCTGGAGTGGGCACCCACACTTGTCTCCTGGTTTTGGCAACGCCTCCTGGGTATCCGCCGCGTGAGCAGGCTGTGCACCCACAGAGTCGGAGTCGGGTAGACCCGGGGGCGATCTAGAAGGTGACTACGGCCTGGCAGGGACAAGGAACGCTGTGCGTCTCCCAGGCCGCGAGGGGAGGGACCAGGATGCGCGCGGGAGCTGAGGGTCACCCGAGGCCACTTCACTCTACCCTGAGCGGGTAGCTGGAGGCTGGACCCAATGCCCACGGGTACTGATGATCAGGGAGAGGGGAGCGCCGCGGAAAGAAGGCGGCGGGCGGGGCCTGGAGGGGCGGCGTCGCGCGGGCTCCACCTCCTCTTTGCCCTCCTCGGGTTCTGCCGCCGTGCCGCCCGGCTGCTCCGTGCTCGGGCGCCCGCGGCTATGTTCACCCGCGCCGTGAACCGACTGAGCAGGAAGCGGCCGCCGTCTGGTAAGTGACTGTGGACGCTGGGGCGCGGGAAGGGCTGGGTCGTGGGGGTCCCCTGGCGCGGCTCGCGGTGCCGCCCGGACAGCAGCTGCGCTCCTCCCGGCTCGCTCTGTCCCAGCCGCGGCGGGAGCGCAGAGCCGGGGAGCCGCCCCGGGAGGAAGTTAAGCTTAAAGCTAGAGCCACAACAGCTTTTTTTTTCGAGAGAAGGTCTGAGAGCCACGGGAGAGACAGAACAGCCCCCTACTCTGAGGCAGCGTGGGAGCCAGGCTCCCCTCCTGTGTGCAGCCTCCGCCACCGGCCGAGTGGGAAGGATGCTCCACCGGACCTCTGCATCCCCGGAGCGGCCGGCCCCGCGGCGCCAAAAAGTGGAGTCCCAAGGTGGCTGCACACCAGGGCGGGGGAGTCACTTTGTCTTTTCCCCTGGACCAGTCCGACCCACAGTTTGGGGCAACTTGGCAAGACAAAGAACCCACAGTGCAGAAATGGTGATTCGAATCCTGTCATCTTTTTTTTTTTTTTTTTTTTTTTTTTTGTTCATAATAACACCTAACATTCTTTGGTGGCTTATGTTGTGGCCAGGAGCTGTGTTGACATCTGTGCTTTTCTCTTGTCTTCACCAGTAGACTAGCCGCGCTGGAGGGGTGGGGTTCTGAAGCCAGGGTCTTGGGTGACCTGCTCTACTCCTAGTTGGTGGACCCTCCAAACCTACATTTGTTTGCTTGCTCGACTCTGGTTTGGAGTTCACCGGCTTGCTTTCCTGTCGCCCAGAGATTCACTCTGTGTCAGCCGGTTTCCTCTTTTCACCTAAACATCAACTGTGGTTAAGCGACTGCAATCAGACAGATTGAATCCCACTGCCATCACTCACCAGCTGTGCAACTTCTTTGTAAGGGGTAGGGATGTGCAAAGTGTAGCTTTAAGTGCTTAATTGGAGCCTGGCCTCCCTCCACCCATCACCTCATGCAAATCATTTCATTAAATATTTAAGGCGACCCTACTAAAGTCAGATTTCGTGCAGTTATTTGGAAAGAGTTTGCACCGTCGCCTAATATGAATTAAAGTGCTCCATTAGTGTCGTCTGTGTGGCCAGATTCCCTTGTGAGTGTTGATGGCTGATGCAGGCAGGCTATGGAGAGGTGGTCAGATTCTAGGCACTGGAGTTAAAAACTTCCAATTCCAACCTTGACTCTGTCATTTGGCGACGCTGAATAATGAATGTCCTTGGACCTTTCCGTGCCACAGAGCTGTGCTGGTGCTGGCTCAGTGTGGCTTGCAAGAGCCAATTGCTAAATACTCAGGGCATCTGGGAGCTGGTTGCGCAGTCATAGGTGGGTTGAAATTAGCTGTGGTGGGACATATCAACATACGACAGACATCAGGGCTTGTGAACAGTGGATTTCGGATTTCGGAAAGCTTAACTACACACTTAATTTTAAAAATTTTAAAATTACATTTATCCTGTGTGTGTGTGTGTCTGTGTGTGTCCCCGTGTGTGTGTCTGTGTGTGTCCCCGTGTGTGTGTGTGTGTGTGTGTGTGTCCATGTGTGTCTGTGTGTGTGTCGTCTCTGTGTGTGTGTGTGTGTGTGTGTGTCTGTCTGTCTACTGTCTGTCGTCTGTTTTTCTGTTTGCCTGCCTCTCTGCCTGTGTACATGCCACAGCTTGCATGTGGAGGTCAGAAGACAATTGGAAATCAGTTCTCTCCTTCTACCGTACAGGTCCCAGTAATCAAACTCAGGCTATCAGGCTTGGATACAAACCTCTTTACCCACTGAGCCATCTTGCTGGCCCTTAACTACAGACTTTAATTCTGATAA
This sequence comes from Peromyscus maniculatus bairdii, assembly GCF_049852395.1. Lineage (NCBI taxonomy): Eukaryota > Metazoa > Chordata > Mammalia > Rodentia > Cricetidae > Peromyscus > Peromyscus maniculatus. The sequence continues at coordinate 138,830,058 of NC_134852.1, read as the reverse complement.
ATATGTGTTCAAGTTACTAATAGCAGGGCCAGCAGTAAAACATGAGAAGCTCCAAAATGCAATGCTGGATACGTGATAAAGGCGTAGGAGTTACGAGCTTCCTTTTCTCTCTCTCCCTTGTTATACAGAGCAGTTGTGAATAGCCCTGCATAGGGCTTGTTGCTTTGAATTATATTTGGCCTGAATAGAATAGAAATAGAGCCACTGAATCATGACAGATGAATGGATTTTGGATGCTTTTGCATATGGCCACATTGCATTCCCAAGCTGAATGGCAGTTTCAGAAACGTTAGTCGCATGTACCTGTTCCAGGGCAACAGACTTGAACACTGATGACGTTCGCCCACACTGCCAATAGAAAGGCCAGAAGTTAAGCAGCAGGGCTGGGGGTTGATGTCTGGAGTGTAAAAGCTCAGGTTCCTTGAAATCTGTGGGGATGAGGTCCGCCACTCTGGTGAAAGGATATGTGCCCCTGCCAGTCTGGTCACTGACATCACCACCGAGCAGCAGGAAAAGAAGGTGTCCAGTGAGAGAGGGAGGGTGGGCAGCGGGCAAGCTAACCACAGGATGCTGAGGCATCGGAGAGAGGGCAGTTTTGATTGTTTTTTTTTTTTTTTCTAGTGGTGCTAGGGCACACCGGGGCCTGGCACATGCAGGCAAGTGGTCTGCCACAGAGTGACATCCCACCTGATCGTTGCTTTTTAAAGAGTTTTTCCAAAATGTCCAACTCAGACCCCACCCAAGCTGGAGGCACCCCTGCAAGAACCTGGGCTTGGAGCTGATAGCAAGCCTGTCTCCTCCAGAGCATTTTATGTGTGGCCGAAGGAGCTAAATCTTATTAAAGATGGTATCCAGAAGCTAAGAGCTGTGAGCTCCACCCATTTCTAAGGTTTATAGTTTGAGGTCCCTTTGTCTCATTTCTGAGGTCTCTCAAAGTATGTTTTGCCTGCCAGGTTGGGGAAGTGGGGGCTTGATAAAAGTCAGACCCCGGTTCAGTCTTAAAGACCCAGGGGAGCACGAAGAGTTAACTGCATTTTTAGCAAGTACCCCAGTGTTTTGTTTGGTTTTTTTTTTGTTTTTTAGTTTTTGTTTTTTTTCTGAAATGTGAGGACTCCTCAGAGGGTTCTGTCCCCTGCCCACAACCTGCACTGCTAATAACTGGCAAGATCCAGCTACATGGCCCGTCAGGGAAGTTCTCTTTACATTATCCCATTAAACCCTGGGAACATTGCAGAGTTATTGCTGGGCTTACGTTTTTATTTGAAGGTGACAATCTGCACAGAAATTTAACGTATTTGTTTTTAACAACTTGAGACGGAGGAGCGTGTTGGTGGTTGGGCAAACTGACTCTTGTAGAGACTCATGGGCTAGGCCTTGGGGCTGCGGGAGAGCAAGGCTAGCCTGCAAGAATAAGATGGCCTTTTTGTCTAGATGACATCAGCTCAGCCTGCTTGGGTCCCCCCAAGAGCATTCCACAGACAAGATGGAGGCGGGCAGGAGGTGCAAGGTGACAATATTTTGTTTGTCTTCTGTCCTCAGAACAGAGGACTTAGATGCCCAGGCAGGGTCTGGATTGGCTATTTCCTTGAGCTTTCGTGGGGAACCAGACACTTCCCTCCTCCAGCTGAGTGATCCCCCTGGCCCCCGCATGCTGGGTTCTAAGAACTTGTTGTTTATATTGTACTAAATATATTCTGGTCGCTTCTGCTTCCCCCAGACAGCTGGTCCACTGCAGCAGCCTGGGGGTGGCCGTCAGAGAAGAGGGGCCTCAGGCAGCAATAACAGCAGCCCCTTGATAAGGGCCGTCAGGAGGCATCCACTATGGGAAACAGTCCCTGCAGACTCCCAGGGACAAATTTCTCTCTGCGTCTGATTCCTATCTCTCGAGGGCCATGCCTAGTGCCCAGGTTTGTCTTGCTGCCTTCTCCTGGTCTGTCCTTTTCAACCCCATCCTTCTGCCCCTTACTCTACCCATAGAGGTATTGGGCATTCCTACCTCCTTAAGGGTGCCCTTCCTCCAAGCCTGGCTGGTACTCGGCTCCCGACAGTAGCCTGTTTCAGAAGAAGGGACGTTGGGTCCCCAGGGGTGGGAACTACTTCAAGGCTACTCGTCTGCAAAGAAGCAGACACGATAACCTGTCTCTGACTAGTCCAGGGCTACCCGTACACACAACTACTCAGTCGGCTTGTTAGCTATTTAGTGACTAAGCATGGAGGTGACGACCTCTGCTTGTCCTTCGTCCCTCCGATCTGAGAGGTCCTGGTCTTATCTTCTCACTTCATAGTAAATCCGTGACTAAAAGTCAGAGTTTCCCTTTGTTGTGTCTTTACCTGACTTTCCTTCCCAGCTTCTTCCGCCAGCCGTTCTGGAACAGACTCAACCTCCTTCATCCTGCTGCTTGCTTCTTCGTAGTAAGTTGCTCCATTCACCTCTGTGGGCCGTATTTCCTGGTTGGGTACACGCTCCGAGACTGTCGTCTGTTTTCAGTAGCCGTTTTCTTCTTTCCGTGCCTCTGACCCCTTCATCAGTGCCCAGCTTTTAGCTCATTCCTCTGAAAGTATTGATCATTAGAGACTGGAGTCAGGAGTACCAGATGTGGCGTTAACCCCTGAGGAACACATCACCTTTGTTCTTAAGAAACGTGTGGGCTGGAGCCGGGAGAGAGCACCGTTGGTGAAAGGCTGTTCATTCAACGTTAGGACCACGCGCCTGCGGCTCGATCCCCAGAACCCCGAGGACGGTGCAGCACTGGGAAAGTGGAGTCGTGTGGATGCCAGGAACTCACTGGCCAGTGAGCCCAGCCTATTTAGTCGTCCTTGGCCAGTGAGAGACTCTGTATCAAAAGAGAAGGTGGACAGTGCCTGCGGGGACACCTGTGTCTCCCCTGCTCTTGTGCACACGTCCACCAGCACACACAGGAACAGACGCCCAAAAAGCACTCTGTGGGCTGGGGCTGGGGGTGTAGCTCAGTTAAGAGAGTGCTTATTCTGCAGGCCCGGAGCTCCGAATTCAGTCCCCAGCACAACATGGTGGATTCCAGCACCAGAGAGGTAGAGGTAGGAGGTTCAGAAATTCAAGATCATCCTTGGCTAACGGCCAATCAGAGCTACACGATGTCCCCTCTCAACACACACACACACACACACACATATACACACACACACACAGAAACACACTCACAGCACACACACACATATACATATACATATACATATACATATACATATACACACACATACACACACAGAAACACACTCACAGCACACACACACTCACAGACACACACACAGACACACATGCATACACACACAGACACACATGCATGCATGCACACACACATACATACACACATACACACACAGACACACACTCACAGCACACACACAGACACACACATACACACAGACACAGACACACATGCATACACACACAGACACACAGACACACATGCATGCACACACAGATACACACATACTCATAGACACACATACACACATACATACACACATACACATATATACACACACACAGACACACAGACACACACAAACTCACAGACACACGCATGCATGCACACATAGACACACACATACTCATAGACACACACACATACACACATACACATATATACACACACACAGACACACACATACATACACACATAGACACACACACATACACACATACACATATATACACACACACAGACACACACATACATACACACATAGACACACACACTCACAGACACACATAGACATACACACACAGATACACATTTGCATACACACATGCACACAGACACACACGCATGCACACACATACAAACACATACATACACACATACATGCACACACACATGTACATACATGCACACATACACACATAGACACACATATGCATACACACAGACACACAGACACACACATACTCACAGACACACACACATACATACACACATATACACAATACACACATACATACACATATATACACATACATACACATATATACACACACAGACATACACACTCACAGACACACACATGCATACACACAGACACATACACAGACATACACACATACACATACAGACACACACAGACACACATACTCACAGATGCACATACATACATACATATACACACATATACACACATATATACATACACACATAGACACACATATACACAGACACACACACTCTCAGACACACATATACACACATAGACACATACACACAGACACACAGACACAGACACACAGACACACACATACATACACACATATACACACATACACACATACATACACACATATGCATACATACATACACACAGACACATACACTCTCAGACACACACACACATACACATAGACACACATACTCACACACATACATACACACACATATACACACATACACACATAGACACACATATGCATACACACATACACACAGACACACAGTCTCAGACACATACAGACACACACATACTCACACACACATACACAGACACACATACATACACACATAGACACACATACACACATAGACACGTATGCATACACACACACACAGACACACACACTCTCAGACACACACACATAGACACACACACACTCTCAGACACACACATAGACACACACATACGTACATAGACACACATACATACACAGACACACATACATACACACACATAGACACACACACATACACACATAGACACACACTCTCAGACACACACACATATACACATATACACACATACATACATAGACACATATACATACACAGACACATACATACACACACATAGACACACAAACATAGACACACACACATACACACATAGACACACACTCTCAGACACACACATACACACACACAGACACACAAATACACACAGACACACACATACATACACATAGATACACACACATACACATGCTCATACACACACATACACACATAGACACACACTCTCAGACACACACATACACACACAGACACATATACACAGACACACATACATACACAGACACACACATATACACACATAGACATACACACAGACACACACACATACACACATAGACACAGACACACACACATACATACATACACACTCACACACACACATAGACACACACAGACAGACACACACACACATAGACACAGACAGACAGACACACACACACACACACACACTCCCCCCAAAACAACAAACTCAACCAATCAAGCAAGCAAGAAAATAAATGCATGGGCTAATTCATGAATGACAGTGGTGTGCTTGGGAGGCTGCGGCTGCGGTTTGCAAGAGTCTGAGACCAGCCAGAGCTGCACCGGAAGAGCTTGCCTTAGAACCAGCCTCCCCCTCACACACAGAGAAAGCAGGACTGATTCTGACAAACACTTCTTACAGGTTTGGGATGAACCCAGGGCCTTGTGCATGCTGGGTAAGGGCTCTACCACTGAGCCACACCCCCAGCCCAGAAGTCCCTTATCTTGAAGGAGTTTGAGACTGGGAAGAAAAAGTGGGGGAGGAAAGGCACACTTATCCACAAATGTCGAGCCCCATTGGAGACAAGGAAAGTCAGTGAAAGGGCTTTGGGGCCATTGCCGGCTTTGTTTTGTTTTTCAAGGCCTCGGGGTAGGGTGGGGGGAGGGCTCATTGTTTTTTTAGGCCTCTTGCCACCTAGAAAGTGGGGATTCTTGGGAGGGCACAAACATCAGTGTGGCATCCTTATTTCCTTCCCTCTAGTTGATGCTAGAAACTGTGGCCATCTGTTGTTTAGTTCACCCAAAAGAGGATGTTGAGGAGGCCTTTCTCTTTGGACCTGAGGGTGTCCGGGAGCCCTGAGCCTCCTACAAAGCCGCTTTGAGAAGGCAGCGTGGGACTTCTAGGTGGACCTTCTAGGTGGACAGAGCATGGAACGTAAGGACTACCCCTTCAGAACTCGTTCTTGGCTTGCCCAGGGATGGAGCAGGGCTCAGGGAGGTGGGTTTTATGCTGACACAAGCGTCCCGGGGACTTCTGTGCACACTTGCCTTTCTTTGAGTCCCAGGCTCTCTGATCAAAGTGTCACAACGTGTGTTCAGAGCCGCGCCACCCTCTGCGGCCTGTTTTCCTGTTCTTACGTGCTGGTTCGTAGGAAGCTTGTTTTAAAACTTTTAAATTTCAGCTTCTTTTTTTCTTTTTTTGCTAACTGCAGCGCATGTCCACCTCCCCAGCTGGGGCCTGGCGCGCCTCTAAGGTAGTTCTCACAGGCTAGATACCGGAGTGATAAATACATAAAGTAATATTTAGATACAGGATTTCCATGACCCAGTTTCTGCGGAACCTTAAGCAGATCACCAGTTCAAACAAACAGATTCTCTGCTTCTATATTGGGATGTAACTTTAAAAAAAAAAATGTATTATGCTTGATGTGGTGTAGGAGAAAGGAACTTTTTGAATAAGATTTCTGGGTGTAGCCTTCCCCTGAAACTTTATGCGAAGGAGCTCATCTGCTTTTCTTGCTTTTTCTTTCTCATACCCTGTTCCCTCCTCCTCCTCCTCCTCCTCCTCCTCCTCCTCCTCCTCCTCCTCCTCCTCCTCCTCCTCCTCCTCCTTCTTCTTCTTCTTCTGTTTTAATTAGAGTCTTTCGGAGTTCACACTGGTCTGGGGACTTTGCTGTGTAGCTGAGGCTGGCCTGGTGCTCCTACTTCTCAGCCTTCTGGATACTGGGTTATAGATGAGAGTGTTGGAAATGAAGGTGGGGTGCTATGGCTAACTGCTTTGGAATTTGGGGCTAACATCCCTGCCTTTTCCTGGATGTGAATGTCTCCTTTGTCTCCTTCAGTGGGCTGTTGAGTTTATGGGTACTTGGAGCGGCTCCTGTGAGGATGTAAGTTGTCTCTGCTATTGAGGAAGTTGGATGGATGTTGAGAGCTTATTAAAATATTATTTGGATTTGGGAAATCGTCTACTCAGGGTCCTTACATGGCTCTCCCTGGGGAGTAATAGCAGAAATCTAAGCTGCAAGCGCTCAGGCCTGTTGAGTGCTGCAGATGCCTTTTGAGTATGGATTTCTAGGGAATTCCTGTCTGGAGAAAGTCTCGATTAGGCGTGACATCATAGCTACTATAAATAATGTATTACGAAATGGATCGCAAGTAACTCGCTCCAGCCATCTGCATGGCCGTGCTGCACACATCTTCGGAGACAGGCTTTCACCGAAGTCAGAAACCACACGGAGCAGCCAGCACTGATGGAAACCAAACTGTCTGCTGCACATGCTGTGTGCTAGATGTTTCTCCCTCAGTCTTACAGGACTCCCGCCCCCACCCCCGACTCCTCCAATGTGGAACTAACCTCAAGTTTCTCAATCCTTCCCCACACTATGAGTGTTACTAGTCTCCCCCTGCTAACAATCTCCAGGATCTTAGCACAGAGCTCTGGCTGAACTCTATATAGACCAGGCTGGCCTCGAACTCAGAGATGTGCCTGACTCTGCCTCCCAAATGCTGGGACTAAAGGTGTGCGCCACCACAGCCTGCTATTGTCAGCCTCTTCAAAGCTGCTCTTTTCTGGCCTCTCAATATAAAGATGAGCAGAAGTCAGCATTAAACACAGCAGTGGAGCCTTGTGGGAAAGAACAGGTGCCCTGAAGCCAGACTGTCTGCCTTTGGAGCAAGATTTTCATTTCCTCGATAGGTGACCCTAACAGGTCTCATATCTCAGCTTCTTCACCCATAAAATGGGGATGCTATAAATGTCACATGAGAGTGCTTTGCAAGGCCGAAATGATTCAACCCACATGAAAGTGTGGGGCGCAACCTCACACCTGGCAAGCAATTTGTAAGTGGTCTTGTTATCAGCTAAAGGTAAATTTACTGAAAAATTAGGACCAGGCCTGCAAAAACTTGAAGACCTGAAAAGAGGCAGGAAAACAAAACAGAAAACAGTCGAGCAACCATAGAACCCCTTTCTTCGCCACAAAATGTAAACAGAAAAAATTGAGGCAAACTAATATTACTGCAAATTGCTTCTTATAGCTTGAGAAATCTTAAAGCTGCTAGAAAAGCACGTTTAATGTATTTTCCCCCCACCTGGGCATTCTAAGCCCGCTTCCTTGCCTAATCATCTGAAATGGAAATTTGTCGATGAAAAAGGACAAGCCGGCTGGGGAGACGGCTCTGGCAGTCAAGGGCTTGCTCTGAGTGCACAAGGACCTGAGTGTGACCCCCAGACCCAGGTAGAAGAAGGCAGTTTAGTTTGTGATTGTAATCCCAGTCCTGGGGAGGCAGAGAATCCCTGGGACTCATGGCCAGCTGGCCTGGTAGAATCAGCCAGTTCTGGGTAAAAGTGAGAAACTCAGATTCAAAAACCAAGGTGGAGAGAGGCTGAGAAAGACACCGGGGACCTCTGGCCTGTACACACACACACACACACACACACACACACACACACACACACACACACACACACACCCCTAACCACCCACGAGTATGAATGAGAGAGTCCCTGAATTTTGTGGATTTCAGGACAAGGTTTGGGCAGTTGTGAAATCTTGGCATGGCGTTATTTTTTCTGTTTTTAGTCGTTATTAGTATCAGTCCTTAGTATTAGTATTTTGAGAGGGTCTCCAGATAGAGCCATGGCTGATCTGGTGCTGCCTTGGTGAATAAGCCTGGCCTTGAGCTTCCAAGGATCCTCCTGGGATTACAGACCTGTGCCACCATGTCTTTAAGTTTAGAAGTAAGCTTGCTTGCCATTGAGAAAAGTCATTCTTTCTCTTGTATGTTACTAGGTGAAATATCCCATTTAAAGTGAACGGAGATAGCGTAGGGTCCCTTACTCAGGCTATATCAAAAAGTAGATCAAGTCTTCTGAGCAGGGGACACAGTCACAGAAATGCTCCGAATTCAGGTGACTTCTCAGGCTATGCCAGATGGAGTGGGCTGGAGGTCCATCTTCCCGGAACTTGGGGACGATGGCTTTCTGCGGGCTGGTGCGGTTTGCATCTGTCTCCAACTTCCTATTGTGAGGTATTGGGAAGGTGGAGGAAACACTTTCCAGGTATTCTGTTTAGATCTGGAGCCTCTGGCAGCTGAATCAATGAGTCAAAATAAACCTCTTGTTTTATAAAGTAGCCTGCCTCAGGTATGTTGTTATAGAAATGAAAAATAGACAAAATATAGATGACATTAAGTGAATTGTGTTTGCTGATGTTGAAGATCTTTGTTGTAACAACAATAAAAATGTTTTTTGTTTGTTTGTTTGTTTTTGGTTTTTTGAGACAGGGTTTCTCTGTGTAGCCTTGGCTGTCCTGGAACTTGCTGTATAGACCAGGCTGGCCTTGAACTCAGAGATCTGTCTGCCTTTGTCTCCCAAATGCTGGGGTTAAAAGCGTGCACCACCACTGCCCATCCATAACAAAAACCTTAATCAAACTTGAAAGTCAGACTGGATCTGATGGCATGGGCCTGTAATCCCAGCTCCTCAGGAGACTGAGGCAGGAGGATTTCCAAGATCAATACCTATCTGGGCTACAGAGTGAGTTCAAGGCCAACCTGGGCAACCTTTTCTCAGAATGAAGAGGAGAGGGGAGGGGAAGAGCAGAAGAAGGGGGAGGAGAGGGAAGAGGGAGATGTGGTGGATGGGAACATAGTTCAGTGGTAGAGCACTTGCCTAGCATGTGCAAGGTCCTGGAGTCAATCCCCAGTATTGAAAAACAAACAACAAAAAACCTTAAAGTCAATCTGAAGTCTTGGAAAAGATCCAAACCAGTATCTAAGGAAAGTGAAAACACATGACCGGAGATGGGAGAAGAATCCTGTGGGAAAGTTACAGTTGCAGAGATGGACAAAAGGGAAGGCTTTCTTTTAGTTAAGAGAACTGAAGTCCGAAAGAGGCCCAGCAGCTAAGAGTGCATACCACTCTGAAAAGACTTGAACACTCTGGTTCCAAACATGCTGACCCAGCAGCTCACAACTACCTGGAACACCGGGTCTGGTGCCCTCTTCTGGCTTCCTTGGGCACTGCACTCACATGCGCATACCCCTCCCATATATACACTTACACACACACACACACACACACACACACACACACACACACACACACGAGTTCTGAAGTTGAAACACCAGTAACCAGGACTTTTAAGAATACCTTTCTAGCCGGGCGGTGGTGGCACACGCCTTTAATCCCAGCACTCGGGAGGCAGAGCCAGGCAGATCTCTGTGAGTTCGAGGCCAGCCTGGGCTACCAAGTGAGTTCCAGGAAAAGGCGCAGAGCTACACAGAGAAATCCTGTCTCGAAAAACAAAAAAACAAAAAAACAAAAAACCAAAACAAAACAAAAAACCTTTCTAAGCCTCTCCTGAAAAACCACACAGTATTATTGTTATTTCCTGATGTAAGGGATATGAGAGACTACCATTTTTTGTGTTCCAAGGACCCCGGAGTCCTATGGAGGCAATCCTGATGGGGACAGAGAGGTCCCACTGGTTCCGTGTGGTGATTCTTTAGACATATCATCTACGACAAGTCATTTTCTTGGGTTTTTGTTTCTAGTCTAAGGAGGCAGTCTAAATAGTGGATCGGAGTTGTACAACTCTGTGTGTATGTGTGTGCTTGTACACATGCATTCTGTGTATGTGTGCATATGCATGAGCACAGCATGTATGTGGAAGCCAGAGATTGATGCCACATGTATTCCTCAGTCACTTCCACCATGTTATTTTGGGACATGGTTTCTCACCGAGCCTGGGATTCTGTGATTCAGCTTGACTGCCTTGTCAGTGGGTCCCAGCAACCCTCCTGTCTCTGCCTCCCTAGCACTGGGCTTACGGAGGTACTGCTATATATGGGTGTATGTGGGTGCTGGCTTTGTGTGTGGGTGCTGGGGACTGACCTCAGGGACCACAGGGGGCCATCTCACTTTTTGTTCAACTGAAAGCTGCCGCAAAAAGCGAATCCACAAGTGTGATTATCATCAGCAGGAAAGGGGTGGTTTGCATTTCCCGAGCGGTAGAGGCAGCTTTCAACTGCCCGAGTGCAACCCACCAAGCACATTTATTTGCCAGAGAGCAAGGCGGCGAGCCCCCTAGCATGGTGCGGTTGATTATTTAAAGAGTGCCAAGACTTTCGGCATCCTCTCAGACCACGGCTGAACACGTGGAGGAGAGCGCGTGGTGGCCTGAGGTAGTCCCTAGAACAGTGCACCTGTGTCCTGCTGCTTATTTACTTAAGAGGGTCTGCTGGGGCAGTGGAGTAAATGGCCAAACTGTGTTCTGGAGGCAGAGGACAGAAGGCAAGTTAGAGGCACGCTTGGCGGAATGAGCCCTGCTTCGGGAACTCTCTTGTAATGATGATTTAAAATGATGATTGTAAATGATGATATGTGGGGAGAAACTGTGTCCAGGGATTGACGTTCCATGATGGATAGGAGCCAGGAACTCATTTCTTACCCATGAGTTGGAGAGAGTCACTTCGGAAAGTCAACAGGGTCGTCTGGTAAAGTGATCTAGGGAGTTTGCTCTCATGGAGGAATGGGGCTGCCGTAAATAATTCCTCACGTTATTAGGAGTATCTGTCATGATGGTGAGCATGGACACTGTCCCTAGGTTTCTGATGCTACTTTATGGGGTGCAGGAGATGGAGCCCCAGAAAATTAAGAGGTTAAGGTGTGGATCTGCATGTGGTGGTACAGACAGGCAACTCCAGCCCTGGAAAGGCCAAGGCACAAGACTGTGAGTTCTAGGCTAGCATAGGCTACGTAGTGAGACCCTCTCTCAAAAAAGCCAAACAAAAAAATCAAGATGAGGATATGTTGTTTTACATCCTAAAAGAATGCCAACTGTCAGCTATTCTCTCTCTCTCTCTCTCTCTCTCTGTGTGTGTGTGTGTATACAGATAAGCATGTAAGTGTGTGTGCACATGTGTTGAAGCCAGTGGACAACTTTTGATTGTTCCTTAGTCGCTGTCCACTCTGTTTTTGAGACAGAGTCTCTCCGTGGCCTGGGGCTTGCCAGTTCAGCCAGGCTCACACTTGGGTGCTGGGAATCGAACCCTGGTCCTCATGCTTCTACAGGAGCCTCTTTACCAACCAAGCCAACTCCTCGGGCCCAAGTCTAGTATATTCTGATAGGAATTTTCTTAAATAGCTATTTTCCGTGATTAATAAGTTATAAAAATGTTTCAATCATGCTTCAAAGGTGATTTACTTTGTTGATTTCTTAATAGAAAGTTTATTTTCTTCTAGATTCAAGCTTTCTTTCTATTTTTATAATCTTATTTCTAATCTTGTGCTAGTTGTAACACAGCTCCCTTGGTAGGTCGTTCTTTCCAGAAAGGGGGGAAAGGGAATGACAGAGTACTGCTCTCAGATAGACTTCCTATTTTTTGTCCCCCGATGGAGACATAGTAATTCTATATATTTGTTAGCTATGGTGGAGCATTTAAACACATGTTGTATCAGGATCAGGTCAGGGTAATTGCCATATCTACCACTTCAGATTTTTCTCATTTCTTTGTGAGACTCTTTCTACCTGCTGTGGAGAAAATGCACAGTTTGTACTTCCATCTTAAATCCTTAAATAACCTCGAGCTCAGAGGACCCTCTTCAAATGCACGCACAAATTTTACTACGGCCTTGTAGCTCAAACCAATCAAGCTGGGGTTTGAACGTGGACTCAACCGAAGCAACATGCCAGTAGTTTCGTGTGACTCTAGGACTGGGTCAGGTCTGAAGACATGTCTAATGCATCGCTTCTTCCTTCAGCCAAGTGGCCCCGGTGTGATCGTCTGAGACCCTCTGTCACTTTTTCTTTGGTAAAGAGGGTGCTAAATGTCAAGCCTGTTAATGTAAGATGTCCCATGCAGTTATCCATTCATTCTGTGCACTAACAGGTTAGGGGGCTGCCTCAGGGTCAGCGATATTTCATTCATTCATTCACTCACTCACTCATTCATTCATTCATAGTGTCTCATGGTTCTCTAGCTAGCTTTGAACTCACTGTGTAGCCAAGGATGACTGAACTCCTGATCTCTCTGCCTCCCCAGTGCTGGGATCCCAGGCAGGGGTTACCATTGCTGCTTTTGTGTAGGAAAGGAAGGAACCCAGGGCTCCGTGTATGCCAGGCAGGCACTCTCCCATCTCAGCCACATCCCTGGCTATAGATTTAGAGATATGACATATAAAAAAAAAAACTAAACTGCTGCGGAGACCTCCAGGATGAGCCGGACAACAGAGCTTTAGATACAAACTAAGATACAAACCCACACAGGAGGTCCAGGTGAAGGGGAACGTGGAGACTAGTGGTGCTTTCTTTAAAATGTTGGCATTTGCTTGCCATGAATTTTCTTTGTTCTGGGACTCAGGATAGAACCCAGGACTCTGCACATGCTAGGAAAGCATTCTACCCCTCACACACATCCCTAGTCCCATTATGGATTCTTTTTTTTTCCCTGTTTTTTTGAGACAAGGTTTCTCTGTGTAGCTTTGGTGCCTGTCCTGGATCTTGCTCTGTAGACCAGGCTGGCCTCGAACTCAAAGACATCCACCTGTCTCTGTCTACTGGGATTAAAGGTGTGCACCGCTGCCAGCACCGCCACCGCCTGGCCCATTATGGATTCTTTGAGCATTCATTTTGAATTAGAAAAAAAGTGCTACACGAAGATATTTGTCTTGATGCCTGCCGTATCTTGACAACTCCTGGTGTGATTGTCCTCATCCTGGCCCTGCTTCTCGTAAGGAAGACGCAGAAGACGCTGCGGTCTTGGAGCTTTCAGACCCGTGGAGTCACTGTAACTGTGCAAAAGCAGAGAGGAAAGAGTTGATGCTGAGTCAGGGGTCCACGGGAAGTGGATTGCAGAGAGACTCGGGGCCAATGGACAAACTCGGACATAATAGGATGTAATAGAAATGGCAGGTCCCTTGCTCTGAGCCTCATTTTTTTTTTTTTTGGTCTTAACCTTAGTTGTTGGGTTTTTTGTTTTTTGTTTTTGTCTGAACAACAGAGGGAATAGTGACTCCCACCTCAGCAGACCGAGTCTACCGTGACAGGCCCTGGTACATGTTGGTTTGGGGATGATGGTGGTGATGACGTTGCAGTATAGATTTACAGTAATATCCTATGCACCGTCTGCACAGGACAGAGCCTTTGGGTGCTGACACTGTCTGAACTGTGTTTTGTAGATATACATGACAACGACGGGAGCTCAAGCAGCAGTCAGCAAGGCCTCATGAGCACAGCCAGATGGGCGACCTCCTTGGAGAATCTTCTGGAAGATCCGGAAGGCGTGACAAGATTTAGGGTTTGCCTTTTCATTGTTCATTGGAACTGATGTCACAGGGAAAGCTTAGCTATGTGTATGATGGGGGTAGGGTGGGGGCAGAGGGACAAGGACAGTGTTTAACACTGTCTGCTCCAGCTAGAGACTAAGAACTGTTCACTGAGAACCTCCCCTGACCACTTCGGACTTCCAAAGGGACATACAACCTGTCTCTGGTTTTCATATAGTTAGTGGGGAAGGAGAGGGGGGTCATGGGGGAGGGTGTGAGTGTGGGATCTGGAGGAAGGATTTCCAGGACTGGCAGGGATGATCTGGGTCTCTCTGGCATGAAAGCTTGTTCTCTCCAGTCTCAGACCCTCTCTGGATGCATCACTACTGTTGAGAGAGGCTGGATGGTAACTAACAAAGTGAAGCTGGGGAAGGAATCTCCCAAAGGAGGGCTGGTGGACAGGGAATGGCTGGTGATGGACAGGAATGGCTGATGATGGACAGGAAGGGCTGATGATGGACAGGAAGGGCTGATGATGGACAGGAAGGGCTGATGATGAACAGAGAAAGGCTGATGATGGACAGGAAGGGCTGATGATGGACAGGGAAGGGCTGATGATGGACAGGGAATGGCTGATGATGGACAGGAAGGGCTGATGATGGACAGGGAAGGGCTGATGATGGACAGGGAAGGGCTGATAATGGACAGGGAATGGTTGATGATGGACAGGAAGGGCTGATGATGGACAGGGAGGGCTGAAGATGGACAGGGAAGGGCTGATGATGAACAGAGAAGGGCTGATGATGGATGGGAAGGGCTGATGATGGACAATGAAGGGCTGATGATGGATGGGAAGGGCTGATGATGGACAGGAAGGGCTGAAGATGGACAGGGAAGGGCTGATGATGAGCAGAGAAAGGCTGATGATGGATGGGAAGGGCTGATGATGGGCAGGAAGGGCTGATGATGGACAGAGAAAGGCTGAAGATGGACAGGGAAGGGCTGATGATAGATGGAAGGGCTGATGATGGATGGAAGGGCTGATGATGGATGGAAGGGCTGATGATGGACAGGAAGGGCTGATGATGGACAGGAAGGGCTGATGATGGATGGAAGGGCTGATGATGGATGGAAGGGCTGATGATGGATGGAAGGGCTGATGATGGACAGGAAGGGCTGATGATGGACGGGAAGGGCTGATGATGGACAGGAAGGGCTGATGATAGACAGGGAAGGGCTGATGGACAGGGAAGGGCTGATGATGGACAGGGAAGGGCTGATGGACAGGGAAGGGCTGATGGACAGCGAAGGGCTGATGGAGGACAGGAAGGGCTGATGCTGCTCATTGGAGGGTCACACCGATCTTTGGCAATTTGGCTTTTTAGGTGATGGGCTGAGGTGTCGCTGGTCCTCATGGAGCTCCTGGGGTGGAGAGTAGAACTGTAAGCATTGTCTAGATGCCAGGGAGGTTTGAATGCAGCCTCAGAGCTGACCATCGCTAACTCTTTACCAGCAGTCCTAGGAAAGCACACCTCCAACTTAAAATGGTCTCCGTCACTGGGATTTGGACAGGCTTAATATTTTCTTTCCTTTTGTTTAAAAAAAGGGCCTGGCTTTGGAGGAATGCACTTTGTCTAAACAGTGTCTGGAAGGGGCTGATAGATCTTCCACTTTAATTTACTTTTGGTAATTTATTGTCAGCTTAGAAATGCGACTAGATTCTCCGCTTCATTTTTATTCTGCCCTGCAATGTCAAAACCATTAAGGTGAAATGCGTAAGAAATTCTCGCTTCAACATTAAACACGTTCTTTGTTTTTCTGGGTGGGGTTTTTTCAAGGGATGATTAAACCAGGTTCCTCTGTCCGCTTTTGCCATGCCATCTTTGAAAGGAAGCTCGTGTTTTCTCAGCACTGAACGCTAAATGGCTCCTCTCCCCCTTTTTTATATGTAGGAATTTCTGAAAAAGGAATTCAGTGAAGAAAATGTCTTGTTTTGGCTAGCATGCGAAGATTTCAAGAAGGTGGAGGACAAGAAGCAGGTACTTCTCTGCCTTCTGCTTTTGTGATGAATTTTTCCCCCTGTCATGCCGTCACAGCTGCCTGTTGCCTGGATCTGGGAACGGCCCAGACTGTCCTGATTCATACTAGATCTGAGGGGAGATTTCAGCTCCTCAGTTGGTACCTAGTGCTGACCAAATACTAACAGTTTATGTTTTTAAAAGAGCATGTTAGCCATTTCTGAAGAGAGCTGTTCAAGCAGGCCAATGTTCCAAGTAGATGTGAACATTTATTTGTAGCGTGTCATTTCGTTGACTGTTTTCATCATAAATAAGTCACAAGGGTGTCTCCCCAAGGTGACAGTGGTGTTGTCAGGCATGATTAGCAGATGTGTGGCTGTGAAAGCACCCTGTTCAGCAGGTGATTCCTTGTGAACCCCCAGGAGCTGTCAGGCATTCTATGTAGGAAGTTTCTGACTTCTCCCAGAGGTAGCCTTTAGTTCTCAAGCAGCCACCGAAGGATGGGTGCCAGACAGGTGGACCAGGTGGGGTTCTGAAATGGCCTCTCCCTCTTTCTCAGGGCTACCAAAGGGCGTCAGTCCTGTGAAAGAGTGAGGATTCTGGGCAAGGCTGTTGAAGTGAGGGGAATGGGGGCCAGCAGAGGATATCCTGTCCTGCTTCCAGCACCTGGATTCAGTGCTCCCTGAGGGCCCTAAGGCCATGCCTACAGGCTGCTTCCGTCTTCAGCCTTCTGCTGGGAGAGCTCCAGGCCTCGGCTTCACTACCCTTGTTCTTCTGTCCCTGGGATCTGGGGGACCCCTCTTCCCATAGAGTCTTCTCCCAAGATTGGACATTTGGATTCTTCTTTTTTCCTTCTGGTATTGGGGATTTAATCTAGGGTGTGGTCCATGCTGGGCAAGCATTTTCCACTGAGACATGTGCCCAGCCTCGTTGTACTGTCTTTTGTCTCTTTTGACAGGGTCTCACTAAGTTGTCCAGGTTGTCCTTGAACTCACTCCCAGCAGGCTACTGTATCTGAGTAGCTATGATTACAGGCCTGTGCCTGTAATTCTAAAGTGAAACCACCTAATTTGTCAACATTGGAACTAATTTTAGTTTATAACCTCACTGTCTCAGTCACTGTTCTGTTACTGTGAAGAGACACCATGACCAAGGCAACTTATACAAGAAGAGCATTTAATTGGGGGGAGCATTGCTTGCAGTTTCAGAGGGTCAGTATGTAATCCTCACGGTGAGAAGCAAGATGGCAGGCAGGCAGGCATGGAGCTGGATCAGTAGCTGAGAGTTTACATCCTGATCCGCAATGAGACTGGTCCTGGCATGGGCTTTTGAACCCCCCCAGTCACACACCTCCTCCAGCAAGGCCGCACCTCCTAATCCTTCCCATACAGTTTACCAACTGGGAACTAGACATTCGAATAGATGAGCCTACGGAGGCCAATCTCACTGAAACCACCACACTTGCCCTCCAAACAGAACAGCTCTCCAGACAGAGGTAGCTTGTAGGCTGCCAGGTTTGGAGGTTCTGTCTCTAAATGCTGGACTCTCCAGGGCCAGCAGCCATGAACTGTTTGCAGACAAACAGCCTGGAGAAGGCACCTTACTGCTGCCTTTCAGGGGTCTCTTCCCAGGCTGGAGCAGCCTGTGGCCTTCCTCCTTGGAATGGACAAGAAGTGAATCTGAGATGGGTTCCCCTGGCTTCAGCCTCCCAGGCTGGCCTCGCTCCCCTGGGAATGACTGCGGCCTCTGCGGCTTTCTGCCGTTTTCTCCCCAGGGCATCCTTGTTGGAGAAGGGACTTAGTGGGGAAATGGGAGGTGGCACCAGCATTGGAAAGGTAGGCTTCAGGGTTGAGGTCCCCTGGGAAGGAGCACACACCGTTCTCCTCTGTCCCCCAGCGTTGAACAGGCCTCCGAGAAGCACTGCTCCTTGCTGGCCTTGTGCATCTGGTGTGACCAGCATCGTACCATGAACATCTAGCTCAGAGTCAGGTGGCCAAGCGATGTCCTTCGTCTGCCTTGTTCTTTGAAGGTCAGGCAAGAGGAGGACCCACAAGAGAACAGATCTATCCTTGTGGCCCAGACAGGAAGCCAAGGCCCTGGGTAGAGCTGGGCTTAAACCATGATCTGGAGGCAGCCAGCCCCCTGCACACCTGCCCTGTGTGTGTCTGTTCTTGTGGGGTGCCCCAGTCCTTGCAGAGTGCCTGCTCAGTGCCAGGCATTGTGAAAAGCCCTGGAGACACGCACCTCCTGGACAAACCAGATAAGCTTCGTTAAAAGCTCTGCAAGTGTGATGCATGTAGACACCAGACGTGGGAAGCCTAAGGGCAGGGGAGTCAACCAAGGTCTACTGGGAAGTGAGTTATAGCCGGAGACCTGCAATGGTGGTTGCGGAAAGGGAACCAGGGACTCCAGAAGCAGGAACAGCGTATGAGAAGACCAGCCTGGAGACAAGAGCGGGGCGGGGGGGTGTCCTGTTTGCCAGGGGGTCTACTGGGCTGTGTTTGAAGGTAAGGGTAGGTAAGGCCCGATCTGAGAATGGGGGTGCATGGCAAGACGGGACCTCATGCCATGGCCCTGGAGAGTCCCTACAGGACCTTAATGTTGTATGTGGCAGATGTAGCATTGGGTGGCACTGCTCTGTCATAGACTATGGAAATCTAGACTCAGCAGCCTTCTCTTCACCCCCATGTCCCCATTACTGGGCTCTGGAAGGCTTGTGTCCCCAAGTCTGGAACATAACCCAGTGTTATAATGAATGCTGAGTTGACTCCCCCCTCTGCCCAAGGAAAGAAAGATGCTTGTCTCAAACTTTCCTTTGGAGCGTGACAAGTCAGGCCTCCATCTTATGCATTTCTCAGCACTCTTCCAAGCTCCAACAGAACAGCTCACCAAGCTTTGAACCTTCGGCGGCTTTTCTAGCATCCTCCACAGAACCCCATGGTCAGGTCTGTCACAGTGATACCTCACTGTGGGTACCAATTTCCGTGCTCGTTAGGGTTTCTAGAGCAGTGATAAAGCAAAAGCAGCTTGGAGAGGAGAGGTTTATTTGGCTTCCACTTCCACATCAAAGTCCATCACTGAAGGAAGTCAGGACAGGACGTCAAACAGGGCAGGACCCTGGAGGCAGGGGCTGATGCAGAGGCCATGGAGGAGTGCCACTTACTGGCTTGCGCAGCTGGTTTTCTTATAGCACCCGGGACTACCAGCCCAGGGATAACACCACCCACTGTGAGCTGGGCCCTCCCACATCAGTCACTAATTAAGAAAATTATGGTTTGTCTCCAGCCCAGCTTTATGGAGGCATTTTATCAATGGAGACTCCCCCAGACTTATGGAGGCATTTTATCAATGGAGACTCCCCCAGCCTTACAGATGAGTGTCGCTTGTGTCAAGCTGACATAAAAACTATCCAGCAGGATGCTGCTGGGGACAGGGGAGCCCCTAGTGACACTGGCATGTCTGGGTCTTGGTGGAGGCCACAGCATTGAGCCTTCATGCTGCTATCATTCACAGATGCAGGGGTGTGATTTGAGAGGTCAGTGGCAGCCCATATTAGGCTACCATGTGTTGCATCTGCATGCAGAGCCAGCCTCTGCTCCTGGCCCACAGGCTGTCCTGGTCCAGCTGCTGGGGAGGCAAAACGAGGCAGTCAGCTCTGAGTTACTGGTTTCCAGGAGTGGAGGAGGAGGAGGCAGGCCGGCCCTGCAGAAAGCACCTAACTGAATTTCACAATCAAACTTACCACATCTGCCCCAAAGGGAGTGTGGGAGGCTTTCTCTCTCCCTGCAGTCAATTGAGGCAGCTGCGAGGCTCGATGCAAATCAGACTTTCAAACCTCTGCTGGTTTAGGGACAATTCTGGTGATTTGTTTTTCTTTTCTGTTTTTTTTTTTTTTTTTTTTTTTTTTTTGGTGTGTGTGTGTGTGTGTGTGTGTGTTGTGCATGTATGCATGAGGTTTTTTTTTTTTTTGTATGTGTGTAGGCACACATGTGGGTGCTCATGTACACGTGGGAGCGTGCATGTGGAGGCCTGAGACTGATGTGAAGAATAGCCTCCTACTCTTCCACTTTAGTCAACGAGACAAGGTCACTCAGTCAAACCCAGAGCTGGTTCAGATGGCTAGTCTCCCTAGCCAGCTCGCACTGGCTCTCTTTCCCAGCCTGACATTGCAGGGAAGCGGCAGATGTAAGTTCCGGGGATTTGAATTCTGGTGCTCACACTTGTGTGGCAAGGGCTTCACCACCGAGCCTCTCCTCAGTGAATATCACACTTGTTTACGCTGAGCACCTCATGTAATTTACCTCTCCATCTTTTGTAGTCTGTCTTTCTGTCTCTCATGCTCACGAGTTCAGGCATCTTTGTTTTTCTCCCTTTCTGTATTATCCAAGCATCTAGACCTGTGTCGGGCACACCATGTGTCTCTTCTTCTCTGTGGGATGAAGGCGTGCCCTCCACTCAGGCTGGACTCTCACCTTGTCCTGAAGCCTGGCCATGGCAATGGGCTTGATAGATGAGCATACATTCTAGCCCGCCGGGACTTTTAACTCTTTGAAGCCCGGAAGAGTAGAACAGTCTTGATTGTCTTCCCTGGTCTGTGCTCCACTGTGACCTGGCAAGCTACTGGGCAAAGAAAGGCCATGGCTTAGGGAGGTCCAACCTTGCATGCATCAAGGGAATATTGAGGACTTTTGGGAAACTGGGGAAATGACATTTCTCGCCTCCTGTCCTCAGGTTTTCTTTGTTTCTTATACCTGCCATACCTTCC
This sequence comes from Peromyscus maniculatus bairdii, assembly GCF_049852395.1. Classification (NCBI taxonomy): domain Eukaryota; kingdom Metazoa; phylum Chordata; class Mammalia; order Rodentia; family Cricetidae; genus Peromyscus; species Peromyscus maniculatus. The sequence goes on along the minus strand of NC_134852.1, from coordinate 138,809,001 downwards.
ATGTATCTGTAGTTAGCACCTTCCATCCCTCTGTGGTTGAAAACTGTTCTCTTGTGGGCCCTATGAGTTAGCATGGGATGTATGCCTAGCTTCCAGAGTAATTCAGCATTTATAAAACCACAGAGATGGCGTTAGAGAGACGGCTCAGCAGTTCAGAGCCCAGTCTACTCTTCCAGAGGACCAGAGTTCGGTTCCCAGCGTCCCTGTCAGGTGGCTCACAACCATGTGTAACTCCAGTTACAGGGGATGCGATGCCTCTGGCCTCTGTGGGCACCCGCGAATATGTGCACAATCCCCCTACATATACAGATAATTAAAGATGGGAATAAATCTTTAAAAAGAACTCCAGAGAAAGCTCCAACATGGTACTCATTTTTTGGGCTAACTCTGAATTCATCCAGCCATTCATTCATTCTCTCATTCACTCATTCATCAGTCAGCTCATGTACACTGAGCCTGTTTACTGTGTGGTAAGCATTGAAAAGTACCTGGCATCATACAGGCCACATGGAGAATGGGGCAGGGAGGTAGGGTAGAGACCAGTGTCCAGTGTTCACAGCTCTGAGAGCTGTACCAGCATTTAAATATGACAATCCCTTGTATTTTAGTAGTATTTCAAAGCTTACAGTTATGGGAGTCTGTGGTACTATTATTATTATTATTTTGGTATATTTTGTTTAACACTACAACTTGATCTCATACCTGGCTGTATTTGGGTGTTTTTTTTTTTTTTTTTTTAAAAGGTGTTTAAAAGGATCCTTAAAAGAAGTTTGTTCTCCATGAGTGAGTGGGTTACAAAAGAAGGGCACATGGCCTTCACCCTCAGTACCCTCCAGAACTCAGGGGCCATCTAGTTTGGGTACTGTCTCTCTGACCACAGCCTCGGATGTGAAATTTTAGTCCATTTTCCCCATGGGAGTAGCAGGGTCCACGCTGCACCTTAGGAACTCAGTGTGATGCTGGCCCCTGTGATTGCTGCCCACTGCCTCTGCCTCTCCCTGCAAGATGGAGCTGCCCGGGTGCAGGCCTGGGGAGCCCAGCCAGTGCGCTAATAAAACACCAGCCGCCCCCTCCCTCCTCCCTTCCCCCCTTCCTCCCACGGGAGACAGGGTCTGGTGGTGGTGGTGGCATGTTTGACGAACGTGTGGGACCAGAGGAGGATGCCAGGTGCCATCATCCTCCGCCTCATTCTATGGAAACACGGTCTCTCACTGGACCTGGAGCTCATCGGTCTCCAGCTAGGCTGGACCGCAAGTCCCAGTGATCTTCCACAGACAAGTTCTCACTCCACTGCCCATGCTAACCTTGAACTCTTGGCCTCAAGCGGTCCTCCTTCCTATGGGTGCCTGCCACCATGTTTTTGTTTGTTTGTTTCCTGTGAAGGCCCTTTTCCCCTGAGTTGAGATCTTCATTGCAGTTTTTTTCTTTCCTCTCTTTCATCTCTTTGGATCTTGATTCCTACATTTATTTATTTATTTATTTATTTATTTATTTATTTATTTATTTATTTATTTTTAAAGATCCCAACTTCATCTTCAGATGGTCCTTTTGGACTTTCCTTGCTTTTGTGTTTTTTTTTGTTTTTTTTCCCAAGACAGGGGCCCTTCAGTCCCTTCCCAGTGGGCTGCAAGCCTGATGCGTTCGTAAATGGCACATTTCTGTTCAGCGGGCCGGGAAGGCTCTGCTGGGGGGTCTGTATTTGGAGCTCACCTTGACCCCTGTGTTCATCCTGGCAGGCCCTCCTTGCTCTCATTCTCTGGGGCCCCCCTCACTCAATTTATTTTATTTTCACTTTCGGAGCTGAGGACCCAAGCGCTCTCCCGGTGAGCTGAGCCCCGAATCCCATCTTTAAAGTTATCTTTATTAGACGTATTCACTTGATATGTGAATGTTTTGTACCCACATTTGTAACTGCATCACATGAGTGCCTGGTGCCCGTGGAGGTCAGAGGAGGGCCTCAGATCTCCCGGAACTGAAGTGGTTATGAGCCGCCGTGCGGGTGATGGGAATTGAACCTGGAGGAAACACAAGTGCTCTTAACTGCTGACTCATCTCTCCGGCACCCCTCGGCCCCCCATTAAAACAATTATCTCTATTTCATGTGCACGAGTGTGTGTCTGCCTCTATTTTATGTGGACGAGTGTGGGTCTGCATGTGTGTTTGCGCACCATGGGGTACTCACGGAAGCCAAGAGAAGTCAAACCCTGGAATAGCAGTTAAAAATCTGTTAGGAGCTTTCACCTAGGATGAGAATGTCTTTTTATGTATATCTATGAAGCTGTGTCTGTGTGAGTATATGCTGTGTGTGTGTGTGTGTGTGTGTGTGTGTGTGTGTGTGTGTGTGTGTGTGTATGGCTGTGGAGGTCAGAAGGAGACATTGGATCTCCGGAGCTTGAGTTACAAGTGCTGTGAGCCACCCAGGCTGGGTGCTGGGATCCAAACTCCAGTCCTCAAAAAAGGGCAGGAAACAGTCTTTTTTTTATTTTTATTTTAATTAATTGATTTGAGAAAGTCTCACCAGAGAGCACACAGTTACAGAATCCAAGGCAGGACTCAAATTTAGGGAGGGGCTGGGAGAGCACAGGGCCCGGTGAAAGAGAAAGACAGAATGGGAGACTCTTGAGAGAGCAGGGCTCTCTGGTGAAGGAGGCAGGCAGGCAGGCAAGGTAGATGGGACTGGAGCCAGAGAGGCATCCAGCGGAGATCCCCGGAGGGGCTTAGCAATCAGAAGCAGCCATGAGCCCCCAGGCACCGTGGCCTGAGACGCAGGATTCAGCTGAGAAGGGGGAGAGAGTGGGTGGGAGGACTCTTCTCTTGAGATGCATCTGTTGAAATTGGGAGTGAGGAGGCTGTAAAAGCTTTTACAGCGGCGGAGGACCAGCGTGTGCCCTAATGGGGGAGAAGAGACCACACGGCACCTCCTGAGTGCCCGGCAACCCATTACTTTGCTGTTCTGAGTAGATGGGTGTCTGGGGCTGTGAGGGAAGTGAATTCACTTCTATTAAACCGACTTTGGTTGGGAGTGGAAATCGAGGGCCGACTTCCTTCCCAGCATTGCTGCAAACCAGGCGTTGTCGAACCCGAAGGCAGGCGAGGCGCTGGCTTGTGTCTGGAAGGAGCTGGCTTCGGTGTCAGAGAGTGGACACATCTGCCTTTCTCAGGGAAGGGAGGACTATGGTGTGGGCGGCGGCTGGACCAGAGCCGCCTCCACCTCCTGTTCTTATTCTTACAGCAGCTAGAAGAGGGTTAACACAACTCTGGAAAAACCTACCAGAATAGCTCAAGTGGCCAGTTCTTCTTTTGTGTTCAGTGTTCTCAGCCTGGACACCAGGCCTTCCCGTGACTGGCCTGTGGTCAGCAGCCCCAGAGCTTCCCGTTTCGGTCACACTTCCTATCCTAGCCCAGATAGACTCTGCAGCTCACTCATTCTGTCACCCTCGCTGGGTCAGCACAGGGACTCATCCCGTTCTCAGGGGCCGGCGAAGGGCAGCTGATAGGAGAGCGCTGGCTGAGAGCCAGGGTTTGGACATCTGCAGCCCTGGCACCTGCTTCCTCTCCCCTGCGCCACCTGCCCCCAGATTGGCGTCTCAAGCTGCTTGCTTGCATGTCTCATTTTCAGAACCACTCAAGATTGCCTGAATTCATGTGGGCCGTGTGTGTGCATCCACGCATGGCAGAGCGTCCGCATGCCTGTGGATGTCTTGGGGAGGGGAGGCCTGCAGACTTTCGAATGCAGTTTGCTCATCTGGCCGACTGAAATTCTACTTTCATGAAGTAACTTTAAAACAGGAAGTGGGTTTCCAAAAATGCTCCCTCTGACAGAATGCCAGTGGCAGGAGAGGCTCATGGCTCTGTAGAGCCAGTGGGTCTTTGAGAGACATGAGGTTCCAAACTGCTGTTCTGGGCCTCATGATGGTCCCCAGGCCTATCCTGGAAATAGTCGTATTTATCTTAAGAGGCTCCTATGTCTTTGAGTTTGACATTAATTAATTGCTCCTGTAGTCAAGAAAGAACAGACACAGGGCTTTGAGTGGTGACCCCACCTAGGCTCTCTTCCTGTACCAGCAGAGGTATTAGTCAGGCCTCGGCCTCATGGGGTCTCTTGCCTTCTAGCCCCTGGCATGGAATAAGCTCATTTTTTTTTTCTGTTGTCAAGCACTACTAATTGGAAACTTCCAGGGATTTTCTGAAAACCCGAAGTTTTCAGAGTCTGTTTTTCCCTCAGCCAAGCTCTGCAAGCATCCTTAGAAGCTGAGGGCCTCTCTGGGAGAAAAGTGTTTTCTTCGGGCCTCCTGACCTCCCCCATCTCCTCCACAAACCACAGCTGTGTGCTGCACACTAAAGGCAATCTCTCCACTGCCTTGCTCCGTGGGGTCAGATGGGGGGGCCTGAGAGCTGCGCTTCACACAGTAGCTATCTCGGCTGTGGGGAGGCAGGTGCACACACACGTCCTTCCTTTTCAAGAAAGGGGGGCCTCAAGGGAGGTTCTGGTGGAGAGGGCCGAGTCTGCTGCCCGAGGCTCTCGGGAGACGGTGCATACTGTAGAGTCGGCTCCTTCCATCAGAGAAGGTCGCGGCCCTGTCAGGGTTCTCAGTGGCTCCCGCCATGGGGTGGGTCACCACGCTGCCAGAGTTCTCCGTGCCAGGAGAGTACAGATGAGTGACTACCTCATTGGCGCTGCCTCTGGGATACCACCATGCTTTCCAGGGGGGCTGCGCTAGGGACTTCTGGGCACACAGCGAGTGTTCTCCGCATTACTTACACTTAATGTTTAGTTACTTGAAGGAAAACGCCCTCTTCTGGAAGACTGACAAGCCATGTGCCCTGGAGAGCTCAGGGAACCTCATGGGACCTGAGTAGGACTGAAGTCTGGAATTAGATAGTCCTGATGTCACCTGTCCTGGCCCTGGTCCTCACCAGGAAACCAGCATTAACAGGAAGACCAAGAAGTTAAGGGGAGGGAACAGGCCTACTGTGTCTGCGGTACAGCAGGTGATGGCCACGGTACATGCATGTGTGTGTGTGCTTGTGCGTGCGTGTGCGTGTGCGTGTGCGTGTGTGGTTTCACGGGACTTCGTTTGTCCTGGCAAAACACTCGTAATAAAAAACTTCATTTAAGACACAGCCACTTACTCGATCCCAAATCCTTTCAAAACTCCAAAGGAAATCCTCGTGACCATCATCCTTTGTTCCGGGCGTTCAGAGTCTAGTCCAGGCGTTTCCGCGTTCTCAGTCGAGGAATTGAAATAAAGGTGCAGAAGGACTGAGCAGTAGCAAGGAAACCTCTCCACAGTGGGGCTGTGGTACCCCTCAGGGAGAACTGCTCTGCCCAGAGTGAGCAGAGACTGGGGCGGTGCCGCACGCCTTTAACCCCAGCACTCGGGAGGCAGAGGCAGGCGGATCTCTGTGAGTTCAAGGCCAGCCTGGTCTACAGAGTGAGATCCAGGACAGCCAGAGCTAGATTGAGACTCTGTCTTGAGAGAGAGAGAGAGAGAGAGACAGACAGACAGACAGACAGACAGCAGGTCACATGAGTGAGAGTGTATTCAGGGGCCCCAGGTTACTGAATGGGATTACTTTGATGGGGTCTAGAGGAAGGAGGAGCTGGTTACTAAGGGCTGTGCATGGGTGGTTCTCTATTTTGATTGACATGTTCTAAGGTACAACTTTTACTGTGCTTATCTCTTCCCATAATGCATCTGATCTGAATCTTATGCACACTGGGTTGTACATAGGCATAGGGTGGTACATAGAGGATTCTCTCTAAAAATTCACTTAGAGGACACAGTCTGCTCTTTTGCTCATCTACCCAAAACTAGTTCAGGACAGGATGGCCCCCAACCAGTGTACCTGGTTAGGACTGGAGTGTGAGTGAACGGAAACCTGAATGGAGTTTGGAGGCTGTTTGTCCAGCTCAGTGCAGGTGGGGTCCTAGGTCACTAGGCGCATTGTTAGGATGGCGGTGTGTGTGCGCAGAGCACACGCAGGTGAAAGCCCTAGGCTGCCAATGCATTATTGGAAGAAGGGTGTGTATCTGTCTCAAACTGAGTGAAGTCCCAGGTGGCTAAGCTGTTCCTTGTGCTCCCCACCTCACCTTCATCCCCATTTCTTCCTCTACAATCCCTGAGCAACTACTAATCTTTCTGTTTCTGGGGCTCTGCACATTCTAGGTGTTTCCCCATGAACAAGATTCTACAGCATGCAGCCTCTGTGGCTGCTTTCCTTCATGTAGCTAATCAGTTCCAAGGTTCATTCAGGTTGGAACTTTGGCCAGCGAGTACTTCATTCCCCCTCAAGACCAAGTAACGTTTCCATGAACTCTGAATTTGAAGGTTTCACAGGATGGTCCTGAGTCACAGTCGAATGTCATTTTTATTGTTTTTTTTTTTGTTTGTTTGTTTGTTTTTGGTTTTGGTTTTTCGAGACAGGGTTTCTCTGTGTAGCTTTGTGCCTTTTCTGGAAATCACTTGGTAGCCCAGGCTGGCCTCGAACTCACAGAGATCCGCCTGGCTCTGCCTCCTGAGTTCTGGGATTAAAGGCGTGTGCCACCACCGCCCAGCTATTGTTTTTGAATGATCAGTGTAGCAATTTTGTTTTGGGAGGCTTGGCTGCAGACGCATTAGTAGGTATGGGGTAGGCATTAGTAGGTATGGGATAGGCATTAGTAGGTATGGGATAGGCCAGGCTGCTGGGGGCCCTCTCAGGGAGCTTGGCTCTGGACAGCAATAGCTCCCAGCTGTAGTTCTTCCAGGGCTGGCTGGAGGGTGGAGCTGGCTTCAGGCCAGGAAAGGCTGTTCTGGTGGGTAACAGTCCAGCTTCTCTGTCTTCTCCAGATGCAGGTAAAGGCCAGGGAGATCTACATGACCTTCCTGTCCAATAAGGCCACTTCGCAAGTCAACGTGGAGGGGCAGTCTCGGCTGTCTGAACAGATCCTGGAAGAACCGCACCCTCTGATGTTCCAGAAGCTGCAGGAACAGGTAACGTGACCTCCTTGCTCGTGCCTTGATCTGAAAAGCTATGGATGTTCACTCCAGGCCTGGGGGAATTCTTCAGGGAAATGCCACATTCCCCAGGAAATACCTCATCCAGCTGTGGTGGCTGAGGTTACTGAGCCCTGATTGATGAAGGCTGGGGAACCCTCGGTTCTGAATTTGGACTGTGTTGACTCTTGTTCTGGGCACCATCTGAACCACTGGATGAGATGGGAGGCTAGGTCTGTCTGAGGGACACAGGTTAAAGAAATGTGACAACCACCGACGGGAGGGACAGTTGGGCCAGCCTTGCAGCAGCGGCAGGGAATCTGTGGCTGTGTTTGTACAAATGGCCAAACCGCTCCCTCACTGCCAGTGGCCCAGAGCTGTCAGGAAATTTATAATGTGGCCTCTTGGTCATAAAGACAAAAGGAGAATTTTGCAGTATATTCCACTTAGAACCAGAAGAGGTAAGTTTAAAAACGGACATGTTAAAGAGGTAAATCTTAAGTTTTCTGGCAGAATTTCTTACGAGGAATAGTCAATAAATGTCACTAGACACAAGGGATGTGACCTGAAATTCAGACCTGGATTTAAAAATGTGTGTGCACATCTACACCCTGCTGTGAAATGTGACGTCCACACGGGGTCAAGGGTACACTTCTACCAAGAAGGCGGATCGAGGCTAAGGGACCCCTGCTGAAGAAGTGACATGGAACAGCTGTTGAAGGTAGAAATAGAAGATGCTGGAAACGTCCACGAGGATTCAAAGTATCAGGGAACCTCGAGCCTTTTTTTTTTTTTTTTTTTTTTTTTTTTAATTTGGTTTTTCAAGACAGGGTTTCTCTGTGTCGTTTTGGTGCCTGTCCTGGATCTTGCTTTGTAGACCAGGCTGGCCTCGAACTCACAGAGATCTGTCTGGCTCTGCCTCCTGAGTGCTGGGATTAAAGTCATGCGCCACTGCCGCTCCGCCTCGAGCTGTTTTTGTACAAATACACAAACACCTGCCTCACTGCCTGTCCTGAGGAGGCCACTCACATAGAGGCCCCTCCAACGTGAGTAACCCAGTCACATGAAGGGTGCGTTAAAACTGGTGGTGGGTCCCACTCCCAGGGTTAACTGTTCAGAGCTGTAGGTCATGTGTGGTGTGGGACCACCTCCCCGTGTTCCCAGGGAAGGCTGGTTTTGCAGGTCTAAGGCTGTACGGTGTGGAGACTTCTGTGTGTTGCCTAACTAAGGTTTTTGCCTTCGGGGAGGGGCTTTTTGATCACCTGGTGCCTAGAGCCTGGAGTAGCGGTTCTCAACCTGTGGGTCATGACCCCTTTTGGGTGGGGGGAGCTCACATATCAGCTATTTACATTTTGATTCACAACAACAGCAACATTACAGTTATGAAGTAGCAACGGAATGATTTTATGGTTAGGGATCATGACAATATGAGGAACTGGATTAAAGGGTCGCAGCTTTAGGGAGGCTGCGAACCACTGGTCTAGAGGATGTCCCAGCCACGGTGAGGCCTCATCTTTGCTCATCATCTGATAGAAAACAAAACACCTGGCAGAAATACAAGCAGAAGCACTTTGAGAATAGTTTCCAACTGACACAGTGGGGCTGTAGATCCACGTAAATTCTGAACCCAATCTGGCCGTTGAAGGAACTCTGTCTGGGTCTCTGGGGGGACTTATTAAGGCCTTCTGCGGGAGTCGCTTTGAGCTATGGGCATAGGTTTGGGAGAGAGGGGCAGACAGGGAAAGGCAGTTTTTGTGACCGTAGCCATGTGGGCACTTCTGTCTATGCTGGCCCTCAGGATCTTCTAAAAGGCTCTGTCGGGCGCTTTAAAATACATCCGCTGTTGAGAGCTTAGCCAGCTATTAAATTCTACATTATCTGCAGCAACAGTGCCCACTGCTGCTGGACCACCCCGAGAGCTGTTGTCTCCCTTGGCGTGAACTCTCATCTGTTCTCCGACGAGTGTTCTTAGCCTCATTTTGTTGACAGCAGAAGCGAGGCTCAAGGAGGTGTAATGGCTTATTAGTTAAGTCACTCAGATAGTCAAAGTTGCTAGAGGCCGATTTTCCATCCGCCTGCCTTCCAAAGCCACGGCTGCTCTGCATCCCTCCTAGCCTTCACTGCCTTCTAGTTCAAGGGCAGCTTCTCTGCCTGGCAGAGGCCCATGATACCCTGGGGACAGAGGGAGTTCAGAGAGCATGTGAACAGACAGTTGTTTTATGGGGCTCCAGAGACCAAGGTGGGAATGAGAGGAGAGAGGCTGGTGGGATTCCACACAGTGGCCTGCACGCAGTGCCAAAGATCCCCACAAGACATCCAAAGTAGAGCCAGCTGCTGTGATCTGCACAGAGCCCAGGCAAGTGTCTGCTTGGGGTGGGAATGGGGCTTGGGGGGTGGGGCTGGCTGGCACAGAGAGGAGACACATGGCAGAAAAGGCGATTTCTTTTTCTTTCTTGAATGACAACATAGTTGTTATTCTGAGGCAAAGTTTGGCCTCAAACTTCATTCCTCTGCCACACAAATGCCAGGGTCACAGGTGTGTGCCACCACCACACCTGGCTAAGTGACAAAAGTTTTAAAAATACTTTCCTATCTACCTGATAGTAAAAGGCACTTGGGAACAAAAGTCTATTGAAGGCACGCCCCCCCCCCCCACCGTGATCTCACCTGGAGATAGTCACTAACCAGCATTCCATCTCGAGATGCCCATCTTTCATGTTCTATAAATAATGCACGCCACTACACTCATTACCAGTGCGGTTCAAAGTTTGACTGTAAAGGAAGTGCTTATATCCTGTTGTGAAGCAGAGAGAGAGAGAGAGAGAGAGAGAGAGAGAGAGAGAGAGAGAGAGAGTAATTGTCCTTCTAAGGTATAGATGGGTGGATGAGAAACCCCATCCCATCCCTTGGTATCTCTGGAGACTTGCTTGTTTTTGCTCTTTTACTCTCTTTTTGGAAGGGGGGCGCCGTCACCCAGCTCTCAAATAAATCACGCATGGAGGCTTATTCTTAATTATAAATACCTGGCCTTAACTTGGCTTGTTGTTAGCCAGCTTTTAACTTAAATTATCCCCTCCACCTTTTGCCTCTGGGCTTTTCCTGCTCTCTTACTCTGTGACTCGATGTGTAGCTGGGTGGCTGACCCCCAGAGTTCTCCTCTTTCTCTGACCACGTCTTCTCTTTTCACCCCTCCGTCTCTTTTCCTCCCAGATTTCTCCTTCTATTTATTCTCTCTGCCTGCCAGCCCCACCTATCCCTTCACCTGCCTCACTGTTGGCCGTTCAGCTCTTTATTAGACCACCAGGTGTTTTAGACAAAGTGATGCAGCTTCACAGAGTTAAACAAATGCAACATAAACAAAAGTAACACACCTTAAAATAATATTCCACAGCAGTGGCGGGTTGCAGGAACCCTCCTGCTACACACATGCTCTTATATCTTCCTGCCAAGCAGTGGTAGATGATGTGTAACCTGTACCCATCTCCCCACATGGTTTAAATCCAGTCTGCCATAGCACCATGCCTGTCATCCCATTCTATTTCTTAGGGAACTGTGACAGGCAAGGACAGCTTGGCACATGGTCAGCTTTTGTTTTCTTGTGGAAGCAGAGCACTGCTTGTGCAGCCTGTGCTGGTTTCCTGGAGGTGGGGAGAGTCCCCAAGGCACCTGAGCTTTGCTTCATGTTGGAAATCTCTGTCGGGGCCCGAGACACAAAGGGGCTCAGCATCACCCACAGTCTTTGCTCCCACAAAGCCTCTTTGAGGACCCTGCTTTCTTAAGCGAGGGCCATTAAGTTAGAGGGAGATGTGATGGAGACCCCAAGATTTTAAAAACGTTTTTATTTACTTATTTATATGCACACCCACACACCCACACATTTGTGTATGTGTTGCCTGTAGAGGCCAGAGGTCAACATTGAGTGTCTTCCTCTGTTGATTCCCACCTTATTTTTTGCAAGAGTCTTTCTCATTGGCGTGGACCTCACGGATTGGACTAGACTGGCTGGCCAGGGACCCTCTTGTCTGTACTTCTCTGGTGCTGGGCTGACAGACATGTGTCACCATGCCCAACTCTTAGGTGGGTGCTGGGAATCGGAACTCAGGTCCTTGTGCTTGTTCGGCAAGCGCTTTGTTGACTGAGCCCCCCACCCCCATTTATAAATTCAAGGTCTCACTAAGCCTCGGTCACAGTTTCGGCTTCACCACGACCACCGTGTGGCTCAAGGTAGGCCTATCGGAAGAGGCTGCTAACCTCCGCTTTCAGCCATTGTCACCAGGAAAGCTTTAGGTGGCCAGCCACTCATAACGTGGCCTCGTTCTGATGCTCTCGGGGAGCATGGTGGGGCAGCATGGCTTTCATAGGACACAGCTGGTGCTGAAAGCAAAGCGAACATCCTCCAGCTCAGATTAGATGGCCCCGCATCCCTGCACCCTTAGAAGAGCCTCTTGGGTCCTTTACTCGGGTTCTGCCAACTCTTGGTTCACAGACAGTTCTAACAGGTTCTCTAGTTCAGAGCAGATTTGAAGTGAAATACTGGTAGGGGCTGGATGGCAGAAAGCAAGGCCTACAACCGGGGTGCAGGCAGACAATGACACTGAGCATTAACCACAGCACGGTGATCTGGGGCCAGAACACACGGGGCCCCCCATGTTCCCACACACCGCAGTGTGGGCTCCTCTGTACTCCAGGACGGTAACGGCGCTCCCAAGACACCAAGCAGAAGCCAGCGATGGTCAGTGTATCGTGTGAAGAGTGCACTGGGCGTGTTAGTAAGCTGACTTTCAGTGAAAGCAAGAGAAGTGAGGGGCTTAACTCTCTTACCTGGGAAAGTTCCCCACCCCCACCCCGGAATAAGGGGAGAGATGACTTCCTGATTTAATTTCTAAGCTTGGCTCATCTGTCTGCCCAGGGGTGACTGATGAGGAGAGAGGTGGAGGTTGTGCTGTGTGCATCTCTTGGGTACTGTAGTCGGGTGCTGGAAGCTGTGCTTCATGAGACCCAGGAAGGGAGGCAGAAGCAGGAAGGAAGGTGTCTCCCTTCCAGTCACTCGGCTTCTTCAGTGACTCTGCTAAGAGCTCTTTGTGCTCTAAGGAAGTCAGCTCCTGTCCATCCACAGGACAAAGATGAATGCTGAGAAGGAAACACAGCCGAGAGATGGGCTTAGAAGGGGCCAGTAGGATCCCTTGGTCCCTGGAGAGGCCAGAACCCTGAAAGGCAGCAAATACCGGAAGAGCTCTGGGAGGCAGGATGTTCCAGGAGAAGGCAGTGCAAAGGCTCTGAGGCAGGTGTTGGCTGGGTGTGTTGTTGGGGAGGTCATTGTCCCTACAGAGTATCTGAGTGATGTGGGATGGGGTGGGGCCTTGTTGGATCCTGGGCTATGGTAATGCCCAGCCCTGGCTGCCCTGCCCTCTCCTATCTAGGCTAGAAAGTGCACATGACTCAGTACAGAGCCACCTCTATCACTGGAGGGTCAACTGGTGGCTTTGGCTTCCTAACCATGGCTTATCACTGGCCCTTGGCCTGGTGCTGGCCCTCTTCCCCATCCCTGTCTCAGCCCATCACTTCCTGGATGCTGGGCTCAGAGTCATGGTCATGATCACCACGTGGTAGATTAGCTCTTGGCATCAGGAGAGGGAAGTAGGGGCTCAGACCCCACGTCCTGCCTCAGACCCCACACAGCTTCTGCTTCTTAGTGTGGCTTCTGTGCCCCCGCGTGTAATATGGGGACCCTCTGCTACACCTCAGGTGAGGTTAACGTGCTTCTCCTCTTCCAGAAGGAACCCTGTGCTGCTACCTACAACAGCCTCAGCATGTTGCCAGGATGTCCTCATCCTAGGTAGTGCCAGTGTCTAGTCGAGGCTCAAACGCAGCAAAATGACCTCCACAAAGTGCCAGGTTCCCAGCTACAGCCTCAACAGAGGAAGGGAGCAAGAATGGGCCCTTTCCTCAGCGCTGTTTCTGAATCTCCCTAAAGTGTGTTTCTCATCTTCTTACTCCACATCCTTAGAAAGGGAGTAGCAGCTGGGCGGTGGTGGCTCACGCCTTTAATCCCAGCACTTGGGAGGCAGAGGCAGGAGTTCGAGGCCAGCCTGGTGGTCTTTAGAGCAAGATCCAGGACGGGCACCAAAACTACACAGAGAAACCCTGTCTTGAAAAACAAAACAAAACAGAGAGAGAGAGAGAGAGAGAGAGAGAGAGAGAGAGAGAGAGAGAGAGAAGGAAAGAAGGAAGGAAGGAAAGAAGAAACGAAGGAAGGAAGGAAAGAAGGAAGGAAGGAAGGAAGGAAGGAAGGAAGGAAGGAAGGAAGGAAGGAAGGAAGGAAGGAAGGAAGGGGGTAGAATGGTGATGGGAAGGGCTACCTGGCGTACTGGAGTTCACCCCAGCTCCCCTGCTTCTCCACATAGGACCTTGGTCTGAGCTCCCTGCACCACCATTGTCCTTCTTTCATGGCTGTGGTTGGCAATCAGAGCCAGAATGTATGGCATCTCTGTCTTACAGGTACTGTTCACATTCACTCCCAAAGATCAAATCCAGCCTAGAAATGCACAGTTTCCAGGGTGGCCATGAAGGTTTGTTCCAATGGAGAGTAAAGGGGTCCACATCTGTGTGGCCGGGTGCCTTCGGTGGGGTGGGGCATGAAGGACTTTCAGACTGACTTTACAACTTGATAAGTGACCCTTTGTCATGGTAGAGATGCAGATTGTCATCGCGCTTTGAATTTGAGTCTCACAGACTCTAGGGAAGACGGGATAGCCCACACTGCAAGAGCGGATTTTGCCCCCTGCAGAGGGTCCTTCGGACTCAATCTCCGATCTTCTTGGAGTTCTGATCCCACCCTTGGCGCATTCACCTGCCTATGAACTAGACGTGCTGTCCAGATCAACAAAACCTCCTAGTGATTCAATCCTGCTTACGGGACAGGGTCTCCACTCTGCCTGGCACTGTCCTGCCGTCTGCCAGCTACCCTCAGACTTCCTGGGTGCACCCAGTCCTTCTTCAGAAGAGGGACCTCCATTTCATAGGGTGGGCACATCAGTTCTGTAGGTACAAGGAGAGAGACAGAGACAGAGACAAGAGAAACAGAGATAGAGAAACAGAGATAGATACACACACCAAGAGAAAGAGAAAGATTGAGAGAAACAGAGAGACAGAGATAGACACACACAGAGACAGAGAGACAGAGATTGAGAGAGATAGACACAGAGAGACAGAGATAGACACACACAGAGACAGAGAGACAGAGATTGAGAGAGATAGAGAGACACAGATACACACACACACACACACACACACACACAGAGAGTGAGAGAGAGAGAGAGAGAGAGAGAGAGAGAGAGAGAGAGAGAGAGAATGCTCTAGAACGAGAAATCAGAGAAATCCCATTAGCAAACTTTGTTACATTGAAAGATTTTAAGTTTTTCCTCCTTATGCGGGTTGAAGTGACCCAGAGAAGAAAGGAGGTAGGTATTTTGTTTAGCCCTTCTAATGTACTCGATTCTGAGGTGATCAAATATTTATCAGGCTCAGAATACAGTGGAGGGAGGCAGTGGATTAACCTAGAGTGGCCCCTGCTTGGAGACCGAGGGCTCTGGCAGAGACCTTCCCTAGAGCAGCTTGTTGGGCACTGCAAGGGTGGTTTTGTTTTTTTCCCCCTGTGCAGCTCCATCCGGGCTTTGAGGAGGCATGGTGGGTGTCTGGGTGATGCAGGGACCCTGCACTGGAAGGCGAGGGGCAGGCCACAGTTGCCCAGACGCAGGACGCGCCATGGCTCTGTCTTCCCAGTCTGTAGCAGGGAATCCCAGGCAATGGGGCTGAACAGTTTATAGTGCAGGCATGCAGATGTGAGGCCCGAAGACCAGAAACCCTTGCTAAGCCACATCTGTCTTGGAAAAAAAAAAAAATCCCAGGAGCAGCCCAGCTGCCTACTCACAGTTTCTGCTTTGCCCTCCAGAGACTAGTCACCCTTGGGCTGTGCTCAGAGGCCTCCAGGCCACTTCTGCCTCTTCCTCTCCGTCTGGGGTGTTTCCATTTTCTCCTCTTCCCCGCAGGTGTCTGGGACTCCGACCACATTGTTTAGGTCCTGGTCAGTTGTGCCGGTGGGGTCAGCTTTGCCTGTCAGAGGCCTGGTTTTATAGAGGTAACTAAAGGTCCTGGGGCCCAGCTCATCTCTGCTGGAGCCGAAGTTCCCCAGCACCTTGACCTTGAACTGCTGTCTTCAGAACTGTGAGGGAGTTCACGTCTGTGCCTCTGTTTTCGGCAGTTCCCTAGTGTTAGTGTCCTAACTGTCTGTCAATCTCACATGTTTTCAAACAGCAAAACCTTCTTGCACAGCTAGACTAGGAATCTGAAATCATCTGTGGGCAGGGTCTGGGCTCCCGATGAAGGATCTAGAAGAGGATCTTGCCCTCCCCTTCCAGCTTCTGGTCAGTTGCTTGTCGTCCTTGGAATCCGTAGGCTGTGGCCATGTCACCCCTGTCTCTGTCGCCGTTGTCAGATGGGCTCCTTCCTTCCAGGTCTCTCTGTGTGTCCTGCCCTCTTTGGGGAAGAGCCAGTCTTTGGATCGGGTCCCCCTACCCTGTAGGGTGACATCAGCTTGTTAGCCATAACTAGAGCTGTTTCCAAATCAGGTCACGTTTTGAGGTTCTAGATGTATAAATGTTTTCAAAAACACTATCCAACCTGCTGCTAGCTTTTGCAAGTATTCCTTTCCCGCCAACATATTTGAGGTCATTGCTTGAAATTCAGTGCATTTTTGAAATTAGATATTTGTTTTGTTTGTTGGTTATGTTTTTTTTTTTTTTTTAATCCCCCAGGCAGGGTTTCTCTGTGTAACAGCCTTGGCTGTCCTGGAACTTGCTTTGTAGACCAGGCTGGCCTCGAACTCGCAGAGATCCACCTGCCTCTGCCTCACGAGTGCTGGGAATAAAGGCATGCACCACCACACCCGGCCTCAATCACTTAATGCTTATGGGCAAGTTTCCATGTTCAACTCTTTGCAAATCTTGGTTTTTCTCCCCCCCCTCCTCTGCCATGTAGTGAAAGACTGGTCTGGAGCATGCCTGTGGGGCCCAGGCTGGTTTTGAACTTGTGATCCTCCTGCCTTGCCATTCCAAGTGCTACCCATCACGTAGACTTCACTTTTTTTTTTTTGTTTGTTTAACATGTACTTATTTGTTTGAGGGGCAGGGAGCAATGGGCGCCACGGCACATACCTTAGAATCTACATTAGAACCATCGCAGCTTGCAGGAGCTGGTTCTCTCCCTCCACTGCGTGGGTCCAGGAAGCAAACGCTGGTCTTCAGGCTTGTGTGGCAAGTGTCTTTAGTGTCTGAGCCATTTTACCGATCTCATTCTTAAGGACTGCATAGTGTTCTGCCGCGCAAGTGCCGGCATGTGGGCCGTGTAGCATCTGGGATGGAGAGGTAACCCGCCAGGCTTGGTCTCCCTTCTGTCCCTTGCTCACAGTTATGGACTGAATTGTGCCCTCTCCTCATGTCCCACTTCATATGTTGCAGGCCTAACTCACAGTCCTCTGGATTGTGACTACATCCGGAGACAGGGTAATTAAGTTAAATAAGGTCATATGGATGGGCCCTGATCCAAAGCGACAAGTGCTTGGTTGTTCTAAAGTGTTCTGTTCATGTGTGTGACAACATGTGTGTGGACGTCAGAGGGCACCTTTGAGGAACTGGTTCTCTCCTCCCGTGCTTACGTGGATTCTGGAAATCAAACTCTGGTTACCAGGCCCTCATGGCAAGCCCCCTCGCCTGCTGAGCCATCTTGCTGGCCCCTGATGGGTGTTCTTTATAAGGCACACATGGGGGACGGCCATATGACACACAGAGAGAGGCCCTGGGAGAAATCAGCCTGCGGGTAGCCTGACCTCCGATGCTGGCCTCCGGAACTATGAGGGAAAGCTGCCCGTGGTTCTGTTTTGCCAGGCAGAGCTGAGCAACCCTTGCTATCCAGCCAAGCACTAGCCCCAAGTCCCCGTTTTTCCTCCCCTGTGAAACCACAGTCCCCAGGGCGCTGTCATAGTGTCATGGGAGAATGCTCTGTTGGAAGCCTGGAGTGTGTGGCCACAGACGTCTCAGTCATGCTGGTCCTCGCCTGACCATCTGCCGGAACACCCGGCAAACGTGCGCTAGGCTCTGTCATGGCCGTTTGCCTTGGGATAGGCTGTGGTCAGCCCCTGGCTAAGGGTTCCCAGCCAACTTCTGCATGTTCTCTGTCCCCCTGCTGCATGTCACCACTGAGGGGCTCTATCTGGAAACTCCTGGGGCCCAGCACTCTCATGGTCATGCGAGGAGGCCTTTGCCAGTGGCAGCGGGAAGCTGGCCTCTGGATCCCATGCAGAGCCACAGGGCTGTGAACAACCAGGAAGAGGAAGTCTTCCTGGGCCGGCTGCCCACAGCTGCTTCCTAGCCCCTCCAGCACCTAGAAGTGATGCCAGCCAGACATCCAGAAAGCACAGCCTCAGGACTTGGGGACAGGCTGGGCTTTTCACACCTGCCCACCGCAGGGAATGGCCCTGTGCTCTTGTTAAATAATAATATGTGGCCGGGCCAGCAAGCTGACTCAGCAGGTAAGAGCATTTGCCCACAAACCTGAGTTTGATACCTAGATCCTGTGGTAGAAGAGAACCAGTCCCCAA
Source organism: Peromyscus maniculatus bairdii (assembly GCF_049852395.1). Classification (NCBI taxonomy): domain Eukaryota; kingdom Metazoa; phylum Chordata; class Mammalia; order Rodentia; family Cricetidae; genus Peromyscus; species Peromyscus maniculatus. The sequence goes on along the minus strand of NC_134852.1, from coordinate 138,791,367 downwards.
AAGTTGTCCTCTGACCTGGGTACATGCGTCCTCATATTCCTCCTCCCCCAAACCCACAATAATAAAATAAATGCTTAAAAAAAGATTTATTTTATTACTTTATTTATAGTAGTATTTTGCCTGCATGTATGTCTAGGTATCTCGTGCATGCCTGGTGTCCTGAGAACTCAGAAGAGGGCATCAGATCACCTGGGGCTGGAGTTACAGGTGGTAACGCCGTTGTGAGTTACCACGTGGGTGCTGGGAATCGAACTGTGGGTCCTCTGCAAGAGCCACAAGTGCTGTTAATTGCTGGGTCAACTCTCTAGGAGCTGAGTGGGCAGAGGAATGGGAGCCTCTGGGACTCGCGAGTATTGTCCCCACATGAAGCAGCCCTCCTGATTCAGTCTCTCAACTCTGCACACCCAGGTGCCTCCAGCGCACCCCCTTCTCCTCTCTCTGAAGTGTGAGCTTCAGAGTCGCAGAAGGCAAACAGGATACTCCCCTCCCACCCACAGAGACTTCAGATGAGAGGCCCTACCCCTGCTACTGGTGCTGGCTGGCTTTGCTAGGGACCTGGGGGAAGTGACAGGGTTCAGGACTGCATGCCCGGAGAGGCCTTCATGGAGCTGGCTCCCTTAGTCACACCCCGAGCATCTGCTCTGGTTTCTGAGTCAGGTGGGCACCTGTCAGATCCCCTTGGGGGACCAAGTACCCGCAGGGCTGAAGGATGCCCAGGGCTGACGCGTGTGGATACCTGCTTAGCACGTTTGTGGGAAGCCTAGGGAGGAGAATGAGGTTTCTTATTCCCAGCCTCCCCCCAGCCCCCACTGTTGATTTTCTTGATTTCTAGGGTGTTATATTTTCATAAAAAGTGATGTGTTCAAATCTTAGATGGTTATAATCACTTCAAAATTACAAAATCGATACAAAATAAGTAACTACTCCAGAGCTTGGGTAAGAATAGAATGGCCTCGGGGGAATGGCAGACGCGGGTTCAACAGTTTATGGACAGCCCGATGTGCCCAGTGTCTCCTGGGTGTGGTCTCTCCTGGGTGATTTGGTTCTCCTGCAGCCCTACTGAGAACATGAAGGTGAAAGACAGAAGGTTCTGGTCCTTTCCTGAGGCATTTCCCACCTTCCCAGCAGATGTCCTGAGGCCTTAGCCCCTGTGTGTGTTGGGAGAAGGCAGGTTTTTTAAAAAGTCAGGATTTTACCACCTACTTGACAACCCTGTCCTATGGTGTGCGGCATTCTGGAACTTTCCATTCAGCTGAGCCTGAGCTAGTGCTGTACAGGAAGGCACCTTGGTGTGCCTTGTGGATCGTTTTAATCCAAAGGCAAGAGACACAGTCGGAGACAGCGACAGAGAGACAGACAACGTCTTGAAAAGATGACTCTCTCTACCGGCAGGAAAATGCACCCTTTCTTTCCTTCTCCATCTTGTAGGATGAAGGAAGGTGAGCAGGAGTGAATCTGGGGGCTTCTGAGTGGAGACAGCCTCCACAGAGCACCTGTGTAGTGTGTGTAGTGTGGTGCAGCTCTTTCTGGTGCCCAGGACTCAGGCTCCATCAGGGGTCGGCCTCAGCCCCAGTGTGCCCTGGGATCTCTGCTTTCCAAAGACCTCAGCCTGCCTGTCTGTGCAGGGTCTGCCCTGCTGTTCTGACTTCCTTGTTCTCTGCAACTGAGACCTGGTCCTGCGGCCTCTCCTGATGGAGACTACATGTACACTCCCTCCCCTGCATGAGATACGCTCCCTTTGTCTCTTGGCGTGGTGACAGGTTTGAGATCTCCAACACCAAACTTAACTGGGGCTTAATATCAGGCTTTAAAAAGATTTTTTTGTTTTTGAGACAAGGTCTCACGTAGCTCAGGCTGGAGCCACGCTCGTTATGTAGCTGAGGCTGAGCTTGAACTCCTGAGTGCTGGAATTACAGACATGTGCCACCATACGCAGCCAGTGAAGATTCTCGAAGGGCCATTCGAGGAGGGTCTGACTCAGGCTGTGTGCATCTGTTCATCCATGGAAACAAAGATGTGTTCGTGCACGTGACTCTCTAGTCAACAGAGTCCACTGAGACTGTCACACAGTGACCAGGAACGCCCAGGACGTCTGCCTTGTCCTGCACAGCCCTACCCTAGTGTTCTTCTTGTTACTATTATCAGTGTGTGTATGTGTGATGTGTGTGTTAGTGTGGGCATGTGCATGCCATGGCATGTGTGTAGAGGTTGAAACAAGACATCCTGAAGTCAATTCTCTCTTTCTATTGTGGGTCTTGGGGATGGAACCCAGGTCATCAGGCTTGCATGGCAAGTACTTTTACTGCTGAGCCATTTCATGGGTCCTACGCTAGCACGTATTTTGTATGTTTGTGTGTGTGTGTGTGTCTGTGTATGTGTGTATGCATATGTGGGGGGGTTTGTATATGTGTGTGTCTGTGTGTGTGTATGTGCATGTGTGTGTGTCTGTGTATGTGTATGTGTGTGTCTGTGTCTGTGTGTCTGTGTGTATGTCTGTGTATATGTCTGTGTATGTGTGTATGTATGTGTGTGTATGTCTGTGTGTGTGTCTGTGTATGTCTGTGTGTGTGTGTGTGTGTGTGTGTGTGTGTGTGTGTGTGTGCGCGCGCACGCACGCATGCATGCACGTGCTCATGCGAGTGCACAGGGTGTCACTCTGGCCTGTGGTGGGTCTCTGACACGGTGATTCGCGTCGGAGTTGCTGGCAGCTCTCACCCTCTCTCTTTGCTCTTAGATCTTCAATCTCATGAAATATGACAGCTACAGCCGCTTCTTGAAGTCCGACTTGTTTGTGAGGCATGGGCGAACCGAGGAAGAGGAAGAGGAAGAGGCAGAGGCAGAGGCAGAGGCAGAGGAAGAGGAAGGGGAAGAGGAAGAAGAGATCCTCGACACTCAGACCCCGCCTAAGCGAGCTTCCCGAGTTTACAACACCTGAGCCCTGAGAGCCGAGCCTCCCGCGGAGCAGAGGGGTGGACTCTTGGAACTGAGCAGGGTTGTCATTGTCTTGTCGTCTGAATGTTTGGGGACTGGAGTGTGCAAGGTCTTCCGCTGGAGGTGTGTGTCCCATGACCCTTCGCATGCTTAACATTCCATTAAAAACAACAGCAGCAAGAATAAAAAGTGGCTTTGGTGTTTCCGTTCACAAAACAAAGAGAGTCTGCCAACCCTGGACACTCAGCATTTTAATCTTGATTAAACTTCCCATGAAGCCACAGGTGAAGCCTTTAGCTTCGTCCCGCCTTGCTGGCCTGGGCTGTGTGTGTCCACAGACTCTCTCGGCAAAACGATCTGGGGCACAGGTCGGTCTGACCAGCGCAGGGGTGGCGGGCATCACTTGCCGGTGGCTTTGGGGTTAAATAGTCTCGAGGGAAGTTCCGCTGTCCAAAGCAGGTCTCTGACAGCTGCTAATGACAGCATTAGGAAAGGGCCATTGTTTCTCACATGGGGGTCTGGTCCCTTAATCCATGACATTTCCCCGCAAACACACATTTAAAGTTCATTTCCACAGAAACGCTGTCTCAGCCAAGGGGAAAAACGGAAACACTGTTCAGGTGTGATGGCTGCTCCCAGGGGACCTCAGTGGGACCTCAGCGCAGGCTATGTGCTGAAGCTGGGGTTGATGGGACGTTCCCCCTTTCCCGTCGACCACCTAGGGGACAAATCAACCCTGTACCTTCTCCTGCCTTCATCCATTTGTGAACTCTGGCTTGAAGTTCCAATTAGGGGAAAGAAGTGCTTTCTACAAGGCCAGCCTAGTCTACATATGAAGCCTGCTGCGGCTGGGGGGGGGGGAGGGGCTGGGAATGACCAGTTACCTTCTTTTACAGTGGAGGGCCCTGGGTCCAGGATCAGGCTCAGCTCCCTCCAGCTAGTGTCCACACCTCTTACAGGGCTCAGCACTGTTGCTAGACTACCCCAGAATGCTTACTAGCTCTCATTTGTACCCACAAAACAACCGGCCTCTGCTGCTTGTGGGCCTCCTGGACTCAGGCTCTATCATTGGCCGAATCCTCTGCCACTGAGGCCACTGTACGACTTGCCACTTACACTAGGACACTTGAGAGACAAGGTGAGGTACATTTTGAAGTTACAATGGCCAGGCATGTTGTAATCCCAGCTCTTGGGAGGCAGAGGTGGGTGGATCTCAGTGAATTCAAGGCCAGCCTGGTCTACATATAAAGTTCAGGCCAGCCAGAGATACATAGTGAGAACTTGCCTCACAAAACCATCAAGAGCTGGAGAGATGGCTCAGTGGTTAAGAGTCCTTGCTGCTCTCCCAAAGGACCTGGGTTAGGTTCCTAACATCTTCACGGTAGCTCACAGCTATTTGTAACTCCAGTTACAAAGGATCTAATGCCCTCTTCTGGCCTCTGTGAGAACTGCAAGCGCATGGTGCACATATATCCATGCAGGCAAAACACTCATACAGATAGAATAAAAATAAATTTTAAATAAAAATAAAAAAGAAATATTTAAAACATACAAGAAAAAAATCCCCCAAAGAATTGTAGTGTCCTGACATCTCTGACAAGCCATTAACTGTGATTCCCTGATGATGATCCTCTGGTGACCTTGCCATTTCTGGGCTTCCTAGTCTTCTGGCTGCTTCCTGTCCTTTCCTCTTGGTCTTGGATGAGGAGTGGCCTTTGGGGAGCTATTCCCTGCTGAAGAAAGAGCAACCACTGAGTATCTGCTGGCAACTACAAACCCAGGACATTGCACACCCCTCAGGCACATGCCTCTTATGTGTGTTTCTCTCCACCTACCTCTGGAACCTGGGACTGAACCATGACACTGAGAATGACCCCAAGGGCCCTGTTATCAGAGCCGTAATGTCACTGTGAGCACAGCAGATCAGTACATTTTAAAGAGTAAAAGTTAACAATGCGGGTCTCCTAACTCCACCTTTGCTTGGTTGGCCAGGGGCATGCAGGGGATCAGGGGCATGCAGGGGATCAGGGGCATGCAGGGGATCAGGGGCATGCAGGGGATGAGGGGTATGCAGGGGACCAGAGGTATGCAGGGGATGAGGGGTATGCAGGGGACCCGAGGTATGCAGGGGATCAGGGCTATGCAGGGGATCAGGGCTATGCATGGGAATCAGATCTATGCAGGGGATGCAGAGGGCTGCCTACATCACTGAGGATGCAAGGACCAGGCCAGCACCTTTCAGAAAGCCCACCATGGGCAGAGACCAGCGTAGCTGGAGGCTTCCCTCTGACTTTTCCTCTTTTTTTTTTTTTTTTTTTTTTTTGGTTTTTTTTTTGGTTTTTCAAGACAGGGTTTCTCTGCGTAGCTTTGCGCCTTTCCTGGAGCTCACTTGGTAGCCCAGGCTGGCCTCGAACTCACAGAGATCCGCCTGGCTCTGCCTCCCGAGTGCTGGGATTAAAGGCGTGCGCCACCACCGCCCGGCTGACTTTTCCTCTTACACCACTGGGTTCAGAGACTATTTAGAAGACACAACAATGGAATAAAGGAATAACCAAAGAAAGCCAGTAGGCTGTCCATATGAAGAAAACTACCCTCTCTCATTCCCTCTCTCCTTACTCATTGACCACCAGAATCTATACCAAACTTAGGTACATACAGAATCTGGTACCTGAAGAAGCAGTTGCAGTGAGATTGAAATGTAGGGGATCCAGGCAGCCAAAGAAATGCTTCTATCCAGCCCCTCACTTTTACCCTTGTGTCTTTCTGTCCAGTCCACCCACCAACTGTCTACTCGCCCATCTGTCATCATCCATCAACCCACCCACCCTTCATCTATCCATCCAACATCTGTCTACTCACCCACACACCCACTCACACACCCATCACCCACCCACCCATCCACCCACTCACCCATCACCCATCCACCCACCCACTCACTCACACACCCACTCACCCACCCATCACCCATCCACCCACCCACTCACTCACACACCCACTCACCCACCTACCACCCATCCACCCACCCACTCACTCACCCACCCACTCACCCACCCATCACCCATCCACCCACCTACCCACCCACTCACACACCCACTCACCCACCCTCCATCTATCCATCCAACATCTGTCTGCTCACTCACCCATCACCCATCAACCCATCATCCATCCATTCATTCATCCGTGGTTTAGTATCTAAGTGACTTCTGCAGTGTTCTGTGGATTGTTAGATGTCAGGACTGAAGGGGAACAGATGGACAAACAACTGTGACAATTCACACACCACTGACAGCTATATAGATGTAGTTTTATGAGTATTAAGGTCTAGTGAGGCCAACAAGCCAGAAGACAAGTTACTATTTTGGGGACTTGGTTGCTCTCAGTTCCGAAGAGGAGGGATGGACAGTCACGCAGGGCCACGTGGGACTGGTTGCACAAAGGTGCCGTCGGGAGACAGAACAAAGAGCGGGCACGGAGCGAGCCTTTGTCATTTCCTGGGCAAGGCTAGCCAGGCCAAGATGTTTGGGATCGGCTAGCATGCACATTTTTACTAGGCTCCCAGATATGACTGTCCCCAGATATCTTGTACCTGACCATGGGGCGGTGAGGGTGGGTGGACAGAGCCCAGCATGGGAGAGGCAGCTAAAGATATAGTATAGTTGGCATGCTCCAACGTGGTTGCTTTGCCTATGAAGGATACAACCCAGTTGCTTATGGCTTAGAAATTGGCTAGCCCTGGGAGGAACATCCTCTCCAGTGCCAGCAAGGTCCCAGATGTCACAGCAGCAGAATAAAAAGACATGCTTAGTACAACGGTCTCCAGAGACCTCATCACTCAGCCTGCAGGCCACGGGTGCTTTGTGCTGTCTGCCTGGGCATCTGTTTAAAATCTTGCTACGCCGATGCCTCAGGCAGTGAATGGCATCACCCACAGGCTCTCCTGTTCAGTTGCCCTGTCTCAGGCCACTCACATGCCTCTGTTACCGGCTCCTTCTCATGTGCACCACACCTCCATTTCCCACCTGCAGAGAGCGCAGCCCAGGGGACCTGCTTCTCTGATTTTATGGTCACTCATTTCTCTTCCCTATCTGCTCCGCTGCCCTGCCTGGCTTTCTGCGGTGGTTTCCTCCCTGGGGGTTCTGCACTGTCTGCCTCCTTTTTATTGTTAAAATTATGTTTATTGTGCATCACATGAGGGCATACATATGTAGGTCAGAGAACAATTTTCGAGAGTTGGTTCCCACCACCTGGGTCCCCGGAATTGAGCGCAGGTAGTCAGGCGTGGCAAGGGAGTGTCCTATCTGTGGAGCCGTCTCACACGCCTGCTGTGCCTTCTCCACGGCAAACTCCTCTCTAAAGGTGACAGGAACCACCGGTGCTTCTTTCTCTTCGCTTCCTACCCAAAGAGATTTGGGGCGAGAACATCAAGTCGAACGGTAACTACAAATGCATGCTTGTGGGAGGCAGAATCTGAGGGCGAAGCCACGCCTGCCTTCTGACCCAGTTCCCCTTTGGCCCATCCCCTCACTGGACACAAGCTTTGCAAGGCCAGGCTGGGGTGAATGCTGGCCTTTAAGCAAGCATGCTCGTTTCTCACCCAACAGGTTTAATGAGCACCTACTGCGTACATCCTGGGCCGAATAGTGGATACAATGAGAATGCCATGGGAAAAGTGCTGTATTAATCCTGTTTTCGGGCAGGGGATGATGGGACTGGCCCCAAAGAGGGACTGACGGACGTGTCTGGCCGACTGTGCTCAGCCCTGGAGCTCACAGGCTCAGCTGTATTGGGGGTGTTCGTCTGAGATGAGCAATGGTTGGTGAGCTCTGTTCTTCTGGCAATGAGCTCTCCATTTCCACCTCAGAGGAGAAGAGCTAAGCTTCTTCCTATAGTCGTGCTGACTGGGACGTGGACATGCATTGTGTCATGTGTCACGGAGTTAGAAGCTGATTAATTGATAGCCAGCTCCCAGGCCCCAGCTCTGCCTTGGGGAGGATTCTTTGTTTATAAGCTTTGCAAACTATCAGGCGAGCGCAGTCTGGATTCACATCCGCTGCTATTCACTTTCATTTTGCCCGTGGATGTCCATTTGTCTGACTGCTCCAGGATCTTGCGCCATTAGCTTTGGGAGATTCTGTTCTTACCTGTCTTTCTTCACAAGGTTGGCCTGGTACAGGGCAGTGAGTGCTGTAAAGAGGCCAGTGGCCAGCGAGGGCACGAAGAAACTGGAGCGCTGAAATGAGCCCCCACCCTTGAGCAGGCACCGTGACCTCTCATAGGGTCCCCACCCACCCCGCGAGTCCAGAGTCACAGGGAAAGCTGTGAAGCCCTCTTGTAGGAGCCTGTGGGTGAGGGCCTTGCAGGTGGTAACTGTGCTGGGGGCCGGAGGGGTGGCCCCAAAGCTGCCCACCCGGAGAAAGGTGGTCCTTTTCAAATTCTCACCAAGCCAAAGGATAGAGGCAGCTGGGTGTTCACAGCATCTCTTCTTTCCCACACTATCACATGTGGCATATCACTAAGTCATCTTGAGTTTCGGGGGTTTTTCTTTGGTGTGTGTGTGTGTGTGTGTGTGTGTGTGTGTGTGTGTGTGTGTGTCCATGTGTGCATGTATATATGGAGGTGTACATGCATGTGTGTATGTTCATGTGTACACGCATGTATGGAGGTATGCATATATGTATGGAGGTGTGCATGCATGTGTGCATGTTCATGTGTACATGCATGTGTGGAGGTGTGCATGCATGTGTGGAGATAAGAATTTAATTCTGCTTCAGTTGCTCCCCACCTTGTCTTTTTGTCCCGCCTCCCCTGCTCTAGGGTTACAGGTCCAGCCACCGTGTCTGGCGTTTGTGTGGTGATGAGGATCTGAACCCAGGTCTCCGTGCTTGTACAGCAGTACTTTCCTAACCGAGCCTTCTCCCCAGCCCAAGTCTTCTAGATCCTCTTCAAGATGCAGCTGTGCTATGCAGTTGGCTTTGTTTTATTGTTTTTACAGTTTTGGGGGCCACCATGCAGCTCCCACATCAATGCACAGACTTAGTCTTACTTCTGAATGCCCAGCCTTGGCTTGGCTTGTTTGTAGCCAGCTTTTCTAACTTCAATTATCCCGATTCTCTTCTCCTATGTTTTGCCTCTGGGCTTTTGCCTTTCTTTATTCTATCTATCTTTCTTCCCTTCCTACTCCGTGGCTGGACGGTGTACTCTCCTCGTCTCCTTTTTTTTGTTCCTCCTTCCTTTCTTCTCTTTCCCTTGAGCCCAGACGTCCCCTCCCGTCTATTCTCTCTGCCTGGCAGCCCCCCCTGTCCTCTCCCCTGCCTCGCTATTGTCTGTTCGGCTCTTTATTAGACCATCAGGTGTTTCAGACAGGCACAGTAACACAGCTTCGCAGAGTTAAACAAATGCAACATTAGAGAATACAGCACATCTTTGCATAATTAAACAAATGTTCCACAGCATAAACGAATGTAACACATCTTAAACTAATGCTCCACAACAGTGCTACATCATGCTTCCATCTCCACTGCCACAGCCCTGATCAAGTGACCTTGTTCCTACCAGTGGCCGCTCTAGTGTCCCTTGTCCCCATTCTGCCCAGCATCTGTTAGAAGAGCAAACCTGGACAGATGTGCTCACCCTGTTCAAGTCTCATCTCTTGTCTCCTCCTCCTCCCCCTTCTCTTCCTCATTCTCATTCTTCTCTTCCTCCCCCTTCTCCTCCCCCTTCTCCTCCTCCTTCTCCTCCTCCTTCTCCTCCTCCTCCTCCCCTTCTCCTCCTCCTCCTCCACATTCTTCTCTTCCTCCCACTCCCCCTTCTCCTCCCCCTTCTCCTCCTTCTTCTCCTCTTCCTCCTCCTCCTTCTCTTCCCCTTCTCCTCCCCCTCCTTCTCCTCCTCCTCCCCCTCCTCCTCCTCCCCCTCCTTCTCCTCTTCCTCCTTCTCCTCTTCCTCTTCCTCCTCCCCCTCCTTCTCCTCCCCCTCCTTCTCCTCCTCCTCCTTCTCCTCCTCCACATTCTTCTCTTCCTCCCACTCCTCCTCCTCCCCCTTCCCCTCCTTCTCTTCCTTCTCCTCCTCCTTCTCCTCCTCCTCCTCCCCTTCTCCTCCTCCTCCTCCTCCACATTCTTCTCTTCCTCCCACTTCTCCTCCTCCCCCTTCCCCTCCTTCTCTTCCTTCTCCTCCTCCTCCTCCTTTTCCTCCTCCTCCCCCTCCTACTCCCCCTTCTCCTCCTCCTCCTCCTTCTCCTCCTCCTCCTTCTCCTCCTCCCCTCCTCCCCTTCTCCTCCTCCTCCTCCTCCTTCTCAGAATGAAAATTCAGGCCACATCTGTGGACTTGGGGCTACAAGACCAGAGAGATCCGAGTCCAGCTGTGCCTCACCTCCTGTAATCCCCAAGGCTTACTCTTACCAGCCTCTTGGACCTTGTACTCTTGGCTACCTTTCCTAGTATCCTCCTCTGCTTAGGGTGGCCTCCTCCTGGCTTGGAGGTCCACTCCTCCCCGCCCTGACTGCTAGCTCCCGGGAGAATACATGCTGAAGACCCCTTGAATCAGCCCCTCACTTGGGGCCTCTCCTGGCTTCTTTTCACATTTGCTGGTTCTGTCTCCCCAGGGGCAGGGACCAGGTCTTTTCCTAGTGAACACAGCAGCCTGCTCAGTGGTGCCTCTTGGCCAGAGAAGCCACACAGAAGACACTCCAGAGACACTCTCTGTGTTGAGGGTGTGAGTGTGGAAAGGACTGGAATCTGAAAGTTTCAACTGAAAAAAACAAAACCAAACCAAACAAAACCTCTGTGAGTTTGAGGCCAGCCTGGGCTACCAAGTGAGTTCCAGGAAAGGTGCAAAGCTACACAGAGAAACCCTGTCTCAAACAAACAAACAAACAAACAAACAACAAAACAACCCAAAAACCAAAAAAAACGAAAGTTTCAACTGGTCTCATTCATAGCCCATGCCATTGACATAACAGTAAAGCCTGGAGGACCAGAGGGTCACGCCTCCCACATTCTCCTCCCCTGTCACAGGTGACACTACAGTGTAGCAGGTGTGATTCTCCAGGGCCTGTGGAGCACTGATCTCCAGGTTACTGAAACTATCATGGATCACTGGGATTGTACTCAGGAGCACCAGAACCAGAATTAGGTTTTCTAGACATGGTAGTTCAAGACTTTTCCCTGCACCAAAACAGGCCAGCTTCCGGCTTGAGCCATGCTTAGGCTACGATGTCTAGAAAGTATGTCTCTAGAGGCTGGGGAGATGGTTCAGTTTGCTAAATGCTTGCCCCACAAGCCTGAGACTCTGAGTCTGATTCCCAGAACTCACTCAAAATGCCAGGTGGCAGTGCGTGCTTGTAACCCTAATGCTGGGAAGATGGAGACCGGAAGATTCCTAGGGCTCATCGACAAGCCTGCCCTAGCCTACCTGGTGAGTGCCAAGCCAGTGAAAGATACAACCAAAAAAAAAAAAAAATGGTGGATGGCAACCTGAAGAATGTCACCCAAAGCTGTCCTATGACCTCCATAAACATGCACACATGTACACACATGAAAGAAAGAAAGGAAGAGAGAGAGAGAGAGAGAGAGAGAGAAAGGAAGGAAGGAAGGAAGGAAGGAAGGAAGGAAGGAAGGAAGGAAGGAAGGAAGGAAGGAAAGGAAAGAAGGAAGGAAGGAAGGAAGGAAGGAAGGAAGGAAGGAAGGAAGGAAGAAAATGTGTCCTGTTTCTCTGGCCTCCACAGACATGTGCACACATGTACACACACACACACACACACATACACACACACACACACACACACACACACACACACACACACACGTACACACATGAAAAAGAAAATGTGTCCCGTTTCTCAAGAAGAAGGCTATAGGACACACAGTCTTTGTCCTGTCTTTCTCTTGGTCTCCAGGACACACAGAGGGGTCCTGGCCCCTGCCCAGTGGCAGAGACAATGTTCCTTCAGAAAGTTCAGTTTCATGTTTACAACCGATTTTTTTTCTTTATTGATATATAGTGAATTCCTTTCCATGCCAATAAACATAATTATGCACCATTCCCCCAATGTCTTGTTTGGAGATTAGATAGAAGATAAATGTTTCCCTTGTGCTAATTCTAGCTCAGTTTATATGACTGTTTTGCAACGTAGGCAAACTGTTTTCTTCTTATTTAAGCATCTAAACTCTGTTTTTTAAACTGTTATGGCATACAGATCGCCTCAGAATAACAGATGTCTGCTTGATAGAGTTGTTTCCCAGAAAATAACTGGCTGCTTGCTGGTCTCCAGAGGAAGGGTGACGGTGCAAATATGTGTCTTGTGGTCTACTTGTCACCCTCTCGAGACTGAGGAAACAACTGCAGTGCCTCAGGCTGCCTTAGAACTATCTGCACTTACAGATGGGGACCTCAGGAGGGTGATCCTGTCCCCTCCCTCTTGGAGGAAGGACATCTCTTAAATTTCCTAGATGGGCAAGGTCATGACACAGAGACACCAAAATGTGTGTGTACTTTTAGTAAGTTTGCAAGTTTCCTCAGAATCCTAGTAGATAATCTATCAATTATAACTACCACCACCATCATCATAACCGTCATCCTGATCACCAGCATCACCACCACCACCACCACCACCACCATCACCATTGTTGATATTGAGAATTCTGGTTCATTCATGTTGTGATGTTCCAACTGCCTAAATTCCAACCCAGCTCCATACCTTCCTAGCTGTGTGACCTTGGGTAAGTCACACATCTTTTTAAAGCCCATTTCATCTCTTGTGAGATGGTGATACCATGGGTGCCTGCACTTCTGTCTGTTTGGGCCCCTTTAACGAAACGCCCTAGGCTGAGTAACTCATGAACAACAGACATTCACTTCCAGAGGCTCAAGTCCGAGGTCAAGGCACTGGCAGATGTGGCAGCTGGTGGTGGGGCCAGCTTCCCCACACAGGATGCCTCCTTACTGGGTTCCCAAATGCTGACAGGGTCAAGCAGACACCCTCAGTCCCTTTTGTAAGGGCACCGATTCCATCCTTAGGTCAGAACCCTCAAGACTTAAGTTCCCTACCCAAAGGCTACACTGGGGACGGGGTTCCGACATGTGACTTTTGGGGACGTAAAAGTCCAGACTCTAGCACTGCGGAGGACTCATAAGAGAGTACACGTCATGTTCAATACACAGTGCCTGGTACACAGCGGGATCATGAATATTAGTGTATTGGGGACTCATGGAGTCACCGAGGTTGCCTGGTTCGTCTGAGGCCACCCAGGGAAGGACGGAGGTTCCTGGTCTGAGTCCTAGACTGGGTTTCTTCTCACTGTCACTGTGCAGGCCTAACACATGCCGCTCCCAGTGTTGTTGGAGCAGCCACAGGAAGCACCCCAGGGCCAGAGCTGGGTCTGCATGTCGCTCAAATGATTAGTGTCCTAATCAAGCACATCTTCAGAGCAGGATCTGCTGAGGCCCAGGGGAGGGCCAGCCAAGGAGCAACTAGGGAAGAGACAGAGAACTAATGGCAGCCCTCCCAACAGCTGGGACACAGCTCCGTTTCCAGTCTGAAGCCAGCTTCCTCATCAAGGAGAGCGCGGAGGCCGAAGGGGGTGGGGGAGTGTGAGGGCTTGGAGGGCCACGGGGCGGGGGGTGGGGGGGGAGGTAGGATCTAGGAAGGTAGGAGTGTGAGTTTCTAGACATTCTGCATTTGAAGGAAGGAAGGGGGCCCTGGGGTCTCTGTGTCATCTGGCAGGGCTTGGGGGACGGCTCAGTTGGTGAAGTCCTTGCCACACAAGCGTGAAGACTTGAGTTGGGCCCACAGTACGCAAATGAAGAAAAGGCCTCGGATGGCAGTCACACCTGACATCCGAGTCAGAAGGGATCCCTGAGGTTCGCTGGCCAGTCAGTCTAGCCAGTTAGCTCCAGGTTCAGTGAGGGACCCTGTCTCAGAAAGTAAGGTGGGGGGTGACCCAAGATATCTGGCTTCATCTCTGGCCTCCAAAAAAACGACCATGCGCCCGAAGGGGAGGTTGCAGGGTTGCAGTTCAGAGCTCTACCTCAGGGGGGCGATAGTGAGCTACGGAGAAAGAGCCACTTGGCTCCTGGCAGAGGAAGTTTTTGCTGAGAGAGGACCCTCCCCGGTTCGGATCACCATCCCGGATAGATTTTTTTTATACCAGAGGTTGCCCTGAGAGGTCCCTTCCCCAGGTCTGGTTGTGAAGGCTCTTGTACTAATCTTCAAAGACCTGCCAGGTCCCGTGCCAGGTGACCAGGGCCACTGACCTGGCAACCAAATATGAGTGTCTAGATGATGAACAGCTGCATCTCTCTTCCGGTCCAGGACTGCCCAAATAGGAGGAAGAGGCTCAAGGCATTTCCCGGCACACTGAGATTTCCCTCAACTCTTGTTTTTAATTTTGATTTCATCCTTTGCTTTGGGCTCTGTCAACCTCAAAGACCCCACATATTCCCGGAAGACTGTCAATGGGAAGCTAATGCTCATTTTATTAATGCTGATTTATTTGTAATGTGTGGAAGGAGCATGTTGTGGGATTTTCTTGAGGGGTTGTTTTTGGTACTGAGTTTTACGCATGTAGCCCAGTCTGGTCTTGAACTCACTAGGTGGCCCAGGCTGGCCTTGAACTCATGACAGTCCTCCTTCAGTCTCCCAAGCGCTGGGATTACAAGCACATATCACCATACCCAACAGAAACATTGTTTCCATGCACGTTTATTACTTAAAAGGACTGCAGATTTTAATTTTATTTTATTTAACAGTACACTGCCTGACCCCAGAGCTACATTAATAAAGATCAAGAAATGACTGGCTGGGTACACAGAAGATTAAAGGTTTAAAATGGTTGAGATATTAAACTTCTTTCTTACCCATTACTTGACTTGAAAAGCAAATATTTAAATCCTCGTCTTGAGCCGAAGAGATGACTGAGCAAATCAATTTGCCTGCTGCCATGCCTGATGACCTGAGTTGGATCCCCAGATCCTGCATGGTGGAAGGGGAGAAGCTATATTCTGACCTCCACACATGCGCCATGGCCTGGGCATACCCTCCCCCCATACATACATACAGGTCCATACATAATAAAGTAATACAAACATTTTTTTTTTTGCCTTGGGTGTTTCTTCTAAACTATAATTATTTCTTAAACTTCAGAGACAAGAGGTTAAAATTCAGTTCTTTCTACTCCTGCGGCTGGGGTAATTTTATTGAATAGATGAAACATTTAAAAAAAAAACCTTTCAAACCTCAGAGCTAGATTGACGTCGCCAACTCATTTCCTGTTTCACAGACTCTTTTTTTTTAATTGTTACAGCATTTTAATTATACAGACTAACGGATTTTAATTAATACAGACTAATAGATTTCATTGTGCCAATTTCATACATAAACGTAACATGCTTTTGTACTGAGTTCCCTCTTAGTCATAGCAACATGAGAATTCAACTTTTCAAAGCTCTGACTCTGTCTGTAGGAATGTCGGGCTAGTGCCAGTGGAGGAACAGACTTGCCAGCGAGAGCGAGAGCGAGAGCGAGCAGGCGAGGACAGCAAGCTTCCTTCTCCCATGTCCTTTATCCAGGCTGCTGCCAGAAGGCGTGGCCCACAGTACAGGTGGATCTTCCCTTTAAAGGTGTATTTTTTCCACCCCAAAAGATTCAGATTAAAAGTGGGTTATCCTACTTCAAATGATGTAATTAAAAAAAAAAAAATCCCTCACTGGCGTACCCAGCTGCTTGGGTTTTAGTTAATTCCAGATGTAGTCAAGTTGACAACCGAGACTAGCCATCACAGATCCACTGCCTCTTTCTTGGTCAGGAGCCCCATGCTCAGGTCTGGTGCCTTCCTGTAAACATACCGTAAAACAGAAATCTTGTAGGAAGAAAAGAGGCTATTAGAATGTCAAGGCAAACATCTGCGATCCCCCCGCCACCTCTGTGTGTGTGTGTAAATGTGAATGCATGGGGGTGGGCAGCAGCTGTTGGGTATCTAACTCAGTTGCTTTCCACCTCACTTTTTGAGGCAGGGTCTCTCCTGTGTCCTTGTCCCCAGTGCTGAGATTATGTGCCCCTGTGCCCACCTTGTATTTGGGTTCTGGCGATCCAACAGGGGTCTTCATGGCTGCATGGAAATCATTTTACCAGCTGAACCACTTTCCCAGACTCCAATCCATAACCTTTAAACTCATCTCACCTCTCAGGTCACCATTATGTGTTTGGAAGATTCCTCTAGGTCGCCTCTGACAGAATTCACTGTAGGGGAGAAAACAGGAAAAGACCTGTGACAAAGCCCGCTCGCTCGCTCTTCACCAGTTCCTTGGGTAACTTGCTCTCCGGAATGTGTTCTGGCTGAGACATCATGGGACGGCCACTGAGCTCCAGCTGAGCTGCCCATGAGTTCATCCTGCAGCTGCGTAGAGGACCGTAATAGTGTCCATCAGACTGAAGATATAGCTCAGGGGTAGCATGCTCTCTTCGCATGCAGGAGGTTGTAGGTTCAGTCCCCAGTATGGAGTGTCTATCAGAGCTGACTTCAGTTGGGGTGGATCTAACAGTATCATCGCAGTTTTCCAGGGGTATGGACAGAGATGTCATTTTATGATGCCCCTCCCCCTCCCACACTTAACGACGCCATTTTTGCCAAAATCTCATTAGGTAGAAGGAGTTTGGGGCTCTTTTTCAACTAAAATACCAGTATTTCTTCGATGAATTATTAAAATTCTAAATTGGAATGTTGGAGCATTTCTAGTTTTATTATTCCTTAATAATTAATAATAATGATCTATTTGTATGAAGCCCCCCCCCCCCCACGTTTGCACTGAGACTGAAAGTGTCTGGTGAGGCCCACAGAGCAGCCCCGTCCTCTAGCTGGTGCGGATCTGAGGCAGAGCGCTGCTTCACTTCCCCATGGGGTACAGTGACTGCAGAGGTGTGCCCTGGTCCAGCTGAGCCCTAGTGTGACCCCTGCTGCCTTCACACCCTTAGCCGCAGCACTTTCCCCACACCTGTGTCAAAAGCAGCTTTCAGCCTCTAGTCTGCAAAGAAGCCATCGAAGTGTGACCAGGTTTAAATATCTTTCCATCAATTTCCGTCGCTCACAGTTTGGGCACTTGCTCTACATAAGGCAGGGTGGAGATATTTGCTCTTCATCTCCTAGGTCCTCCACAGCCCCCACGGGGGGTAGGGGTGGAGGTGGGAAAGAGGCAGGGGCAGGGGCAGGGGGGCAAGGACCCTTCCAGGAAGTTTACCTGGGAGGGAGTCAAGCATTGTCTGCTCAGCCTCAAGATGCCGCAGCAGAGTCACAGCTGTCCAGAGCATCCATGCAGGGCGGGGCCACCAGCTGTCCACCATCCCGAAGACTCCAGACCGGATTTGGAAGGAGCGGAACCCAGAGGCTTCTCCAACTCTGAGAGCTGGCTTGTGGAAGATGCTTGTCAAGAAAAGACAGGAACTCGGGCAGCTCAGTCTATGTGCTTACCTAGCTCGCACAAGCCAGGCATAAACCAGGTAACATGCTTGTGATCCTAGTACTTGGGAGGTAGAAGCAGGAGAATCTGAGGCCAGGAGCAGCCTCAGCTACATATTATATTTTGCATTCACCTGGGCTACATGAAACCCTTTCTGGCGGGGGAGAGGGAAGGCTGGAGAGAGAGATCAACAGTTAAGAGCACTGGCTGCTGTTCCAGAGGATCCAGGTTCCATTTTCAGCACCCACACGGTGGATCACAGCCATCTGTAACTCCAGTCCCAGGGGATCCAATACCCTCTCTGGCCTCCACAGACAGCAGGAACATGCCGTGCAGCCAGAAATACAGGCAAACACCCATACACATAACGTTAAACAACACGTTTCAAAAAGATAGGAACCCGGATTTTCATTTTACACAAAGGAAAAGAATGAGCTAAGAAGGGAGACTGAAGAGAGAGAGAGAAAAAAAATGCCCTTAAAAACCTGACTTATTTCAGTCTTGGCACAACATTTTAGCCCGGGCTCTGGAGAGCTTTGAGTATGCATCACTCAAAACAATTGCAGTGGGATAATAAATATTAACCAGTTCCCTGGTTCCCAGCAGCCTTTGAAGCTTCCCATTGCTAGCTGCTCCACCACCTGACTACGGTGGAAGGAATAGGCATGACCCAGAAAGGCCAAGTTCAGCTCCACTGCACAGGAAGTAGGAGAAAGAGACGGTAGAATCGGCTGGAGACAGGGCCAGTGATTAAGAGCCTACTGTTCTTGCAGAGGGCCAGAGTTTGGTTCCCAACAGCCACAGAGACTCATAACTGCCTGCAACTCCAGCTCCAGGGCATCTGATACCCTCTTCTGGGCTTGGTGTCACCTGCATGCCCGTGTGTGTGTGTGTGTGTGTGTGTGTGTGTGAGAGAGAGAGAGAGAGAGAGAGAGAGAGAGAGAGAGAGAGAGAGAGAGAGAGAGAGAGAGAGAGAGAGAGAGAGAGATGGGGCATATGCATAAGTAAAAACAATAAAGTAAATCTTGTTTGTAAAGGCAGCAGGCGATGTCAGGGCGGCTGCCTGGGTGAGGCTTGTGGTGAAAGAGAAACCGGGCTGCTAATTACTCCCCAGAACTTGGAATTCGGCTTTTCTCGGGGATGGGGTGTGTGTGTGTGTGTGTGTGTGTGGAGGGAGCAGAATACATCAGACTATGCCTGTTCAATGCCAGATGCTAGACTGGTCCTGGGTTTTATGATGGTTACTCTATTCGCCCTTGGGCTACACAAGAGCTGGATGCGCACTGCCGTGCACTGCCGTGGAGTGCGGACTGAAGCAGCATCTTGCTCAGCTGATGTGTCCCTTGAGTGGTGGGCTGCCTTTGTAGTTCCCCGAGAACCCCTCCCTATATGTCACAAATACTTCCATGTCTATCTCCTTCAAGACCCACTGCAAGTCCAGGGACCAACACACGGGGCCCCTTGGCCCACTGAGTGGATCGGAAAAGAATTCCCACGGGAGAAGCTGCCGAGGAAACCTCGCGGTCTGTGCTTCCTTTTTCTGACCCGGCACCCGATGCTCCTCCCGGCATGCCCTGCTACAGCGCTGTGAACGCTGGGCTCCGTCCTCTGGCGATTGGTTTGGCCTCACTATCCTCAGAGAAACTCTCAAGTCACTTTGGAACTCGGGCTGAATCGTCAGTCTGGGTTTTTTCCATGCTTTCATTTGCTTGTTACAGTTTTCAAAGCTCCATTGAATCGTTTGCGAATATGAGTGATGGTACAGCTGCCAAAACAGAGTGTGGGTGGTGGCATCCTGCTCTCTATTCTGCACACACACAGAAACGATGCTGCTAATTACATCTGTCCCGTCCTCATGTACCCGTCTGCCTGCCTCAGCATGGTCGCCGCTGATGGCGTTCCAAGCGCAGGCGTGAGGGAGGAGGGCGAGGCAGCCAAGGCTTTCTTCTCTCCACGGGGTGAGCCCCAAGCTGAGGAAGGGTGCTGTTGTGAAGTTCTGCTTTCAACCTTGGCTGTGTTGGAGGGAGGGAGAGGAGACCTGGGGTGCCTCTTGGAAGCAAGCCGAGGGGCAGAAGGAGCGGCAACCAGGAAACGAAATCGTCTATGGGGTAGCTTGTGGTCAGCTCAAAGACGGGGTATGGAAAACTTGCAGGTGCAGCTCTGGAGTGTTTGGGGTCTAGATGAAAAAGAAAAATCAAATAAACTGACTTGGAAGCTCATCTGAGTGAGACTGGCTCAAAGATTACCCGTTCTAAAAGGAACGGCTCTGTGGGCCCGAGGAAGTCAGGGACGGAACAGGACCGAGGGAGGAAGGAGCAAGAGGGGACGCTCAACACAGCTTTGGAGACAGCCTTGTGGGGAGCCCCGTCAAGGCGCACGCTGTGTCCCCAGACCCCTGTGCGGACTCAGAGTAGGGAAATAACCGTTCTTGGCTGATTTTTGACATCCTTTGGGTGACCTCATGAACTGACGTGGAAGGAAAGGACCCTCTGCTGGGCCGGTTTCTCACGTTCAGGCGGTAGAAACCAACCACAGCTTCTTAAGAGATCAAACCCAATCTGCTGAACCCTTTCCTCTCACGGTGTAGGAACAAGACTGCAAGATGCTGCGAGCTGTGCAGAACTTGATACAAGTGTCTCCAGCTCTGGAGGCTGGGATGGGGGGGGCTATCTCCTCATTCTTTCAGGACAGAAGCCCCAGACATCATGTGACACATGTCTCCCCACCTCAGCAGAGACCTTCAGTGAGCGTGGGGCCCTGACACGCAATTCTGAACCCTCTCCACTGTACCCCTGTTCCCATGTAGACTTCAATCTTGTGTACACTTGGTTCAGGGCTTTGCTGTATCACCAGTTGGGTGAGTTCGTCTCCAAAGCTGGCTGGCTGGTGCTGCCAGTCCACAGCCCTCCACGCTCTCCTGCTGCTGCTCAGCTGTTGTCTAAATCAGCCTGTGCACTTTCCAGTGGCTATCCTTGTTGGCAGATATTTCTTTCCCAGTCCCGGCTGCCAGTCCCAAAGAACTGACACAGAGGCTTAATATTAATTAGAAATGCTCAGCCAATAGGTCAGGCTTATTACTGACTAGCCCTTACACTTAAATTAACCCATAATTCTTATCTGTGTTTAGCCACGTGGCTTGGTACCTTTTCTCAGTACAGCATTCTCATCTTGCCTCCTCTGCATCTGGCTGGCGACTCCTGACTCTGCCCTTCCTCTTCCCAGCCTTCTTAGTTTGGTCGCCCCGCCTACACTTCCTGCCTGACTCCTGGCCAATCAACGTTTTATTAAACTAGTTTGGGTGACAAATCTTTCCAGTATACAAGAGGATTATTCCACAGCACATGCCTTCCACCATTTGTGTTGTGTCCTGTAGAAGAGTTTTGACCTGCAATGGATGTCAGAGCCTCTATAGAGAGGGATGTGTGCCACAGAACAAAGGGATGTGGTGTGAAAGAAGAAGTTCAAAGGCTTGACCAGAGGACTATTATACTGTTTAGAGAGTCTCATATAGCCCAGGGTGGCCTCCAGCTCACTTGGTAGCAATCCTGCCTTTGCCCCCAGCCCAGCAGAAGTCTGGACAATGTCTATAGATGAGAAAGGTCTCCTGAGTGCCCTGCCATGGTGTCCCTGGATAACTCATCCCCCACTGTACATTCAAGCTCTGCAATGTGCGCCAAACACAGCAGCCTTAGGGTGAGCCGTAAGCAGGAAGCCCGGCTTCTTCCCTCAGATCCTGCAGGCCGGAAGGAAGGCACGCTGGAGGGGAGGGGAAGGTGCTAGCTGCTGTCAGAAGCACATGCGAACGCCATGCAGTGTGTCTTAGAAGAAAATGCGGTTGATAAGTTTCTGTACCCTGAAGACCTCTCTGCCGATGCAGCAAACGGAATCAGACCGAATCAGGAAAAGCCCAGGTTTAATGGGTAAAGTGTTCCCGGGTGATTCCCGGCCCCTCAGAGAGGAGACAGGACGAGAGGCTGGAAGAAACACGTGTCTGTTTTCTGGGACACAGCTTATATACCCTGTGAGTGTGGTCTTGAGCCTCTCTGGGGGAGGAGCTGTGTTAGGTGGGCTTTGAAGAGGCGGGTTTAGGGAAAGAGACAGGGGAAGGGAGTTGAGGTGGATCTTCCACCAGACTCCTTCCAGACATTCCAGAGGCTTTGGGTCTAGGGATGCCAGGGTGCCAGGGGTTGAGGTAGAGCTCCCACCCAAACACCATTGAGTGGCCAAGTAAAGTCAGCAAAGCTGTGGCAAATGGAGTCCCAGAGAACTTCACTAGCTCTTTCTGTGACTTGGGTTCCCAGACTGCCTTCCTGGGCATCTCTAAGGGCCTGGGCTTGGCACATGGTGGAGGATGGATGTATTTTCAGAGAGAATTCCAAGGTGAAGGGGGCTGCTGAAGGGAAGTTTCTCTGGGGAGGAAGGACACAGAGTCCGACAGCCCTGGGAGACAGAGACACAGAAGGCCTCGGGAAGAAGAGTGCGAGCGAGCTGAGGAAGGAGATGCCGAGGCTAAGTTCCTGGAGCTGTCCTCCTGGGCCATGTTCTTCCCAGAACCAGCCTAAGGAAGCAGGGGTGATGTCTCCTGGGGGCAGTTTGGAGGATGAACAGCTGTCCACATCAGGAAATAGGAAGAGATTCCCTGCCTGGCCTGTCTTTCCCCAAAGCTACTAGCCGTGAAGGGTTTCAGAGGCCCAGACCCCAGTCACTCTGGTTCAGTTATCTATACCACTCACTAAGAAACACACCCCCTGCTGTGTCCCAGGAGGAAGGAAAAGATCAAGGGTAACATTTTCTCCGGTGGCCTTGCACACTCTCACGGGAAGGCAGGTGTCGGCCTCCAGGCCCTTGCTGAATCTCTGAGTCCTCTCCACATCTAGATGCACAGTAAGAGTCTTCTTCAGGCTCAGGACCATGTGAGTGGTCCCAGGGAGAAGCTTGGGGTTTCCCTGGTAAGCTGAAGGGCTTCACATCTGCACCAATGCTGCCTCCGATTGGGGGTGCTCACCACACATGCACATTTCTCACAGTAGAAAAAGGAACGGTTGCTGTGAGAACAGCTGGATGGATGAGGGACCCAGACTCAGAGAGATCAAGAAACGTGTCCGAAGTCACCCAGATGGCAAGTGAGGAAGGGGGTCGGGGCTTGAGCGTTTGTGGGATACATGTTGGAGTGTTTGTGGGATACATGCTGGAGTGTTTGTGGGATACACGCTGGAGTGTTTGTGGGATACACGCTGGAGTGTTTGTGGGATACACGCTGAAGTGTTAGCGAAGGAGAGGTTTGGATGCTAGGGAATGTTCTTCCCCTGCTTTGTGTTGCTGTCCCACATGTCAGAAGCTGGGCAAACTGTAAAGAAAAGTTCGTTGTGGAGAATGGTTTCGGAGGTCAGAAAGGTCAGGCCACATCTGGTGAAGGCCTGGTGCTATCTGTAAAACGGTTGATGACGTGACACATAAAATGGTCGAAGATGTGGCAAGAGCTGAAGCAAAGACAGTGGACAGAGAAAGCTCAGCTTCCTTCACAGCAGCTGTTCTGGAGGCAGCCTGCCCAGTTCATGCGACCTACTCACTCTTTATTTTATTATTTAGTGCCCCCCATGTGTGTGTGGGGTGTGTGTGTGTGTGTGTGTGTGTGTGTGTGTGTGTGTGTGTGTGTGTGTGTGTTGGGGAAGGGGATCCACACACGCCACAAAACATGTGGAGGTCATAGGACAACCTCAGGTGTCATCCTTGCCTTCCACCTAGTTTGAGACAGGGTCTCATTGTTTGCCACGGCATATACCTGGCTAGTTACCCATGAGCTCCAGGGATTCTCCTGTCTCTACCTGTCTCCCCATAGGAGCACCGGGATTACGTGTAAGTGCTGTTGTGTCTGGCTTTGAGGTAGGTTCTGGGAATCTGAATTCAGCTCACTAGGATTCTGTAGCAAGCCTTTACCCGCTGGGCCATCACCCCAGCACCTCACTTACATCAGGGGGTGACATTAGTTCCTTCCGAGCATGAGCATGGAGCCCAGGGATCCAGTGTCCTTTCACTAGGTCCCACCTCTTAAAGGTTCCACCACGCTTTGATGACATTGCACTGGGGACCAAGCCTCCAGCACATGGACCTTGAAATGACAAACTGTGGTCAGAGGTTTCCTGTCCCAACTGCCTGCTTCCAAATAACCAGCAGCTGCTTCCCAAATAACTGACTCGGAGACTTAATATAAATTATGAATGCTCAGCCAATAGCTCAGGCTTATTACTAACTAGCTCTTACATTTTAATTTAACCCATATTCCTTATTTATGCTCTGCCATGTGGCAGTACCTTGATTAGCATGGCATGTTCATCTCCTGGTCCCTCTGTGTCTGGCTGGCATCTTCTCTGATTCTGCCCTTCCTCATTCCATCATTCTCAGTTTGCCTTTCCTGCCCAACTTTATCCCGTTCGGCTATTGGCCAGTCAGCTTGTTTATTAAACCAATCATAGGGACATATGTTTACATACTGTACAGAAGGATTATTTCACAGCAACACAAACCATATCTAAAACAACAGGAACACTAGCAGCTTGCCCCAGTTCATGGAGCCAGAGGGCTGCAGAGCCTGGTGATACACCAGCTGTCTTGGCTCAAAGCCCTGCCCTGAACACCACACCTGGGCCCTGATCATTCTTTTCTCTGGCCAAGAGTGGGTCAAGCAGGCTCCCTGTGTTTGCCTTGGCTTGCAGGGCCCTGACAGGGGTTTTCAAATGCAACTTAACTAAAAATCTACAAATTCCAAATGGAAATAAATAAGGGAAACATGATGACTTCATAATAAAATATTGAGCTTATAAAGTATAATCCTTTCTTGTTTAAAGGAATATTGTTTTTAGCTTCCTATGGCTACACTAACAATTACCACAAATTTATTGGCTTAAAGCTACACATTCATTCTCTTATGGCTATGGAGGTTAGATGCCTAGAATCAATAGAGTTGCACAGGGAAGTGGAAAGGTAATTTGAAAACTCAGTACTTTTTGATTTATAATGTACTACTGTGATCAAACACTTAAAAATAATGACGAAACTAAGCTTGCTTTTAGGAGTCCCTACAGCTGGTCCCCACAGCTCCAGACAACCACCTTTCTTGCTGTCAGAATGCAGAAGGGAAACAGGGAAGCTATGAGAAAAGCACACGCTTGCCTGTGTTGAGAACCTGCCCACTGCTCCGATAGATGATCCAGCCTTGGGTGAGCACAGACACAGCGTGGTACTGGCAGCATCATGGGCACCATTTGGTCCCGATTCCCTTCCCATCAGTGTGTTGTGGACCATGAGGGGCTGTGCCCACCACAGACCCCTGTCTAGGTTTGAATGAGAAATATCTCTCACAGGCTTATGTAGGTAAAAACTTGGCCCCCCAGCTGTTTGGAGGAGGATATAGAGTCTCGAAGGGGTGTAACCTTGCTGGAGGAGGTGTGTTTCTGGGGACAAGCTTTGAGGGTTCCTAGCCTTGCCGCACTTCCTGCTCTCTCCCTCTGCTTCCTGTGTGTGAGTGACAGTGTGGCCCAGACAGCTTCCTGCTCCTGACACCAGGGCATAACTTCTCTGCCATTATGGACTCCCCTGAAACTTCAAGCAAAATCAATCTACTCCTTAAATTGCTTTTGTTCGGAGTGTTTTATCACCATGGAGAAGCAAACCAGAACTCCTAGGTTTGTGTGCTGGGGTTTTGGTCTTCAGCTCGGAAGGGTACTGGGAACTGAGAGATGGGACCTGGCTGGAGGAAGCAGGTCACTGGGAGTGTGCCTCTGAACATTGTATTTTGTCCCTTGCCTTTTCCTACCTCCCACTACTTCCTAGCTGCCGTGATGTTGGCAGCCTTCTCTGCCACAGACCCCCACCCCCTTCATGATGTCCTCCTCACCTCAGATGCAAAACAGTTCGGTCATCCATGGACTGAAATCTCTTTCAAAACTACAAGCCAAAATGTGGTAGCCCACAGAGGTTTTGAGTGAGAATCTGAGCTTGCTTTACCCAGCAGGGTTGCATTAGAGGATGGCTGGACCACGTGTGTGGTTACCAGGTGTCTGAGATGGTCTGCACTTGGCTGTGCTGGGGGGAGGTCTTTTGCTCCACCCCTTGGCATTCCTTTAAAATGCCCTTTAGAAGAGACAGAAGGAGCCAGTGGATAAGAATCCAGGCCCTCCCAAGGCTATCCTGTGTTTCTCTCCCCTCTACATACCCCTCATTCCTCGAGAGTACCCTGGGGGGGGGGAGTGGGAGCAGATCCCCCACACCAAAATAAATCTCTCCTCAGCTGTCTTGTCACGTCGTTGAGAAACTAACACAGCATCTGGGGGATGGGTTGGCAGCCCTCTGACAAGACCTGAGGACCAATCTCTACCCAAGCAGAAGCACTCTGTGCAGCAGCCCTCACCCCCTGAGAACTCTCACTCTTCTCAGGCAGAACCCACCTCCAAAGTGCTAGGCAAGTGCTCTACCGCCTACTTACAGCCCTTGCCCCTCACTGGGATTTGGAGTGGGATGTATGAACAGCTCTGTGATTGGCAGGAGGGCCAGAGGCTGAAAGAGCTAGGCGGCCATGCAAGGCCTGGTGCTCTTCAGGCAGGAGGCTGCTAGGACTCGGGATCTGTAGCACAGAGGAGAGCTGCTCTCGTGAGGTCCAGGGCAAGGTAGATGAGCAAGGAAATGCCGATGTTCATGGATAGACACTGCCAGGACAGAGGAGTGGTAGAGGAAGCCTGTGCGGACCTCCTGTTGCTCGTACTTCCCAGCACGGTGAGTGCTCCGGCCTCCAGAGAGGACTCTGAGCCCAGTCCTAATGCTGCTCCTTTGCACGCTGAGTCACAGTAACTTTCCAGAAGGATTAGCGGAACCCTGCTGAATACTTTGCCAGATACTTTAGAACAGAAATGGACTTGCCATCGTGACTGAGGTGACTCCACCCCGCTCCAGCTCGGAATGCTCACTCTGTACTCACATTATGACAATGGAAAGAACTACACAGAGTGCTTGGAGGTATGGCTCCCACATGATGAGTGTGGACCCAAATTAAATGACCACCCCCACACTGATTCTGCTGGGCCAGTGCCACCAGTGTGGTCACAGGATGTCAGACTAAAATTTGGGCAGTCTTAGAGGAAAAGTCTGCCCTGCCTTTAAAACAGCAGATGCCCACTGTGAATGCAGACAGGACAGCTCTTGTTCTTAAGACCATAGCCATCCACCCATCCATGCTTGAATCATCCATTTATCCAACTATCCACACACTTGTGCATTCATTCATGCATCCACACATCCTTCCATGCTTGTGTCATCCACCTACCCATCCACTCATGCATGCATTATCCATTTGCTCATCCATCCATCCATCCATCCACCCACCCATGTATGTGTCCATCGTCTCCCCATGCATGCATGATCCAACCACCCATGCATGTATGCATGCATGCATTATCCACTGATCTATCCATTCACCCATGCATCTGTGCATCCATTCATGCACCATGCATGTAATAGATCTCTCCCACCTACCCACCTTTTCATCCCTATATCTACCTATAGGGCACGTCTTGTTCACAGGACCACGGCCACACACCCATCCACCCACACATCTATTCACTCACCTGCAAGCTATCATCAGTCTCCCAGGCCCGCTAACTCCCAAGGAGAGCCATTCACATTTCACTCTTTCCTCCCTGAGCTCATTC
The DNA here is from genome assembly GCF_049852395.1 of Peromyscus maniculatus bairdii. Classification (NCBI taxonomy): domain Eukaryota; kingdom Metazoa; phylum Chordata; class Mammalia; order Rodentia; family Cricetidae; genus Peromyscus; species Peromyscus maniculatus. The sequence continues at coordinate 138,764,290 of NC_134852.1, read as the reverse complement.
ATTCAGTGTTTTTCTTCACACTGGGCAGGTGAATCAGTTCATGGTGTTCCCTGTCACTTCAGGCCCCCATCTCTGTATGCAGACGGTGTGGAAGGATGATTGATTAGCTTGTTGTCTGGGCAAACTCTTGAGATGGTCAAGGAAAAGGTTCATGTCCCAGTGATGAGGACAGCCTGAAGGTGGCAGAATCTGTCTCTTTAGCACAAGGGTTCGTGGGAGCCCGAGACCATGGAGAAGCGCGTCTAAGCACAGCTCTGTGCTTTTCCACTTGAAACGGGGCTAGGTTTACAGGTGCTGCTGTGCACTGAGACACCCCCATTTTGCTGCTGGGCGGGGTTTGTAAAAGTGTCCCCTCTCTGCTCTACCAGGGATATCTTTACCTCTCGAAGGACGCCATCTGAGGAATCTGTGTAGAAAAGCGTTGCCTACCCATGACGTACCTTAGTTTGCCCATTTATTTGTTTTCCCACACCTCAGAGTGCCTTTCTTCATCTTGTCAAGTCTCTGAAAATTAAGTGTTCTCTGCTTAAGGTGCTTGGATGGAACTGGGCCAAATTCTAACTTGCTCATTGGAATGCTCCTGTGTGTAGGGTGAGGCGCCTGCCCTCTGGTGCGTGCTTTGTTCTTATTAATCCCTCTTTCCTCAGTCAAACTCACAGGGCCTTCACTGGCAAGCCCAGGAGGGTCAGAGGAAGGGGTTGTTTGGGGCTTGTGCTTCCCCACAAGCTCACAAAGGGAAAAAAGCTTGAAGTGAGGTAGAAGCTGTCCCTGGGCCTTCTTGAGCCAGAATTCTAGGAGGGTGGTCTGGGGTAGAAGATCTGGCACCTCCTCCAGCCCCGTGGTGGGAACCCCAAAAGAAGGGGACTCCTCTGCTTCAGTCTAGGTATCCCTTTCCAGGGCCTTCACTTCGTCAGGTACTTCCTTCCAAAGGAGGGGGACCCCTTCCTAGATTCTGAAGGCCATCAGCACAGTGTAACATGAATCTTAAAAGATCTTATTAATAAAAATAAACCTGGAGCCAGGCATTAGGGTGAATGCTGAGAGATCAGAGAAACAGAACCAGCCACAGCTAACCTCACCTCGCCAATTCCTCAGCTAATCTCGTTTCCTCAAATTGGAAGCCTGTGTGTCCACGTTGGGTGCCAGATGTAGCACAAATTGTTAGAAGGTCTTATTAATAAAAACAAATCCAGAGCCAGGTATTGGGGTGAATGCTGAAATATCAGAGACAGAACCAGCCACAGATAACCTCACCTCTTCTCAGCTGAACTTCTTAGCTGATCCTGTTTCTTCAAACTGGAAGCCTCTGAATCCTCATCCAGAATGAATCTCAGCTGAACTGTTGCTCAAAAGCCTAAAAACTTAACCCACCAAAAGCTTCTAGTTTCTGGTCCTCACGCCTTATATACCTTTCTGCTTCCTGCCATAACTTCCTGGGATTAAAGGCATGTGTCACCATGCCTGACTGTTTCCAGTGTGGCTTTGAACTCACAGAGATCCATCTGGAATCTAGGATTAAAGGCGTGTGTGCCACCATTTTCTGGCCTCTATGTCTGTCTGGTGGCTGTTCTGTTCTCTGACCCCAGATAAAATTATTATGGTGCACAATATACTGGGGAACACAGTATCACCACAGCACAGGCCTCTGCCCTATTCCAGAACCTTCCAATACCAGAGGCTACAGAACTGTGGCTCTTCATACCTGGGTTTCTCTTTCACCCAAAGCTTCAGACTTCAGAATGGTGAGACAGTAAATATTTCTTGATTAACCCACTTTGACTTTAATGGGTGGTAGTCAGGAACTCACTTGCTTTCCATCTGCCAAACACTGATAGACACTTTGCTGTGTGTATTCATGTTTGTGCTCGTGTGTCCACAATGTAAGTGCATGTGGAGGACAGAGGTACATCGGGTGTCGTTCCTCAAGTGCCATTCACCCGTTCCAAGAGGCAGAATTTCCCACTGGCCTGTAGCTAACCAAACAGGCTAGACTAGCTGGCCAGTGAATCCCAAGGATGCTCTATCTGCTTCTGCCTCCTTGTCGGTAGGATTCTAAGTGGACACCACCACCTGCCCATGTGGGTTCTGGGAGTTGAACTTCAGAACTTGTCCTGTTTGTGCAGCAAGCACCTTACCAACTGAGCTCTCTCCCTGGTCTTTAGTGGACACCTGTGTGAGTGACCTCACCGAGGTCTCTCTATTGCTGGTGAGATAGTTCCTATGCCCCTGTACAAAGTAGGAAAGTGAACATAGAGCAGGTGGGCAGTTTGTCTGAGCTGACCCAGAGGTGTAAGGAGAGAAACTGGAATTCACTTATCTACCAAAAGCAGACTTCAGAAAGACAGGAGGCCCGTGAAGGAAATACCAGAACCCAGAGTTCATCAAGGCGTTTGCCCGTGGGTTTACTCCAACAACACTGCTTGATAGAAAACCCAGAGACCACTTCAAATATGAGACCGAGCTTACCCTTTGCGGTTATTTGAATGAGAAAGGCCCCCACAGGTTGATATGTTTGAATGCCTAGTCCCCAGTTGGTAGAACTGTTTGGGAAGGATTAAGAGGCATGGCCTTGTTAGAGGAGGTGTCACTGGGGGTGGGCTTTGAGGTTTCCAAAGCTCACACCATTCCCAGTCAGCTCTCTCTGCCTCCTTTTTTTCCAGATAAGGATGAAAGCTGTCAGCTACTCCTCCAGCGCCACGGCTCCCCGCCTGCCGCCACGCTCCCACCATGATGGGGTCATGGACTCTAACCCTCTGAAACTGAAAGCCCCTAATAAACCCTTTCTTCTCTAAGTTGCTTTGGTCACGGTATTTTATCACAGCAATAGAGAAGTAATTGAGACAGTATCTAAAGTGCTCTGTCCCGGGGACAGCGGCAATGAGAGGAAATCTGCCTCCTTCACCTCCCGTTTCCACCCCATAAAACAGCTGCAGCACAGGCCAAGCTGGAAACCTTTATTACAGGATTGGATTCTTTAGAGCAGTTATTTTCGGCTTTGTTGTCCAAGTTCCTGCTAACATGAAAGAACATTTGTCGGTGGTTTCAGCAGAAGCTCATCTGAACAAACAGGCTGCAGGTCGTCAGAGGCCGGAGGACCACATTTCTCTCTCAGGTGTTGAGGAGATGCAGGTGGAGATGTTCTTGCCCTAGAATCTGTTGTTTCCTCTCCTGTCCTGTGCCCTTTGGGCTGCTGTGGCCCAAGTGGCATGTGTAGATTCCTTGGGGACTGAGAGGTTGAGGTGGCCTGGGTCCTGCCCAGACTTCTTCAGAGTAAAATCTAAGTCCACACCCTTTCCTTGTCTATACTTTTATGTATAACTGTAGAAGCATCTAGAAGAAATGTGGTGTGGATGGAAGGCAATAATAATATTAGCAGCTACTATTTTGGGGGGGTATTTAAATTGTGTGTGTTTGTGTGTGCGTACAGGCATACATGTGCATGCATGTGAAGGCCAGAGGTTGGCATGGGATAATTTCCTCAGTTGCTCTCCCATACTTATTTAATTGAAAATATTCTTTGTGAAATATATTCCAAAAATGATTTCCCTTCCCCTCACTCCTCTGAGATCCTCCCCACCTCTGCACCCACCCACCTAGCTCCTTGACTTCTTTCTCTCTCCATTTAGAAAACAAATAAGGAAAGAAACAAAAAACCCAAACAAACCAGGATTTTAAAAAAGCGCAACACAACACCAACACACACACACACACACACACACACACACACACACACACACACACACACACACACCCAGACCCATCAAAACAGAAAATCAGAAACCCAAAATTACAAGCAAAAGACCAGTAAGATAAAAAAAATGATCACACAAAGCAACATGAGATAAAAGTCTACAAAAATACCATTAAGTTTGTTTTGTGATGGTCGTCTACTTCTGGGCCTGGGTCCTGCCCTAAAGTGGTTTGTGTACACAGTGAGACTTCATTGGAGAAAACTAACTTGTCCTTTGCAAGCGATCGTCAGTTGAAGATATATTGCTTCTTGGTTAGAGATGGGAGCTTGTTTCTGCTTCCCCTCTCAGCACCGGGACCCCATCTGGCTTGAACCTCTGCAGGCCCTGTGCACGCTGCCACGGTCTCTGTGAGTTTATTTGTGCATGAGCCCTGCTGCATCTGGGAGACAGTTCTAGAGAGTTTTGAATTTCTTCCATAATTTCTGTCTTGGCACATTTTTTATTGGCTAGTGGGTTGCTCAGTTTCCATGAGTTTGTAACCCCTCTGTTGTTGTTGACATCCAGCTTTAATCCATGATAGAACAGATGGTGTCTGTGATGGCTATTCTTGGTTGTCAACTTGACTCCATCTGGAATTAACTAAAACCCAAAAGTGGAGGGTACACCTGTGAGGGATTTTTGCTTAATTTTGGAATGAGAAGATCCACTTCTAATCTGGATCTTTGAGGTAGGAAGACACATCTTTAATCCAGATCTTTTGACCTGGGGAAACCCACCTCAATCTGGGACACACCTTCTGCTGGAAGCCTAGAAAAGGACATGGAAGAAGAAAGCTTTTGCTCTTTGCCCACTTGCTCTCACCTTGCTAATAAGTCCATTCCTTCACTGGCATTGGAGCCTACTTCTTTGGATTCCAGCATCTTGTGAATGCTGTGGATGATTGATGGATAAATAAAACGCTGATTGGCCAGTAGCCAGGCAGGAAGTATAGGCGGGACAAAGAGAGAGGAGAAGTCTGGGAAGTGGAAGTGAGGCAGAGAGATGCTGCCAGCCGCCTCGATGAGGAGCAGGATGTAAAGTACCGGTAAGCCACGAGCCATGTGGCAAGATATAGATTAATAGAAATGGGTTAATTTAAGATAGAAGAACTAGATAGCAAGAAGCCTGAGCCATTAGGCCAAACAGTTTAAGTAATGTAAGTCTCTGTGTGTTTACTTGGGGGATGAGAGTGGGAGAGATTTGTCCTGACCGTGGGCCAGGCAGGACCAGGAAAACTTCAGCTACACGTGAATACTAGATGAGATATCTAGCCTTGTGGATTCTGAGAAACTACTGGATTCTTGGACTTTCCATTCATAGTCACACCATTGTTAGATTAGCTGGACCACAGCCTGTAAGTTACTCTAATAAATCCCCTTTCTATATATGTATATAGACAGGTTCATTCTGTAAGTTCTATTACTGTAGAGAACCCTGACTAATACAATGTTTTAGTTAGGGTTACTATTGCTGTGATGAAACACCATGACCAAAAGCAACTTGAGGAGCAAAGAGTTTATTTCACTCACTCATAGAACAGTTCATCATCAAAAGCAGTCAGGGCAGGAACTCAAGCAGGACAGGAACCTAGGGGCAGAGACTGAAGCAGAGGCCATGGAGGAGTGCTGCTTCCTGGCTTGTTTCCCATGGCTTGCTCAGCTTGTTTTCTGACAGAACCCAGAACCACCAGCTTGAGAGTGGCCCTACTCACAATGGCCTGAGCCCTCCCGTTGATTAAGAAAATGCATTACGGCTGGATCTTATGGAGGCATTTTCTCAGTTGAGGGTCCCTCCTCTCTAGTGACTCTAGCTTGTGTCAAGTTGACATAAAACTAGCCAGTACAGATAGGACAAGGGTGTTACTTAAAATTTCTTGTATCTGTTGGGACTTGTTTTGTGTCCAAGTATGTGGACAATTTTGAATAAGGTTCCATGAGCTGCTGAGAAGAAGGTATATTCTTTTTGTGTTTGGGTGAAATGTTCTATAAATATAGATTAAGACCATTCAGTTTATATCATTTAGCTCCAGCATTTCTGCTTAGTTTTTATCTGGATGACCTGTCTATTGACAAGAGTTGGGTACTGAAGCCATTCACTATTACTGTGTGAGGGTCAACTTAGGATTTTAGCTGTAATAGTTGTTTTTTTAATGACTTGGGTGCCCTTATGTTTGAGGCATAGATAGTAAGAATTACAATATCCTCTTGGTAGGCTTTTTCTCTGAGTATGAAGTCCTTCCCTATCTCTTCTGATCAGTTTTGGTTTGTAAGACTATTTCATTTTGTAAGACATTAACATGGCTACACTGGCTTGCTTCCGAGGTCCATTTGATTAGACAAATTTTTTCTGCTCTTTTACCCTGTGGTGATGCCTATCCTTGATGCTGAGGTATGTTTCTTGGATGCAGCAGAAGGATGGATCCTGTTTTCATGTTTCCATTCTTATAGTCTTTGTCTTTTTATTGGAGAATGGAGATTAGTGATAGTGAGAGTTTCGATGAGCAGTGTTTATTCCTGCTATTTTGTTGTCTTGTCCACAGCTTTTTGTAGTGAAGAGGGCGGTAGAGATAGTGGATCAGTACTTCCTCCCACCCAGCCTCCTCTCCTGCCTGAACAGGGTAGTGTAATGGCAATGTGGGCTGTGTGGAGCCTTGGTGGGAAGGACCACAGAACCTGAGTGTCTCCCTCAGACCCTGTCAGGTGGGACAGCAGCTTTTGCCAGCCTGGGAGGCTGACTGGAGCAGTGGGCTTTCTAGATTGTCGAAATGAAATCCCCATGACAATACATAGTCTCCACAAGACTAGAGAAGACTCCCCTCATCTCCGGTGGAGTTCCTGTCTCCACTCTGGAACATCTCTTCCCCCAGTCCCTCCACATTCTCTCTGAAGTCCTCACACAGCACACAGTCAGCAACTTGTGCCTGTTGGTTGGTTCCTCAGTGCTGAAGCTCAGCAATTCCTCCCTTATCCCAGGAAAGACCGTTCCTTAGGTATAGAGGAACTCCTCACTCCACCCCCCTTGCGAGGCAGTACCTATTCCTATTGATCCATTTCCAATGAAAGCCCCACATACTTTAGTCTCAACTCTTCTTCCAGTTAGGAAAAGTGTCTGCTTCAATCCAGAGATAGCCAGGGGACCAGGCCCTTCAGGCAATAGGCTTGGGTGCTGGGAATCCCATGTTCTCACTGGGTCCTCAAGAAGTCACCTAGTGGAGCTCTGACAGGTGAAGGCCCACAGTAGTCTGCTCAAGACCACACAATAATTAGGAGGTCTTGGGCTCTAGATCTGGCCATCCTCTTTGCTGGCAACCCCACATGAGAGTTGAACATGCTCTCTAGAGAACCTGCTTCTTGTGTAGGAGGCTTATAAGGAGGAAGATGCAGGTGCCTCCTGGAATGGTAGCCTTTGTCGCCTTTATCCCTGTGGCTGGGACTCTGCTGGAGCTGTCTGCTGGGTTTGGGTTCAAAAGCTGATGGCCTGGTGAGAGTTCTGATGGTCACTGTATACACTGCCCGCCAGAGCTGGGTGGTGTGACGGAAGTTCTGGGTGTGGTTACTGTGGGACCACTGGGTTGACCCACAGTTAACTGAGAGGCCACAGCAGCCAGTATGGGCAACTTTCAGGCAACGGTCACACACAAGTGAAAGAAGCCAGGGCCTCTGAAGAAGGAAAGAACTGCAATGTTATATTCACTAAGGAATTTATTTCTCTTTATGAAACAGCA